>NC_136262.1:257581482-257878385 GCF_964187855.1 Myxine glutinosa | reverse complement strand
CTTGCACGTTGGCTTGGAGGAATTTTGGCCCATTCCTCTTTTCAGAACAGCTTCAACTCAGATATTTGTGGGCTTTCTTGCATGAACTGCTCGCTTCAGGTTCTGTCACAACATTTCAATTGATTAAGGGCAGGACTTTGATTGTAGATTGAAGCCATTCTGTTATAGATTTACTTGTGTGTTTAGGATTGTTGTCTTGCTGCACGACCCACTTTCTGTTAAGCTTCAGCTCACAGACAAATGCTCTGAGATTCTCCTTTAGAATTAGCTGGTACAATCCAGAATTCATGATTCCCTCAATGATGACAAGCCACCCGGGGTCCTGAGGCAACAAAGCATCCCCAAACCTTCATGGTTGGGATGAGGCTCTTGTGTTGGAATGCGGTGTTTGGTTTTCGCCAAACATAACGTTTCTCATTTAAACCAAAAGATTCCACTTTCGACTCATTTGTCCACAGAACATTCTTCCAATAGCCTTCTGAATCGTGCAGGTGCTCCTTGGCAAACTTGAGACTTTGCTTCTTTGAGAGCAGTGGTTTCCTCCTAGCGATCCTCCCATGCACACCATTCTTGTTCAGTGTTTTCCTGATGGGTTGACTCATGAACACTGACATTAGCCAATGCAAGAGAGGCCTGGAGATCCTTAGACAGACCCTGGCGTACTTTGTGACCTCCTGGATTATTGTACACCTTGCTCTTAGAGTGATTTTCATTGGATGGCCACTCCTAGAAAGAACAACAATGGTGTTCAATTTTCTCCATTTGTACATTATCTGCCTGACAGTGGATTGGTGGAGCCCAACATCTTTAGAAATGGTTTTGCAACCTTTTCCAGACCGATGAGCATCGACAAATCGTTTTCTGAGATCCTCAGAAATCTCTTGATCGGGGAATGAAACGGTTCCACAAACCTGTGGTGAAGACCAGACTCTGATGGTGAACAAGCTTTATGTTTTACATATAGGGCAGGACTACCCAAACTCACTCCTGAGTGTCATTCCATCGATGGAAACACCTGACTGCAATTACTTCCTTAATCAAGCTTCCTTAATACTTTTCCCGAAAACAAAACAACAACAGGAATTTTAAGGCCATTTTCCCTGCTGGAGCGGGGGTTAGCATTGCGGGCCGCATGACAATCCACTCAACCCTGCCCCATTATCCGCATCCCACCCCCCCCCCCCCCCCACCCACACCTCTTCCTCCACCACCCCCAACCATGTCCCTCTCGATCCCCCGTGTCCTCCACCTCCCTCCACACCCACCTCCATCACTCCTCCTAACCAGCCACCCCCAACGCCTCTCAACACATGACCAAACCATCTCAACCCACCCCTCTTCACAGCATCCATCACAGGCTCCACCCCCATCATCCCTCGCAATTCACCACCCGTCCTCCTCTCTCTCAACGACACTCCGCACACCCACCGAACCAGGTCTGCATCTCCACCCCCTCCAGCCGCTCTACACTCTACTTTTTCCGACAAATAAATAGAATTTTTTTTTTTTTTGTATACAAGATCGAGGCTCGTGTAAGAGCTAACATTGATCACAAAAAAGACAAACAAAACATAAAACATGATAAAGGGAGCGGGAGACAAGATGGACAGAGAGAGAGAGGGAAGCACACAAGAACAACATTTGAGAGTAGGGACATCGGGAGATCTGTGGGAGGGAGAGGGCTTGGGGGGAGGAGGCATGGGAAGGGGGGCAGGGGGGGGGGACAATAGGTAAAAAAAAACACATGGACACTGCTAGGACTTCCAGGAAAGAAGTCGGTCAAAAAAAAGGACAGAAGTCGGAAGGAATGTTGGATCATTTTGCTCAATAAATAAATGAAAAGGAAGATTTTGTTTGTGTGCTATTTCTTTGATCAGGCTCTCTTTATATATTATTATTAGGACTTAGATGAATGAAGATCTGATCTGATCACATTTTCGGTCAAATTTAAACAGAAATAAAGAAAATTATAAATGGTTCACAAACTTTTTCTCACCACTGCACATAGTCGAGGCTTGTGAAGGAGCCAGTACTAGTACATTGAACGGATCAGGACATAACAGGACAAAAGGAACAGTAGAGAGGGGGGGAAAAACACCAACATCAGAGCTGAAGTCAAAGGCAGAGGCAGGTGGACAAACAATGGGTGTGGAGAGGAATTGAGGAATTGAAGGCAGAAGAGGATGCATGGTGTGAACAAGACAGATACAGAAGAGAACTTTCAGGAGCAAAAAACAGAAACTTGGAAGGGATTGGGGTGAGTGAGGGTTCAAGGAAGGATTAAAAAAAAAAAGATCAGGGTTTGGATTGGGGATGATCTGAGATGGTGGTGAACTGCCGTCTTGAATACCTGGAGGGAAGGCTTCGATTGAAGAGGATGTGAAAGTTGGTTCCTCAGATGAATAAATGACTGAATGATCGTTTTAAGGCCATTTTTCCCCGCGAAAGTGGGGGTTAGCCTTGCGGGCCCCATGACAATCATGGTTCCCTGTTTGAGGCAATGTTTTTATGGCCGGATGCCCTTCCTGACGCCAACCGTTGGATCACGCTCTTTACGATGCGCAGGGATACGGTGTACCTATTCTAAATCGGGGTACACACCGTGATCATTCATCCCAGCAAGCTGGTACTCAATTTGCCGACCTCGGAAGGATGACAGGCTGAGTCAACCCCCCTGGTGTTAATTCAGCGATCGACTGGGATTCGAACCCAGGATCCTTGGATCCCAAGCCGGCACCCTAACCACTAGGCCACCACCATCCTCAGATGGGAGGGGGAAAATGAAAAAAGAGGAACAAATGAGTGAAGGTCAGCAGTGATCCTGGATTTAGGTCATTTCACCAAAAGTGGTTTGATGGTGGGCAGCGTGTGTTCTACAGAAACATGGGGGGGGGGGGAAGAGAGGAGGCAAAGCACAGAAAGAGCAGAGGGCACAATACCAGAGTGGAAATGGTAGAAAATAGAGACCACCAGCCTGTCTGTGATGGTGTGGCATTGGTATCAGACTCAACTTCATCACAGGAGGGTTCTATAATTTTGAAGGCCTTGGTTTCCACAGCATCAAGTTCAGCAAGATGTGAGGCAGGGGAGCAAACCCAGATGGGAGAGCGGTACTCCATCAAGCGGCGGATAAAGGCCTTGTTCAGGTGAATCAAGGTTCAGGATAGGATAGGAGTTCAGGTGAATCAAGGAAGGTCTTTGTACGAAGTAGGATGCCCAGTCAACATCGGGTTTTGGAGGCCAGCTTTGAAATGTGATTTGCCAAACAAAGATCATGGCTGATAGCGAGACCCAGGATGATCAACTTCCTCAAGAAGATTGTTAAGGAAATAGTTTGGAGAGTTTGCCAGACAGTCCTTTCGGAGAGATGATGATGGGAGTGTGAGATTTGCCAGGATTGAAAGACATATTCCAAGTGTTTGATCATCTTGCGATTATTTTTTTCAAGGTCTGAAGAGGGAAGAGGATGCAGCCTGCCTATTAGTCAGGTTCACTATGTCAATAAATTATATTTCGTTCAAAATCATGGTAGATTAGCAAACCTATACATTTTTGGAAAGGTTATAGCATAAGGAAACTAAAAATCAATGTTTACATTTGGAGAGATACCTGTATGGCGGCCATTTTGGATTTTCAAAATGGCCACTGTAAAATACATATTTTGTTCTATTTCTGCCTCTAATTACCCTAAAAACTTTTTAAAATATACTAAACCTATATTTTCAGGGACAAGGAATCCAATGAAAGTATCAAATTAGTGCTATGGGGAATGGTAAGACACGAATCAAAGGTTTTGAATTGCAAAATACTGTCTTTATATTCGCAATAAGTTGCATAAACAAATACATGTTATCATTTTGTACAGGCAGTTAACATCAAAATGTGTCACAATAATTCATATCACCAAACATACACAGGCAGTCAGCAAAATCATACATACACATGCAGTCAGTATAACTTCACATCTACACAGGCGGTCAATGACAAAATATACACAGGCAGTCAATGGCATCAAACATACACGATTACAGAATATGCCATTTAGAGTTCGTCATCACTGTCCTGTGTGTCGTATCCGACAATATAGTCCGCATCGTTTTCACAGTCCGTTCCACACAAGCAAAGGTCGGTCAAATTGATTGGCAAATCGAATTGGTCGAATGGTCGAACGAAGCGATTGGTCGAATGGAATTGGTCGATTGGTCGAATTGGTCGAATCGAATTGGTCGGAATTGGCAAATGTAAACATTGATTTTCAGATTTTCCATGTAATAACGTTTCCAAAAATGTATAGGTTTGCTAATCTACCATGATTTTGAACGAAAAAAACATAGTGAACCTGACTATATCTGAAAAATGAGGGATGTCACGGCAACGGGTTGAGTCATCAGCAAATAGATGAGGATTTTCCAAAGAGATCATTGATGAAGCTCAGGAACAGGAAGTACTGGGCCCAGACCACTGCCTTGAGGCACTCCAGCCTTGACAGGGAGGGGATACAGACGGCCCCCCTCCTCCCCTCCATAAAAGACCACCCCCACCCCTTTCCCCATTTTTCCATTTAAAAAAAAAAAACTTTTTCCATAAAAGAGTAATTATGTTATAATTATGTCTCTTCTATTGGAATTCGAGATGGTGGCTTGCAAATCGAGCCTCACGGGTGCTGTACAGCAGCATAAAAAAAAAAAATGCAAGGCACAGGGAGGTGAAATTTGCTGCACATGTTGCACACAGAGCAAAACAAGTGTTCATTTACATTCGTATGATGTCTAATAAAGAATATAGAAGCACAGCTGACACGAGGCCGAGGCTTCAGACTCTGGTACGGGAGGTTGCACCGTCAAATAAGCTGTTCCAACCCATCATCTTTGACGGGCGTTTTACCAGTTATTAATAAATATTGTATTCCATAATTAGTCTACATTATTACGTGCAATATTTTTCAAAGTACTGTATTGGTTAGTTGCAAAGTTGGAAAAGAGGAAACTCGCCTTAAACCAATTCTGTATACAGTGCTGATAAGAAAGTCTACATCCCCTTTCAAAATGTTCACCTTTTGTTACCTTGTCGCCTGGAATTAAGTTGCATTAAATCAGACTTTTTGCACCTTTATTTACACATCGTAACCCACAACTTCCATGTGAAAAACAAATTCTACAAATTTCAGAAAATCAATTAAAAATACAAAATTAGAATATGTTGGTTGGATAAGTGTCCACCCCCTTATAATAGCAATTGTAAATCAACTCTGATGATGTCGAGTCTCCTCGGGCTATGATGGCGTGTGCCATCATATTGCCTTTCTATGGCTGGTACACGGGTAAGTGTGTGGTATAGACAAGGAGGGAAGGGGGGGGGGGGGGGGGAGGTCACCCCTCATCTCCGTTTAAATTCACCCTCTCCGTAAATTAGCTCAGGTGTAACCAATCACCTTCAAAATCACACACCAAGTTAATTGGCCTCGACCTGTGTGAAATTGTAGTGATTCTGATTATTTCAGCGTAAAATCGGCTGTTCCTGTAGGTTTCCTCTGCTGGGTAGTGCATTTCACAGCAAAGACTCAACCATGAGCACCAAGGAGCTTTCGAGAGATCTCTGGGATGACGTTGTGGAAAGCACAGATCAGGGGATGGGTATAAAAATATTTCAAAGGCCTTGAATATCCCTTAAAACACAGTCAAGACAATCATTAGGAAGTGGAAGGTGTATGGTACCACCAAGACCCCGCCTATATCAGGCCATCCCTCCAAAGTGGATGCAGAAGAAAGGAGGAGACTGATCTCCTGAGAGGTCAACAAGATGCCAATGGAAACTTTGAAAGAGCTACAGGGCTTTATTGCAAAGATTGGTCACTGTGTGCATGTGACAACAATATCCCAAGCACTCCACAAGTCTAGCCTGTATGGGAAGGTGGCAAGAAGGAAGCCATTACTCAAAGAAGCCCACCTTGAGTCCCAGTTGGAGGTATGCAAAAAAACACCTCTGGAGATTCTTTAGTCGTGTGGCAAAACGTTTTGTGGTCTGACGAAACAGAGATGGAACTTTTTGGCTGAAATGCTAAATGTTATGTTTGGCAGAAACCCGAGACAGCACATCACCCAAAGAACACCGTCCCCACTGTGACGCAGGGTGGCGGCAGCATCATGTTATGGGGATGTTTCTCATCAGAAGTGACTGGGGCACTTGACAACACAGAAGGAAAAATGGATGGAGCAAAATACAGAAAAATCTGAGGAAAACCTGCTGCCCTCTGAAAGAAATCTGAAATTGGGACGGGAGTTCACCTTTCAGCATTACAACAACCCGAAGCACAAAGCCAAAGCTACACTGGAGTGGCTAAGGAACAAAAAGATAAATGTCCTCGAATGGCCCAGTCAGAGCACCGACCTAAATCCAATCGAAAAATCTGTGGCATTATTTGAAGATTGGTGTCCAATCAACACTCCCCATGCAGTTTGACTGAGCTTGAACAGTTTTGTACAGAATGGTTAAATATTTCCCAATCAAGTTGTGAAAAGTTGTTACAGACCTATCCCAACAGACCCACAGCTGTAATTTCTATCAAAGGTGCTTCCACCAAGTATCAACTCAGGGGGGTGGACATTTATCCAACCAAGGTATTCTAGCTTTGTATTTTAAATAAATTTACTGAAATTTGTGGAATTTGTTTCTCACTTGAAAGTTGTGGGTTTGTTGTGCAATTAAAGGTGGAAAAGTGCGATTGAATGCAATTTAATTCTGGGCTATAAGGCAACAAAAGGTAAAAATCTAGAAAGGGGGTGTAAACTTTATATAGGCACTGTGCATACCCCGGGAATATGAAAAAAAAAATAGGGGGCAATACCCTTGGGCGCTCATCTGGTAGAACAAGAGTTACGCCTAGGTCCCCCGTCGGGAAAGTGATGTGAGTTGACAAAGTGGAAGACGCAGAAAACATGCTATGATATGATATTTCGCTCACAAGGTTCAGACATACATGGAGGCAGCCATCTTGGATTTTGACGTGCCGACCCAATTTGCAACAGGGTTCTTCCTTATGCCTAGATACACCCACCCACCAGATTAGAAGTTGGTACTTCGCTTATTTTTCAAGACATTTCGCTCACAAGGTTCAGACATATACATGGCGGCGGCCATCTTGTATTTTGACGTGGCGACCCAATTTTCAATAGGGTTCTTCCTTGTGCCTAGATACACCCACACACCAGATGAGAAGTTGGTACGTTGCTTATTTTTCAAGATATTCAGCTCACAAGGTTCAGACATACATGGCGGCGGCCATCTTCGATTTTTACGTGGCGACCCAATTTTCAATAGGGTTCTTCCTTATGCCGAGATACACCCACACACCAGATTAGAAGTTGGTACTTCCTTATTTTTCAAGATATTTCGCTCACAAGGTTCAGACATATATATGGTGACGGCCATCTTGGATTTTGACGTGGCGACCCAACTTTCAAGAGCGTTCTTGTGCCTAGATACACCCACACACCAGATTAGAAGTTGGTACTTCGCTTATTTTTCAAGATATTCAGCTCAAGGTTCAGACGTGCATGGCGGCGGCCATCTTGGATTTTGACGTGGCGACCCAATTTTCAATAACTAGGGCATGCCCGTACTATATATATATCTAAAAGTATATCCCCCCCCCCTCTATTTACATGCAATGGTTTGGTCCAAAGCTAACGGCTTGCGAGTACGGTGACAATCCCCCCCCTCTATTTACATGAAATGGTTTGGTCCAAAGCTAACGGCTAGCGGAGTTTGGTAAAGAAATCGCCATAGCGTGCACAAATGCGCAGGAAAGCGAAAGAATCGCAAATTAGTTTTAATTAGTTGTAAAACATAGTTTAACGCCAACATAGCGGCAACATAGTTTGCCAACGTGAAATAAATGAATACGCTCTCAAATGTGCCAAAAAAAAAAAAAACGCTACCCGTACGCTCTACCCCGCCCGTACGCCCGTACGCCCGTAAACAAAAAAAACAACGCTCTTCGCTTCCGCCCTTCGCTCTGACTGAATTGGGAGAAATAATGCGCATAAGAAATCGAGAAATTATTATTTTCTCCGGAAGAAATCGAATTACGTACCGTAATGGCGCACGCGCTGGGCTCAGCATCAGCTCGCTCTCACATCGGCCACGCCTACGCAATAACGCGTTCTGTGATTGGATGCCGGAAGTGCAGTCCTCACTGTCCGGAAGGTCGTATATCGCAGTTACGATGAATCGCAAATTAGTTTTAATTAGTTTTATAATTAGTTTAACGGCAACATAGTTTGCAAACGTGAAATAAATGAATACGCTCTCAAATGTGCCATCCGAGGCAGAGTGTGTCCGCCACGTTCGGCACACGCGATAGCTCGCTGCTCTCTGATTGGTTGAATCGTTTTTTGGACATAGCTCGGTAAGTAATTGTCCGATTAATATGAAACCTTGAAAAGGCACATCCTCGGGTCCCCAGCAATATACCTGGCAAGTTTCAAGTATATCGGACCGGTAGTTGTCGAGAAACAGCGGTCACAGACATACAAACAAACAAACGTACAAACAAACATACACACAGAGATTAGTGGAATTATAGATAGATAATAATAATAATCATTCATTTATTTTGTATAGCGCTTTTCATGAAGCCCAAAGGCGCTTTGACAGAGTGCAAAACATAATGCATAACAAAACATGAAAACAACAATTGCAAAAAGACAAGAATCAATAGGGAAATATTTAAAGCAAAAGGAGGGAGAAGGAGAAGTGATAGTCAGGGGTTAAATGCTGTGGGTTGAATGTTGAATGCAGTGCTGAACAGGTGGGTCTTTAGTGATGTTTTGAATGTGGTGAGTGAGGAGGAGTCTCTGATGGTGTGAGGTAGTGAGTTCTAGAGGGTGGGAGCAGCGATGGAGAAGGCCCTGTCCCCCCAGGATCTGAATTTGGTCCGGATGGGGGGGGGGGTCAGGAGGTTGGTACCAGCAGAGCGGAGGTTGCGGGTGGGAGTATGTCTGGAGAGGAGGTCAGCCAGGTAGGATGGGGCCAGGTTATGGAGGGCTTTGTAGGTCAAGAGGAGGATTTTGTACTGGATTCTCTGGGGGATGGGGAGCCAGTGAAGCTTGTAAAGGACGGGGGTGATGTGGTCACGGGTCCGGGAATGGGTGAGTAGACGGGCAGCGGAGTTCTGAATGTATTGGAGTTTATTGGTGATTGTTGAGGGTGAACCATAGAGGAGGCTATTGCAGTAGTCCAGACGGGAGGTGATGAAGGCGTGGATGAGGGTTTCTGCAGCCGTGGAGGAGAGGGATGAGCGGACACGGGCGATGTTTTTCAGGTGAAAGAAGGCTGTCTTTGTGATCTGTTTAGTGTATTTGTCGAAGGAGAGGGTTTGGTCAAAGATGACGCCAAGATTCCGGATGAGAGGGGAGGTGGATACTGGGATTCCGTCGATGTTGAGGGCAAAGTTATGGGTGGATTTTGTGAGCGTTTTTGGGCCAATGACGATTATTTCAGATTTATCACAGTTAAGTTTGAGGAAGTTGATTTGAAGCCAGGATTTTATTTCAGTGATGCAGTTTGTCAGGATAGAGTGGGTGTCGGTGGAGACGGACTTGGTGGAGATGAAAAGCTGGATGTCATCGGCGAAGCAGTGGAATTGGAGACCATGACGGCGGATTAAGTGACCGAGGGGGGACAGGTACAGGATGAAGAGGAGGGGGCCAAGAACTGAACCTTGGGGGACACCTTGGGAGAGGGGAGCAGTGGGGGATTTGCAGTTATTGATGGAGATGAACTGGCGTCTGTCAGAGAGGTATGATTTAATCCAAGAGAGGGCAGTGCCGGTAACGTTAAAGGTGGATTCAAGTCAGGTGAGGAGGATGGTGTGATCGATGGTGTCAAAGGCAGCGCTGAGGTCGAGGAGGACGAGAATGTTGAGGTTGCCAGCGTCAGAGGATCAATAGCGTTCTTCCTTATGCGTAGATACACCCACACCAGATTAGAAGTTGGTACTTCGCTTATTTTTCAAGATAGTCCGCTCACAAGGTTCAGTCATACATGGCATCAGACATACATGGTGGTGGCCATCTTGGATTTTGACGTGGGTTGCACCCACACACCAAGTTCGAATGCGGTCCTTCGCTTATGCACGCACACACGTACGCACGCACGCACGGACGGACACACGGACGGAGGGGAAAACCATAGTCCCCCTTTTGCTCCGCGGTGCGACAGGGGACAACAAAGCAGTATACCACACTGACTAAAGGTATTTTAAACTATCACAGTATTTTTTTTAACCAATTTCATCGGTTGCTAGAAGACAGAGTAGCATGTACAATCACACTAACGTAATCATAAGACTTTAAACAAACAAAAAATACCGATTTGGGGGGAAACCACCACCCTAACTGCCTGATACCTTCTCAGACACCATTTTTTCAAATGCCTTGAACAAATGTTGGTACATCACAGGTGATGAAGGTTGTGGTCAGGTTTCATCGAAATTGTGTGTGTAGTTTCAGAGAGGAAAGCAAATACCTATTGGTGCGGGGCGGGGGGGGGGGGGGGGAGACCGTCAAACCTGGGGGAGGGGTGAGGTGGGGATGGAGGGGGGAGGGGTCAAACCTGGATCCACTTTGACCGACGGTAGACCCACTTAGACATCCGATTTTTTTTTACTTTAGTCACAACATAAATATCATGTGCCAAGTTTAGTCACAATCCCATCAGCGGCTTCAGAGAAGTTGCAAGTGTTTACGGACCGTCGACGGCCATCGCATAAGCTCCCCGGGACTTTATTCCAGGTGAGCTAAAAAGTAAGTTGCCCGTTTGGAATGACTTTCAATATTGTTTTACTACCAGGTAGGCAGACAGAGTAAAAATAAATAAACAATAATATAATTTAATAAAAATTTAAAAATAAATAAACTTCTCTCCTCCGTGCATGTCTGTGCACTGGAACAAGATTCCGTACAATTTGCCAAATTCAGTCAAAGTTCTGCTGAACTACAGCTTCATGTTCCGATTAGTGTTCAAAATGTAACATTCAATTGAAATCAAGTAATTCCTCGATCATAGACTGACAGAGTGAAACAATTGGTCAACCACGCTTTGCAGTAAATGCGTCGGGTAAAAAAAACAAAAAAAAACAAACGAGTTAAACACAATCTAAAGGTGGGGAAGAGGAGACAGGTCACCATGAGATAAAACATGACGCAGGTTGTCACTGCCAAGTTGACGATACAAAATATATATATATATATATATATATATTAATAATAAAATTAAAATAATTAAAATAATAAAAATAAAAAATAATAATAATAATAATAATAATAATAATAATAATAATAATAATAATAATAATAATAATAATAATAATAATAATAATAATAATAATAATAATAATAATAATAATAATAATAATAATAATAATAATAATAATAATAATAATAATAATAATAATAATAATAATAATAATAATAATAATAATAATAATAATAATAATAATAAACCCTGGGGATTCGACAAGCCTGGTGTTGGCTTAGCGGTTAGGGTGCCGGCTTGGGATCATAGGATCCTGGGTTCGAATCCCGGTCGATGGCTGAATTGGCACCAGGGAGGTTGACTCAGCCTGTCATCCTTCCGAGGTCGGCACATTGAGCACACAGGGAACTGGTAATTCCCTGTGTCGCAAGAGGTGACTAACAGGGTTGGCGGCAGGAAGGGCATCCGGCCATAAAACATTGCTTCAAAAAGGGGACCACGGTACCTAAAAAGGCCAATCCCTGCTATGTGGGGGAAAATGGCCTCTAAAGGTGGTTTTTGTTCCTGGATATGACACGACCAACTTGAGGATCAAACAAAGAACTACACAACTCTATATGAAGCAAGTTAAACGTCCCAATAACCCACACATGTTAAAGAAAACCTAGAAACGCACGTTCAGCTCACACAAAGAAAACCGCTCGTTTGGGACAAACAATACCTTTAAATACCTGATATATCTCATATATCTAAAAGTATTTTGACAGCAAACAATTCGGGTGTGTGCGCGCGCGTCACGACCAGGAATTACCTTTGTGCGTCACTTCGGAAAAGCTTCTTGTTGAGAAGGAATTAAATCATCGAATTTCACTTAAAGTTAAATAAAATCGAATTGTACATTTTTACATCGGGATTAATGGGATATCTCAAAAACTAACCCGAACCCTAACAACCACGGTGGACAGGTTAGGGAGGCGACAATAACATGAACGATGATGAAAAAAATTCGATTTGGGTTCAGGTTCGAATCCAGATCCGGCCAATGAGTGGATACAAAAGGTAACCTGCACACCTGGCGGAGGTATGCTCTCTCTCTCTCTCCCGAGTGCCGCTCGAGCTTTTAATCGAACGACCGAGAAAGGTAAACAATAGAGCCGATGGCTGGAGCCCTTCACCACCATCATCGAATCGAATCCAAATCATCAAATGACCATCAGTGAGGACGCGACACCATTTTCAAAATTCCAAAAGCCAAATTAAACAAGCCCACCTGTGAAGAAGAAGTCACACACACACACACACTCCTTCCAGTTCGGCCTTGTACTCCAGTCGTCTGCACCGCACGCCGAATCGCAAACGAGGCTTTGGGCGACACTCGTCCCAATAACAAGAGAACGTTCACATTCGCGTCTCGTGAAGAGATCACCTCAACAACACGCCATTGCACTTACCCTCACCCAGACCAAGAAGACGCAAGGCCTGCCGATAAGAGAGGCCCATGGCGTCAACCCTGTGCGGTAGCTGCTGTGACTGTGGGCGGGAAAGGGAAGCCGAACGAAGCGATTGACCGTGACGTATTTGTACTTTATAAACTCTCATCATTGCACTGCCATTGGTATTGTTTGACACATCAAATGTAAATCTAATGATTTTCGCATGCAAGTCATTGGTGACTTTACCTTGAACATACACCGACCCGAAATAGCACCACAAGCAGACCGGAAGTCGTATTCCTATATAAAAATCATGCCGAGACTCGTAACCGGAAGGAGAATAATCAAGCAATACACCGCCTGAAAGTTTAATTTGTACTATCAAATTAAAGCCCGTTTACTGTTGATTTCAGTCTTCGTGGTTGTGTTCCGTTAGAAAGCAGCTTGCTATCGCTTGATTCAAAGCGCTCAAGCAAGCACTCCAGCGGAACGGAGCGCTCGGCACGCGCCTAGCAAAATGGCGGTCTCCCGGGGAGATGTTTTCGGGTCGTCGTTTTTCGTTTTACTCGATCATCTTGTGACAACTTTCCCCAAATGAATTAATGGTGTGTTAGTAACAGCTTCAGAGTATGAAGGAAAGAAAGATAAATAAATGGGAAGTGAGAAGACTGTTGTTGGTTGGCTTGAATAAGAAGCCAACAGAAGAAGCAAACAAGCACAACAATGAAGAGCAGGGCTCTTGCTTGAGACGGACGAAGTGACGGGCAAGACACAAACTCGTCCGAGAAGATGTTTATTGTAAAAACCAACTCGGGAACTCTCTAAAAAGCCCGTTTATCGGGCTGCATATACGTATATCACAACCAGAAAGCACAACCGAAACCGAAAGCCACGCCTCTCAGGCGAGGCGTGTTTCGGTGGTCACGTGACCGACAGGTGCAAAGGATTATAACCGCAGGCGCGGCACGCTTTGGTGGTCACGTGACCAGCCACCCCGGCGCCGTGGCTTGCCCGCCGGTTACGTCACCGGCTGGAGCAAGGAGATTCTGTTGTTGGTCTCACTTGGGGGACGCATGGGTCGCTACACACGCCCCCCCAGAATGGACTTGATCCAGGAAAGTCAACCTGAGGGGGGTCCGGTGTGGTGGCGGGTGGTCGGATGGGGGGTGCAGTGGACGGGGGGCCGGGCAAGTCCTCGGGGGAGCCTGCCGAGGTTCCTCGCAATCCTCCCGAGGTTGCAGTTCGCAGGTGCAGTGCCGAGAAGGCTCGAGCGGTGCACGCGAAAAGCGGGTGAGCCAACCGAGGGGTTGGTCAAGGCCTCGGGGGAGGCTGCCGAGGTTCCTCGCGGGCCTCCCGAGGTTGCAGTTCGCGGGTGCAGTGCCGAGAAGGCTCGAGCGGTGCACGCTAAAAGCGGGTCAGCCAACCGAGGGGCTGGTCAAGGCCTCGGGGGAGACTGCCGAGGTTCCTCGTGGGCCTCCCGAGGATGCAGGGTCGGAGAAGTAGTTGCGGTTGTAGTTGTGCGAGGGTGACGAAGCGGCCGTGCCGCGAACGTCAGCGCGCGCGAAGGCGACGAAACAGCCGTGCCGCGAACGTCAATGCGCGCGAAGGCGACAAAGCAGCCGTGCCTTCGGAGGGTCTCGGAATAGGTTAGCCCCTCCGGTCGTAGAGGAGCCGAGCGCGGTGCGCAAACCTCATAGTCATGGCCGTCGTCGTTACCGAAACTCCGGCATGTCGAAACCGCGGTCGAAACTGCGCCCGAAGCCGTGCGGGAGAAGCCGGCGTCACCAGCCTAGGTGGCTTCCCTGGCTAGGGCGCGCTTGCCGTGTCCGTTCGCAGCCCCCGAATCCGTTCGGGGGCAGTCGGGATCACGTCGGGGTCACCAGTGAAGAGCAGGGCTCTTGCTTGAGACGGACGAAGTGACGGGCAAGACACAAACTCGTCCGAGAAGATGTTTATTGTAAAAACCAACTCGGGAACTCTCTAAAAAGCCCGTTTATCGGGCTGCATATATATCACAACCAGAAAGCACAACCGAAACCGAAAGCCACGCCTCTCAGGCGAGGCGTGTTTCGGTGGTCACGTGACCGACAGGTGCAAAGGATTATAACCGCACGCGCGGCACGCTTTGGTGGTCACGTGACCAGCCACCCCGGCGCCGTGGCTTGCCCGCCGGTTACGTCACCGGCTGGAGCAAGGAGATTCTGTTATTGGTCTCGCTTGGGGGACCCATGGGTCGCTACAACAACAGCAAAGAACATGGACATCGGTAGATCTGGAGGACGAGGGAGGGGTACACGGTATAAAGCAATTGAACACTTCTAGGAATTTCAATGAACACGACAAGGAATTTTAGGAAAGAAGTTGGGGGTTAAAAGAGGCGGATTTGTGGTGTTTTAACGGGGGTAGAAAAGATCAAGATTTTGGATTGCGGAAGATAAGAGATGGTGGTGAACAGCTGTTTTAAAGACCTGGAGGGAGGAGTGGGATTGAAGAGAGTGAGGGAGTTTGTTCCAGAGGCAGGAGAAAAGAGGAATGAAGGAGTGAAGGTGAGCAGAGAGTCTTGATTTTGGCAGTTTCACCTGAAGAGGGTTGCTGGCAGATCTTGTGCGACCTATAGGAATACTTGGGGGACAGAGCACAGAGAAAGCTGGGGGAGCAAGGCCGGAGAGGAGTCGGTAGAAGGCAGAAAGACCACCAACCTGCCTGCGGTGAGAGAGAGAAAAGCCCTCAGAATCAGCTTCATCACGGGAGATTCCAATGATTCTGAAAGCTTTGGTTTCAACAGCGTGAAGCAGGAGCACCAGCCCAGAGGGGAAAGCAGGAGCACCAGCCCAGAGGGGGGAACAGTATTCCATCGAGCTGCCGATGAAAGCCTTGTATGTGGTGAGGAGCTCAGGTGTGCCAAGGAAGGACTTCGCACGACGGAGGATGCCCAATCTGCATCTTGCTTTGGAGGCCAGCTTGGAAATGTGGTTTTCCCAGGAAAGATCATGGCAGATAGTGAGACCCAAAAGCTTCTGCAGTGTTTCCAGGTGGCTGCACATTTCTGCCTGCAGAGAAATTGACAAGGCTTTGTCTCTCTCTACCACATCCTGCACAAGCACTTCCTCCAGCACTGGAAAGTTTGCATATTTCTCTGCTTCCAATGTCCTCTTCCACAGTGGCAGCTTGGCCAAAAGAGCTTGTAGTTTTTCAGCAGTATCCATAATGGTGACAGCAGAGCCTTGATTCGAAAGATTTACCTAATTCATATGGCCAAAAATATCCGCCAAGTAAGCCAAGCCATGAATGAACTCCTCCCTGTCAAACTCTTCCGAAAGTGGCCTTTTCTTTTGTTTCAAAAAAAGTGAAACTTCTGCCCTAAATTTCATCAAGCGCGACAAGATTTTTCCTCTGGAAAGCCAGGGAACTTCTGTGTGGTGAAGAACTTCATATTCTGCTCCCATTTCTTGACAAGATCTCTTGAAAACGCGGTGATTCAGGTACCTGGCTGTGACGAAGTTGATGACTTTCACGTCAGTAGACAAGACTTCTTTCAGGTTTGTTGGCAGAGTCTTTGATGCTAGTGCATGCCAATGTGGAAAAACAGTGAGCGGCGATGACCTGAACTTCTTTCTTCACCAAATCGGCAAGACCAGATGTGTTGCCAAGCATCGCAGGTGCTCCATCTGTGCACAGAGTGGCCAAATTTTTCTTCCAGTCAAAGTTTTGCTCGGCAAAGAAACTTTTCACTGTTTCTAAGATGTCAATCGCCTTTGTAGTTTCCAAAAGAGCCTCAAAAAATAGGACTTCCTCTTCTTTGATAGCATCAGCATACACAAAGCGGACGAAAACGAGGAGCTGGCTGCACTCAGAGACGTCAGTAGTTTCATGCAGTTGAATACAACAGGCATTTTAAGGCCATTTTCCCTGCGAGAGCGGCGGGGGTTAGCCTTGCAGTCCCCATGACAATCTTCTCCATTTTGCCCTATTTTCTGCATCTCTCCTTGTTCACCCCCTTGCCCGCATTTCTTCTTGCACCACATTTAGCCAAGTCTTTCTCGGTCTTCCCCATCCTCTACTTCCTTCTACATTCATTTCCATCACTCTTCTCAACCAGTCACTTTCATCCTTCCCAACACATGACCAAACCATCTCAACCTGTTCCTCTTCACAGCATCAATCACAGGCTCTATTCCCATCATCTTTCACAATTCATCATTTGTCTTCCTCATGCAATTGCAGTTTATTACTGAAGGGAAATAGTCAGGGCCCTTAGGGATATTTTGGTTCAAATTCTTCCAAAAGCATCAAATTTGGCGCAGATGTTGCCCATGCCATACTCTTTCGATTTTTGACGGGCGCCAAGGGCGGTATGATCCGGGGACCATACCGGTCCATCCCGCCATGTCACCTGACCTATGACGTCATAATTAGGATATGCATCGAATCACATGGCGTACTATAAGTGGTCAAAGTTCAAAAAGAATCGATCGAAAAATGAAGACAGGGATCCATTTTTAAGGTTTTCATAAAATCCAATATGGCCGCCAGGTTACATGACCTATGACGTCATATTTATGACATGTATACAATCATGTATACATGAACCCGGATCATGATCGCACAAAAATTAAACACAAGGATATGGCATACAGTTAATAATACATCAAAATCCGTACCTTTGTAATTAGACTTTGCTCACCAAATCTATTCATTCCAAAATATATATATAATACCATCTCTTACAGTTCCTCCTTTCTACATTCCCTAAACTATCCAGAACTCCACCCCTCCTCCAGTGTCCTCAAACGTATTTTTGACTCGAAGGTCTCAAACTCATTTTGCAAAAAATGTTTGTTTCCCATCAATCGTACACTTTTCAAAATCCAATCTCACCCCTCCCCTCAAAATCCTCCCCATCACCCATCCCTTTCAAATCTCCCCCCTTGCCCCTTCCCTCCCCTCCCTCCTAAACTCCCCCCACACCCCTCCCCTCCGAGACTCTCCCTCGCTCCTCCCCTCTCACCCCTCCTCCTCAAAGCATCCTCCCTGCTTCTTCCCCCTTCCAACTTTCACCTTCATCTCCCCCAACCTTCTGCCTCGCTCTTCCCCCTCCTCAAATAACACCTCACTGTGCCTCACCCAATCTCCATCAAACCTTTTGTCCGCCCCATTCTTCCCTTTCTCCAAGCTATTCTGAAATCTCTGACACACCTTCAACAGCTCTCCCTACCTCTTCCTCCTCTTCCACATCTTACCCTACCCCTCCCCCCCCTGTTCTGGACCCGATGCTCCCCCTTCCTCTTCATTAACGGTATGGACCTCAAACATCCGGGGCCTTCGCTCAAACTTGACTGACCTCTCCATACAGGTTGCTTCTGACAAACCAGATGTGATCTGCTTAACAGAAACTTTCCTCCATCATGATGTCTCTGATGCCTTGGTATCTCTCCCAGGTTACTCCCTCCTCCGGTATGATAGACCTGAGCCTCGTCCTGGAGGTGGGGTTGCTATCTTTATAAAAAACTCTCTTCCTCACTCGCCCTCCACTGCCCTCTCTCCACCTCACCCCCAGGAATACCTTTGGCTACGGCTTCCCCTTCGCTCCCACCTTTTGTTCATATGTGTGTTGTACCGTCCACCAAACAACGATGACTCCATCTACATCTCGCTGTCTGATAATATGGACCAACTTCTATCGACCCATCCCAACTCTCTCTTCCTCATATGTGGTGATTTCAATTGTCACCATGCCAGTTGGCTGGGTGTGGGTACCTCTCTCACCAGCCATGGCTCTTCAGCAAAGGACTTCTGCGATTCACTGGGACTGACACAATCTGTCAATTTCCTGACCCGGATCTCAGTCAACGGAGCATCTTCTCTTCTGGATTTGGTTATGACAAACTTCCCTGAAAATGTCTGCTGCTCTTCTTCTGCTCCAATCGGCTCATCTGATCATGTGCTTGTCAAAGTGGACATCTCTCTGACCATTCTCAGAGAGCCTCCTCAGCGTCGACGAGTCTGGCATTTCACTCAGGCCAACTGGCACGGTCTTCAAGCAGCCATCAATCATCTGGACTGGTCTCCCATCTCTACCGCCTCTGACATCAACTCATCCTGGGAATTCTTTCAAAGTAAATTGCTCTCTCTCATGCACAGATTTATCCCATCTCGTCTTCAGTTGTCATACCCTTCCTCCCGTCCATGGTACATGGAATCTTGTGGTGAGGCTGTTGCCCTGAAACAACTTGCTTTCGTCTCCTGGAAAGCAAATCCAACGGAAGGAAATCTCATTTCCTTTCACAAAGCCCGAAACAAGTGTGTGTCCACCCTCAGGAGAGCCAGGAAACAATATCTCACCGTTCTCAAGACCAAACTCTCTTATCTATCTCCCTATTCCAAATCCTGGTGGCGTCTGGTCAAATCTGTTTCTGGTGTTTGTTCCCCCTCCATCCCCTCCATCACCTCAAACGGCTTAACGGCTGACTCCGCACGTGAAAAAGCTGAATGCCTCAACTCTGTGTTTGCCTCTAAATCTTGTGTCCCAAACCCATCCCTCTCTGTACCCACCGTACCCAGCTGCTCCTGGACTCTGTGTCCTTTCCTCCTGACAAGGTGGAAAAGTTTCTGTCAACCCTTGACTCTGATTCTGCAACTGGTCCTGACGGCATCAGCCCAGGGGTCCTAAAATCATGTTCTTCCGCTGTTTCACTCCCTCTTTCTGTTCTCTTCACCCTCTCTTTTTCTCAAGGTCATCTGCCATCTGCTTGGAAATCAGCCAACATCACCGCTTTGCACAAAAAAGGTGCAAAAACAGATCCCAGCAACTACAGACCAATCAGCCTTCTCCCAATTATCAGCAAAGTCATGGAATCCATCATTGCTTCAGATATGAAATCTTTCCTCTTCTCCAATGGCTCGATCTCTGATCATCAATTTGGTTTCAGACCTGGTCACTCTACTCTGGACATGCTGCTTCTGCTTTCTCAACAATGGATGGAGGTCCTCAACGCCAAACAGGAAATTAGAGCTGTCTCCCTTGACATTTCACGTGCCTTCGATACGGTCTGGCACCCTGCTCTGCTCACCAAACTCTCCTCCTTTGGTATCCATGGAAATCTCCACGCATGGCTGGCGGACTTCCTCTCTGGTCGTAGTCAACGTGTGGCCCTGAATGGGTTTCTCTCATCTCCTCTTCCTGTTCAGGCTGGAGTTCCCCAAGGTAGTGTTCTGGGCCCTGTGCTTTTTCTGGTCTTCATCAATGATCTCTCTGACTCTCTTGAAAATCCTCTCTATCTCTTTGCTGACGACTCTACTCTCTGTCGCTCCATTCCTCATCCCTCAGATCGGCAGTCTGCAGCCTCCTCACTCTCTGCAGACCTGGACAAAATCACAGACTGGGCAAACAAATGGAACATGTCTTTCAATCCTGATAAATCTCACACTCTTACGATGTCTCTCCGAAAAGACCGACTGGAAAACCCTCCCATCCACTTTCTGAATAATCCTCTCCAAGAAGTTCTGTCACTCAAGCTTTTGGGTCTCACTATTTGCCATGATCTTTCCTGGGAAAACCACATTTCAAATCTGGCCTCCAAAGCCAGTCGCCGACTGGGCATCCTCCGTCGTGCGAAGTCCTTCCTTTGCACACCTGAGCTCCTCACCACATACAAAGCTTTCATCCGCAGCTCTATGGATTACTGCTCTCCCCTCTGGTCTGGTGATCCTGCCTCACACCTAGCCCGTCTTCACGCTGTTGAAACCAAAGCGTTCAGAATCATTGGAATCTCCCGCGATGAAGCTAACTCCATGGGCCTTTCACTCACTCACCGCAGGCAGGTTGGTGGTCTTTCCGTCTTCTACTGACTCCTCTCTGGCCTTGCCCCCCCCCCCCCCCCAGCCCTCTCTGGGCTCTGTCCCCCAAATATTCCTACAGGTCGCACAAGATCTGCCTGCAACCCTCTTATGGTTAAACTGCCAAAATCAAGACTTTCTGCTCACCTTCACTCCTTCATTCCTCTTTTCTCCCACCTCTGGAACAAACTCCCTCACTCTCTTCAATCCCACTCCACCCTCCAGGTCTTTAAAACAGCTGTTCACCACCATCTCTTATCCTCCCCCATCCAAAACCTTGATCTTTTCTACCCCCGCAAATTTCGGTCCCCTTGTGTTTTATACCTCTCCCCCCCCCCCCCCCCCCACGCCTCCTGCCCCCAAGCCCTCTCCCTCCCACACTTCTCCATGCTCTCAAATGTTGTGGTTGTGTGCTTCCCCTTCTCTCCCCATCTTGTCTTCCACTCCCTCTTTTTGTATATTTTGTTTGTCTGGTTGATTTGTTTGTGAAATAAATGTTAGCTCTTTCACGAGCCTCGATTCAGTATACAAAAAAAAAAAAAAAAAAAAAAAAAAACACTGATGGACTGCATATGCCTGAAAATTAGGAAATAGACATGTAAATATTTCCTCTAATTGTCAAAAATAAGGTCAGAGTTCGATTACCCAACCCAGAAACATAAAATGGTGAACCTCGCGTAAATCTTGACAAAAAAACTCAAAAACCGACATGTTTGACTCAAAAATGACCTTTAAGATGACCTTGAGGGTTGACCTTGACCTCGAATCATCAAAATAATATCATAATTGGATTCCTCGACCTCGAAAACCCCTGAAAAGTGGTATCATACATGATTCCAACCCTTTTGGTTATTTAACTGATTTTCCTCTAATCCGGGTGGCGGCCATTTAGTATTTCGCCAATATGGGGCCCCCGGGGGGGGGGGGCGCCCGTCTTGGCGCCCGTCAAAAATCGAAAGAATATGGCATGGGCAACATCTGGGCCAAATTTGGTGCTTTTGGAAGAATTTGAACCAAACGGCCCCAAAATATCCCTAAGGGCCCTGACTAAAATGGCGTAGCTGCCAATTCCTCCATGACCTGCTTCAAAATATTAGAAGAAATATCAACTATTCTGGAATGTATGACATCATTTGACAAAGGCACTGTTTTAATTTTCTTCCTCTGCTCCAATCCAGAAACCAGCTGGACCATGTCAAGGGCACATGGCTTTGCTAAAGTCTGCTTCCGTTGGCAAGAACCTTGCTACACAAGAAACACTGTGGCTTTTGTGTCCCATCAGATTCAGTGATGTAAAACCGAAGGATATAGTATAGAATATATCAAGTTACAAGCAGAAACTGAAAAGGTACAAAGCCGCTACCAGGCAAACGGCGTCGTTGGAGCACGGGTACCACCGAGGATCTGCGGGCATGACCTGATTGTACAGATTGGTGTGTATTCATGGACTCATCTGAATACCTGTGCACATGACGGTGACTGCTATCTCTGAGTACATCATGTTCTGTGTCGATTCCCTCGTCCCTTGCAAGGTTGTCCAATCACACCCAAATAATAAGCCTAAAGTCTCTCCACCAAGGAGCTGAAGGTCTTACTTAAGCAAAAGGTGGAAGCCTTTTTAGATGGTGATAGGTTGCAGGTGAAGGTTATTCACATAGGAATAGATGGCCTAGTTACAAAGGCTAAGGCAGATTATAAACTAAAGCTGGAACGGAATTTAAAGGAAATAATTCTCGAGTTGCTTGGCAGAAAATGCAAACTATGACCGGATATAAAAACAGCAGAATGTACTAAAGACTTTGTGTTGATAATTTGAATGATTTTTATTGTAGATTTGATGTTCATGATTTGAAAGTTGAGTGATTCTGTTGTGTAAATGTTAAAGGATAAAGATTTGGGACTCAGCCAAGACTCTGGCAGTGAATGTGAAGGAGGTTCGTGCTCAACTTGCAAAGACTAAAGTGAACAAAGCCACGACCCCAGATGGTATTTACAATAAGGTTCTGAAACTGTGTAGTCAACAACTTGCTCCAGTCTTTACACCGATCTATCAATCAATCTTAGACAATGCTGTGTTATTCCCCAAAAGTGGATATCTTCAATTATCATTCCAGTACAAAGATTAAAAACCCAGTGATGAGTTGAATAATTACCATCGTCGCTTTGACCTCTAATGTAATTTAGGGGTGCGTGGTCCAGATGTTCTACTTCTCGGTGTCTAAAGGGCCTTGGAGCTTGGAGCAAGGGGGTTAACAAGGGGAAATGCAGAAAATAGGGCAAAAAGCCGAAACGGTGAAGGGATTTCAAGGTGTCTGAAGTGTTGAAAGTCTTAAAAGTGAATGGGGGTATTACGAAGGGCCTTGGGGTCTTCAGGATCTTGACGTCTTAAAGGCCTCAGGGGTCATAAGGGTCGAACGTGCCTTAAAAAGTCGAAGGGGTCTTAGCAGTCGAAAGGTTTAAAAGGTACATTCCAATAGTACGTAAATGAATCGACCTAGGTGGTCAGGGTGCAACTGATGTTCCAACAGTATACGTACTTAATATAAATATGTTCACATAGCTTCATGGACAGATGGACGGACAGCTTCAATGACGGCCTCACGGACAGATGGACGGCGGCTTCAATTACAGCCTCACAGACAGATGGCTTCAATGATGGCCTCACAGACAGATGGCTTCAATGATGGCCTCACAGACAGATGGACGGACGGCCAGACAACTTCATGGACAGCTTCAAGGCTTCATGGACAGATGGCTTCATTCACGGCCTCACAGACGTACTGCTTCACGGGCGGACATTGTTTTTTGCCTATATATATATATATATATATATACATATATATATACATATATATATATATATACATATATATACATATATATATATATATATACATATATATATATATATATATATATATACATATATATATATATATATATACATATATATATATATATATATACATATATATATATATATATATATACATATATATATATACATATATACATATATATACACTACCGGTCATAAGTTTTAGAACACCTCTATTTTTCAAGTTTTTATTGAAATTTAAGCAATTCAAATCCAGTGAGTAACCTGGAATGGTACAAAGGTAAGCAGTAAACTGCACGAGGTTAAAAAAAATAATGTAAATTACACAGCGATATTGTAAAAAAAAAAAAAAGGCCTTCTTCAGGGAACAAGTAATGGGTTAACAACTTACAGCTGTTCTGCAGCAATGTAAGTAAATTAAGCCTTGAAAGTTGATGCAAACAATTCCTTCATGAGTCCCAACCTCTGCTGATTACTTGATTACAAACCCCCTGTCTGTATAAAAGCAGTATTGGAACAGACTGTCATTACACCCTCTGAAGTATTATTTGGACAACTGGAGAAAACACTGACAGGAAGAGGTCTGGCAGACCCAAAGCCACAACAGAATCAGAAGACAAGTTTCTGAGAGTCAAGAGCTTGCGTGATAGGCGGCTCACAGGACAACAGCTTCAAGCACAGCTTAACACTCACTGGTCGAAGTAAGCAAGTCTCAGTTTCAACTATGAAGAGAAGACTTTGAGCTGCAGGTTTTACAGGTCGAGTGGCAGTAAGAAAGCCATTGCTAAGATGGCAAAATAAGAAAAAGAGGCTTGCCTGGGCCATGAAGCACCACCAGTGGACTACTGAAGACTGGAAGAAGGTCTTATGGACCGATGAATCAAAATTTGAAATCTTTGGTTCATCACGAATAGTTTTTGTATGCCGTCGAGTAGGCGAAAGGATGGTTCCTCAGTGTGTGACACCAACTGTCAAACATCGAGGAGGAAGCGTGATGGTCTGGGGCTCTTTTGCTGAATCCAGAGTCCGAGACTTGCACAGAGTGACTGGCACACTGAACCAAAAGGGCTACCAGAGCATTTTGCAGCACCATGCAATACCCTCTGGTATACACCTCGTTGGTCATGGGTTCATGCTACAGCAACATAATGACCCTAAACACACCTCCAGGCTATGTCAAAACTACCTTCGAGGAAAAGAACAAGACGGTAGGCTTCAAATCATGGAATGGCCAGCACAGTCTAAACCTCATCTAAACCACCAATCACTACCATTCTGGAACAACTCGTGCCATTCAAGGTTAAACAGTAAATCAAAACAAAACCGTTGAATCAACTAAAACCACACATTGGGATGTTATATCAAAACAACCGTTAAATCACACGTTGAATCAAACAAAATGTAACTTAATTCAAATAAATCGATGAAAAACAACAAACATGATTATTTGCTTCAAGTGATGGTGATAATTTAAACGAATTAAGCTAAACGGATACATTACCTCGGTTGCTGTCACTTGGGTATACATTCTTAATTTAGCTGTGCGATATATTCGTTTAGCTTAATTTGTTTAAATTACCACCATCACTTGAAGCAAATAATCATGTTTGTTGTTTACAATGGAACTCCGATCAACTGTGTCCACATCCATTGGAAGTTCAAATTGTCGTGTTGGATGGACACTCATTTCCTTGTTATCGACCCAGCCATCCTCAGACATTTTTATGTTGTGTGCAAAGTCATGACTAGAATAGCTAGAACACAACAAAACAAGGAGAGGAAGACTTGGAAGAATCTACGAAGAATAAGGGAGAGAAGACAGCACACGGAGTGGACAAGGTGGATACTCTCAAGAAAGAAAAGCTGAAAATTTGTAAAGAGGTGCGCTTGGGATAACAGGGGTAGAAAAGATCATGGTTTTGGATTAGGGATGATCTGAGATGGTGGTGAACAGCTGTATTGAAGGCCTGAAGAAAAGAATACGATCGAGATGGTTCCACAGGCAGAAAAAGAGTAACGAATGATGAGGTGAGCAGTGATCCTGGATTTAGGTAGTTACATCTGAAGGGCTTTGATGGCAGACTGCATGTGCCTTGGACTGCAGAAATCGAAGGGAATGGAGGGAGTGATAGACCCTTAGACTTAGCTTCATCGGAGGAGATTCCACTGATCTTATAGGCCTTGTTTTCCACGGCATAAAGCCGAGCAAGATGTGAGGCAGGGGACCCATGAAGTTGCAGATGAAGGCCTTGCAGGTAGATACGAGTTGAGGTGTGCAGAGGAAGGACTTGTACGATGGAGGATGCCCAGCACTGGTTTGCTTTGGAGGCCAAGTTTGAAATGTGGTTTGCCCAAGAAAGATCATGGCCGAGCACGAGACCCAAAGGTTTGAATGACTGAACCTCCTCAAGAGGATTATTAAGAAAGTAGATAGGAGAGTTTTCCAGACGGTTTAGGCAATAGTATTTCATACGGAAACACGATTGTGTGATCGTTATGTTGGACTACATTAAATCGGCTCCAGGATAAAATCCAAAGTCAATGACAGAAAATATTACTGGATGAGCAAGAGTTAGCTCGTTCATCACAAAAATGCTGCAGTACTACAATTGTCAAACCACAGCATTTATTCAGAGCGTGGTATCTTAGAAGACACTCCCTATACAGTCAGAGTATCAAATTATCAATGTACTGCCAATGCAGTAATTAAAACAGGAAACCTGCTTATATAATTACATATGCTCAAAGCAAAAAGAAAACTAGATTTACACTTTGCTTCACCAAAGATTTCAACTTGTGTGCACCTGCCGTCTAAAATCATCGGTTACAATGACTAGGATAACGGGAGGAAGAAAAAGGGACGTTTGGGGACAAGGGAGAAAGGAAGAATTGAGGGATAGGAAAATAAAAAGGGAAGAACAAGGAGAAGAAAAAAAAAGAAAAAAAAGATCATCCTGCAATCCCTCAAGCAATTCCTAAAAAGACAACCAGAAAAAGCAAAGACACAATCCCACCATATTTAAGCCATTTATTAACCTCGGAAAATGAGGAATCCCCATTAACTTCAGCAAACAATGTGACTTGAATGGATGCTACAACGAAGTTACCCCGGACATCCCCTGGCCACCGGACAGCACACAAATCCAGTGTAGGCCAATTTACGTGAAGCTCTTCCTGGACACAGGAACCTCCACAGTCTCCATGAGGTCCCAATATTCTGTTACAGGTTAAAAACAAGCAGCACTGGGACAAAGAAGCATGATTCATCAGTGGTGGCCATTGTAAGTAAACCAACCTGAATGAGAATCAAACAAGTTTTTATGAAGAAAAAAACAAATTCCACCAAAAACGAAAAAGAATAGAAACATCCTCTTAGAGGTGTTTTCGATGATTTGGAGAAATAAAACTTTTATTCTCGTCAAATTCAACTCGGGGCATAATCCACATGCTCGGTCCAACAGCCTATGTTTGAAAACGTTGGTGGAAACTAGTGTCAAAAATGAATTCATTAATTTAGAACCTCAAAGTAAAAAACAAAATGGATTCTTACAACAGACGGTGAGAAGGAAACGTATCTGTACTATTGTGCCGATGCGCAACATTTCATGATTTATTTATTTAGTTTTTTTAGAAGTACAACCTAACACTGCTCTTTGTATACACACAATGCCCTTCGTTCCCGCTTCCCCACCCCCCCCACTCCCCCCCCCCCCCCCCCCCCGCCTTTGGCCTGTGGGTAAAACCAAAAAAAAAAAAGAAAAAAAAAATCAACAATTAGTCCAGGTTGTGCTGCATATTTTTAAAAGGGCGATGTGATGCAGTCTTCCTAAAGGAAAAAGGACCATGCATGCACGAAGCAATGTCAAGACTAATTACACGGCTTTTCTTCCACCTGCCCCACAGCCTGCCTCCCCTCCCCCCGCCAAGAAAAATAAAATGCAAGCCAAGGCTGCTTTGTAAAATGTCTCCCCCACTCCCTCCTCTTTCCCCAAATTGTGGGTAACGCAGCACCAGGGAACATTGCAAATTGTGGAGGCACCTCAAAAAGAAACAAATAAAAACAATCAACAAATGGCAAGTATCGCCTTGACGGCCAAAGTCGATGTGACCACATCAACTTTGCTATTTTTTAAATTCTTTGCTGGAACGCTGGGTGAAGTCAGAGCTTGGGGCCTCAGTAGTGGTGCAAGACTATGTCGGGGAGAGATAGGGCCGAAGATGCAATTAACATCATGGTCACGTCCGAGCACAGGCAAGGGTGGCACGCGCTGTGACCCAGAAATGGCAAATTCGCGACTTCTCAGGACTTTAATAGTCATCCAGGTTAAATTCATCGTCGTCGCCCTGGAACTCCATTCCCTGGAAGTCGACGCGGTAACGGAGGATGCCTGCAAGAGCAGCACAATGTTGAGGCAGCACAATGATTAGGAGTGGCAGGGAGGGTTATCAAGCAGAATTACCCGTTTAACCTGGCACCAGACAGGCCATAAGAACAATCTTTTAGAGCAACACGTGACTTTCAAAATGACGTATGAATGCTAAATGAGGTCCATTACACGCATGCACCGTGTTTGTGATTGCAGTGACTCTGTTCAGCTCGGCAAGCATTTTTAACCTGCCATTGCTTGAGGAAAATCAGGAATTCAAATGATCTTTCAAGCATAACTCAAAATTTGCCCATGCCTGCCCAGGATTCTAAACGGGGTAGTAATGGACGCGGCAAGAATGCAAATTGTCTTCTTTCGTTTGAGCCGGCAAACTGGGAGCAACAATTCACATTTATTGCCAAATCTGATGTAATTTAAATGTTCAAATGGCAGCGAGGGGCTCCAATGGAAACTGTTTGTGTGATATATGTAGTTATTTTGATGCCAAGAGTGCCCGGGCCTGTAATAAAAAAATGTATTTGTGCCAAAGCCAGTAACAAATTATAAAACAATAGTAGAATTTTCAGCATTTTAGATGAAAGAGTGGCAATTTAAAAACAGAGCCCTTGGAACAAAACTCTGAGAACAATACAACATCACAACTTGGCCCATAAATCGCAATCCTTCACCGAAGCGGGGGTGGGCGAGTCCTGGGCCCTTCAAAAACCCAAATTATGGACACGGGCGCACACACACACACACACACACACACACACACACACACACACACACACACACACACACACACACACACACACACACACACACACACACACACACACACACACACACCTTTTGTGTGCAGAGGCACACCCTTCTCACAGGTGAGTTTACAAGTATTTTCGGATTCTCTAAAACCTTTTGTGAGCCATTTCATGCTACAATCCTTATCTGGCATGAACGATGTACATCTGGCCGCCACGATGGACCTCGTCACTCAGGGGTTTCTGCGAAAGTGCGCCAAGCATTCTGGGGCAGATTACATCATTTTGAAAGTCGCAAATTGTATTAGAGATAAGGTTTGATTTTTTTTGAATGGGTGTCACATTGTTAAAGTCACAAATAATAGAATGCAATGGTCATTCTACTTGACAATGAAATGATGCTTATTGTGCCTCATGAAACACAAACTTGCGCTTTTCAAACTGAAACTTTTCGTTTCTCTATGCAAAGCATCATGGCGGACCTTTAACATTTAAATTAAATGGACAGGTAAGTGGATCAGGAGTCGGGAGCCGGCGAGCACCTGCCCCCTCATAAAAAAAGGGAAAAGGAGGAGGAAATGGAGGGAAGAGAGGAGGAAGGGTTCTTTGGGGGAGGGGTGGTTATTGGTAGCCAGCAAATGGGGCCACAGTCTGAAGACTTCATTTGATAATGAACAAGAAAGGAATTTAAAACAAAATAAAAGTTTGAGAACTACTTTGTGAGATAATTCACAAGAAATACTTTCCATGAAAGGATATAAAATATGAAATCTCCAAAATATTACCTCCAATGCCTCCAAAGCCTCGAACAAACTGGGAACCTTCTTGAGACTTGTCTGTAATTATTTCGAGAGTGGCACCAAATTTTTTGTAGTTGTTCGCAAACCACTCCAACAATGGCATATTCTCCATCACCTCGTGCTCCACACCACTCTGAGGGGGAAAGGGGAGGGGGGATTACATGCAGCTACCTACTATCCGTACTGCCGGATATACTTTGGAAGAAAAAATAAACAATTCATTTTCTAATTTTGACAATACATCCCATTCAACACGTGAACGGAAACCTTTACATCCCAAGGCAGAAGGGCAATATGGCAAAACCTCGACATGTAATGCTTACCTCTTTATCCATGAAATGAGACCGGTCCTTTTCTTGCTCAAGTGTGAGATAAAGAACCTTCATCGCCTGATCGACTGCATGAGCAACAAATAAAGCAGAAAGGACATTAAAATTAGTACTCGATCGCTCAAAAGGAACTTGAAGCAGAGATGCGCAAAACGGCGTCCGTTTTTCCCAAGCAACGGAACCGGTGTACAATTGGCCTGTAAATCTCAAACGTCTCGGACGTACCTTCAAGGGTGCTGCAGTGCAGCACAATGCGCGAGATCTCAAGGTTTTCCCATACAATGAGCATCTCCACGGAACCCATCTCCAGCGCCTTCAGCGTGTCCACCACACCAAAACAATACTTACCGGTGTCTTGGCTTATTTCCTCAAAATATTTCCCTGCGATGAGGCAAAAATGCTGGATGAACATTAACCAAGGCTGCCATAGTCCATCAAAATAAATATTTCACATGTTTATACTTTCATTTGAACACGCAAAGAAAAGGACAAGTGTTTCATGAGTTCCGGTTTGCCTTTGATCGACCAAGAATGAGCTCATTATCAGTGGAATGGTGCGTTCCACTTATGAATATATTTTTTTATACACCATCTGCAACAATGTTATGAAGGAATGTTTCAAACAGTCCTTGCGTCTGATGTCTTTATTATCATAAGTATATTGGTTTGGTCTGCTCTGTCATTCCATCTATCTGTTTGTACATCAATCACCTACAGGTCACATTTTTACTCAAATCTTCACAAAACGTCACCACTTGGTGGAGGTAGTGACAAGCTAGAAGCACACGGTTTGAGGTCAAAAGGTGAAGGTAGCAAAAAAAAAAAATCGCATTTGCATCTTCATTGAGCGTCCGGATCAATTTGAGAAGTGGTGACAGAACTCCAAGGCCTCTCAACACCTTCCATAGGGATGTCGGGTCAACAGTCAAATGCGGCCTTGATGTCGATATACGCCACATTTAAGGGGTGCTCAAATTCCCGATGAAGATCTGCAAGAATACAGAGAGCTAGTATGACATCCATTGCAGACCTGTTTGTGGTGAAACCAAATTGCTGGGGGTGTCCATGTTGTAACAGGAGGGGGTGAATACGGTTCAAAAGAACATGAACAAACACCTTCCCAGGGACTTAGAGCAAGGTGATCAGGCGATAGCTCCTGCAGTTAGAGCGTGAGCCTTTGCCTTTGTACATGGGAATTATTATGCCATTTTCCACTCTGCTGGAACATGCCCAGACATATATAACAAGCGTTACGCCGAGGTCCCCCGTCGGGGAAGTGATGTGAGTTGACAAAGTGGAAGACGCAGAAAACATGCTATGATGTGATATTTCGCTCACAAGGTTCAGACATACATGGAGGCGGCCATCTTGGATTTTGACGTGGCGACCCAATTTTCAATAGCGTTCTTCCTTATGCCGATACACCCACACACCAGATTAGAAGTTGGTACTTCGCTTATTTTTCAAGATATTCCGCTCACAAGGTTCAGACATACATGGTGGTGGCCATCTTGGATTTTGACGTGGCAAACCAATTTTCAATAAGGTTCTTCCTTATGCCTAGATACACCCACACACCAGATGAGAAGTTGGTACTTCGCTTATTTTTCAAGATATTCGCTCACAAGGTTCAGACATATATATGGTGGCGGCCATCTTGGATTTTGACGTGGCGACCCATTTTTCAACAGGGTTCTTCCTTATGCCGAGAAACACCCACCCACCAGATTAGAAGTTGGTACTTCGCTTATTTTTCAAGATATTCCGATCACAAGGGTTTTTTTGTTTTTTTTTGTATACTGAATCGAGGCTCGTGAAAGAGTTGACATTTACTTCACAAACAAATCAACCAGACAAACAAAATATATAAAAAGAGGGAGCGGAAGACAAGAGAATGGGAAGCACACAAACACTTGAGAGCACACAACATTTAAGAGCAGGGAGATGTGTGGGAGGGAGAGGGCTTGGGGGGAGGAGGCGTGGGAAGGGGGGGGGGGAGGAGGCGTGGGAAGGGGGGGGGGAGGAGGCGTGGGAGAAGTATAAAACACAAGGACACCAAGGACTTCCAGGACAGAAGTTGGTATTTCAAAAAGTGGAATTGGGGTGAAATTATCGGGGATAGAAAAGATCAAGGTTTTGGATGGGGGAAGATAAGAGATGGTGGTGAACAGCTGTTTTAAAGACCTGGAGGGTGGAGTGGGATTGAAGAGAGTGAGGGAGTTTGTTCCAGAGGCGGGAGAAAAGAGGAATGAAGGAGTGAAGGTGAGCAGAGAGTCTTGATTTTGGCAGTTTAACCATAAGAGAGTTGCAGGCAGATCTTGTGCGACCTGTAGGAATATTTGCGGGACAGAGCCCCGAGAAGGTTCAGACATACATGGCGGCGGCCATCTTGGATTTTGACGTACCGACCCAATTTGCAACAGGGTTCTTCCTTATGCCTAAATACACCCACCCACCAGATTAGAAGTTGGTACTTTGCTTATTTTTCAAGATATGCCACTCACAAGGTTCAGACATATATGGCATCAGACATACATGGCGGCAGCCATCTTGGATTTTGACGTGGGTTGCACCCACACACCAAATTCGAATGCGGTCCTTCATTTACGCAAGCACGCATGGGAAAAACCATAGTCCCCCTTTCGCTCCGCGGTGCGACGGGGGACAAAAAGCCACTGTAATATGTCACAAATTGGAGTCTCAGCACATTTCAGCAGTTCTGCGGCGATGTTGTCACACTCGGCGGCTCGACCATTTTTGAGGTTCCTCACTGCACAACAGACCTAAGACAGGGATGGAGGATCCACGCTCACAGCGACATCATCGCCAGATGTGGGTGCCTCTTCCTCCAAGTGAGGGAAGTGTGTAGCAGGGGGGAAATTAAGAGCCTGCTCAAAAAGTTAGTTCCAGCAGGTAAGGGTTTCCTCATTAGTGTGGCAGGGTGTCCCGCTTGCCTTCATGATCAGAATGCTGCTTTTGTTTTTATTTGAATTTTGACCAGTACGCATGCACTGGATTGACTGGAAGGCAGGTCTAAGGTCGTTTTGATGGATACCTTCCTCAGCTTCATTGGACGGGTGCCCACACTAGAAGCCAAGGTATTTCCTCACCTTCTTCCGATAGGCACCTCAAAGGCACCTTATTTCTGGGATGTTTCCTTGAAGCCGTGCTTGCCTCATCATATCAATAATGGCCTGGGTATCAGCTGACTACCAGGGCCATTCTGTTGCCTACTAAATCCACCCGTCTTGGATGCTGTAGAGAGGATAGTGTCACCTCTTGACTCCATAATCTAATCTGTTTACATTTTATACATGTTTACATCATTATACATACTTGTACCAAGTTTGACTTGGTTCCCTCAAGCCGTTCTTAAGTTATCAATGAAACGAAAACCTATAACAGACTGTGACCTTTGACCTCTTGACTCCAAAATTAAATCAGTTAATCTTTGCATCATAATACATACCTGTACCATCTTTGGGCAAAATCCCATTGCTGGTTCACAGGTTGTCGCAGTAACATAATTTTTTACCTTACGTGAGCTCTGACCTTTTGACACCAAAATCGAATCAGTTCATCTTTACATCATAATACATACTTGCTCCAAGTTTGATTAAATCCCTTCAGCCATTCTCAACTAATCACAGTAATGAAACCCTATTAAGGACAGACAGCCAGACGGACAAGCCGAAAACATCATGCCTCCTGCAACTTGGTCGGCGGAGTGGAAAAAAAGGAAAGAAGTATAGTTAGTGGTGGTGGGATGATGAAGTTGGAAAGAAGATTGACGAGAAGAGGAAGAAGTTCAAGGAGTGGCAGAAGGCGAAGGGTACGGGGGCAGAAAAGGAAGAGCATGAAAGTTATAAGGCAGCCAGGAAGGCTGCAAAGAAAGAGGTAGCAAAGGCGCAGGAGGCATGTCGGAAAATGTTCAGAGAACGCTTGGATTTGGAAGAGGGTCAGAGAGTGGTATTCAGGATGGCAAAGCAGATAGCGAAAGAGAGGTGTGATGTGATGGGGGTGGGTTGCTTGAAGGATGAAGTGGGACAAATCGTTGTGGACCCAGATGGAATTAAAGGAAGATGGAAGAGATATATGGAAATACTGGTGAATGCAGAGAATGAATGGGATGGCAACATAGAGAGTAACCGAGTTTTAGGACCGGCAGAGAAGATAACCGAGAAGGAAGTTGAGGAAGCGATTAAAGCAATGAAGAGTAGAAAAGCAGGAGAGCCGATGGGAGTTGTGGGAGATATGTTGAAGGCAGCGGGAAATTGGGGTGTGAAGAGAATGACAGAGATCTGTAATCTGGTGGTGAAAGAAGGCCGCATTCCAGTGGATTGGGAACTGCGTACCCTCGTCCCTCTATAAAAGGGGAAAGGTGACCCTCTGGACTGTGGCTCGTATGGAGTGATAATGTTATTGGAGCATGGAATGAAGGTATTGGAAAGGGTGTTGGAGAGGAGGATAAGGAAGAAAGTGAAGATTGACGAAATATAGTTTGGATTTATGCCAGGAAGAGGAACGACAGACGCGCTTTTTATTGTGAGGCAGTTGCAGGAGAAGTACATGGAGAAGAGGAAGAAGTTGTTTCTTGGGTTTGTTGATCTGGAGAAAGCATTCGATAGGGTTCCACGTGAAGTAGTGACATGGGCATTGAGGAAGTTAGGTGTGGAGCAATGGTTGATCAGAGTAGTGATGGCAATGTACAAAAGAGCGCGCACAGCTGTAAGGACGAAGGACGGGAACAGTGGTGAGTTTGAGGTGAAGGTGGGAGTGCATCAGGGGTCGGTACTAAGTCCACTACTATTTGTAGCTGTGATGGAGGTGCTGGCTCGGAAAGTGAAGGAGGGTTTACCGTGGGAGTTGTTGTATGCAGATGATCTGGTGTTGACTGCAGAAAGTATGGATGGACTGAAGGAGAAGATGAACAAGTGGAAGGAATGTATGGAGACAAAAGGTCTGAAGGTGAATATCGGAAAAAACAAAGGCGATGGCAAGTGGTAAAGCATGTGATGAGGTGGAAAGAACTGGGAAGTGGCCATGTGCTATGTGCAGGAAGGGTGTCGGAGTGAACTCAATTCAATGTACAATGTGCGCTGAGTGGGTTCATCAAAAATGTAGTGGTTTGAGAGGGTCATTAACCAGTGTGGCAGCTACATTCAAGTGCAAGGTGTGCACAGAGGGAGCTGCAGATGGAGGAAATGTTGAGTTGGATCTTGGAGACGGCGTGAAGCTGGAAGGTGTAAAAACATTTTGTTACCTAGGAGACATGCTGAATGGAGAAGGTGGATCAGACTCGGCAACGGTTGCTAGAGTGAGATGTGCATGGAAGAAGTTTCGGGAACTGAGTGGCGTGCTGACGAGGAGCGGAGTGTCGTTGAAGCTGAAGGGAAAGGTGTATGCTGCATGTGTGAGAAGTGTTATGATGTATGGGAGCGAGACATGGGTAATGAACATAGAGTAGCAACAAAGGCTGGAAAGGGTGGAAATGCGAATGGTTCGGTGGATGTGTGGAGTATCGTTGAGAGAGAGGAAGCCAAATTATGAATTGCGAAAGATGATGGGAATAGAGCCTGTGATGGACGCTATGAAGAGAAACAGTTTGAGATGGTTTGGTCATGTGTTGAGGAAGGATGAAAGTGACTGGTTGAGAAGAGTGACGGAAATGAATGTGGAAGGAAGTAGAGGACGGGGAAGACTGAGAAAGACTTGGCTAAAGATGGTCGAAGAAGAAATGCGGGCCAGGGGGTTAACAAGGGGAGATGCAGAAAATAGGGCAAATGGAGAACATTGTCATGGGGACCGCAAGGCTAACCCTGCTCTTGCAGGGAAAATGGCCTTTTAAAATGCCAACAACAGTTAGGCTCCTCTTCGTGGAGGGCACCGTGGGCGTCTAAGGTCCATCAACTAATGGCAGCAGCTGGGAAGCCCAATTTAATGTCCATCCGAGGGATGGCACAAACATTGATGAATCAACCTGCCAGCGAAACACCAGGTCGAGAATTACTAGCCGAGCTGATATTCAACCCCGAGCAGCAATGCAACAATAAACTAAAAGGCATCTTATCAAGAAATGCTTTGTTTCTTATGACCAGCCCACAGCCTGGTGTTGGCTTAGCTGTTAGGGTGCCGGCTTGGGACCGTAGGCTCCTCGGTTTGAATCCCGATCGATCGCTGAATTAACGCCAGGGGGATTGACTCAGCCTGTCATCCTTCCGAGGTCGGCAAATTGAGTACCAGTTCACTGGTAATTCCCTGCGTGTCGCAAGAGGCGACTAACAGGGTTGGCGGCAGGAAGGGCATCCGGCCATAAAATATTGCTTCAAAAAGGGGACCACGGTGACCAAAAAAAAAGGCCAACCCCCGCTCTGCAGGGAAAAATAGCCTTAAAAGGCGGTTCTAATGATCAGCCCACATTTGTGTATTGGTGACAAATAATTCCGTATGTGTACTGTGGGAGTCAGTGAATGCAAATATATATATTTATGTATGTTGTTTTGTAAGAAAAGTTGAAATTTATATGGTTCGTAACAATGAAGTAGGTGAGGTTCTCCAGAATGAAGGCACGGCTTGGTGGTCGAAACGCATCAGGGCAGAAGCCAACTGGGACAGGGTCAGGTGACAGGGCAATGTGCTCTGCCACGTCTCCCTCAGGGAAAACACGAATGCTACAGGGATTATATTTATTTCAAAGTGAAGCATCCAATGAAATTGGCCGGTAAGTTCATACGGGTATGCTTGGCTGATTGAAGGCTCATATTCAATATCTCCAAAAGGTTATGGCCAGATTTGGACGAGAATTGGTAGACTGGTTGGGTGTGTGCGACAAAGACGAATCGATTCGATTTTGGTGAAGATCTGAATATGGATTCGGATGTGAAAATTGTTTAATTTTTTAAGTGATTCTTCACCATTGGGAGATAGGACCAAAAACGATACATAGCAGGCTATCTCAAAAAGTTATGGACGGATTTGGATCAAACTTGGTGGACCGGTTGGGTGTGTGTCGAGGATGAATCGTTTCGATTTTGGTGAAGATCTGAATATGGATTCGGATATGAGAATTATATCATTAAGTGATTCTTCACCATTGAGAGATCAGACGAAAAGCGATATATAACATGATATATAAAAAAAGTTATGGACGACTTGTGACTAAACTTTGTGGAAAAGTTTGTTTTGTGACAAGAACAAGCTGAATGGATTTTGGTGAAGATCTGGATTCAGATACAGCCCATCAGTGGATACAAAACGTAAACTGTGCGGCCTTTTGGAAGTATGCGCTCTTCCGATTGCCGTTCTAGTTTTCACATTTTGTCATATTGGTGTTAGTAAATGGCATCATCACATCATCTAACAGTCGTTTTTTTCATAACATACATCATATGTCAGTTTTTTTTAGCCTGGTGTTGGCTTAGCGGTTAGGGTGCCGGCTTGGGATCTTCGGATCCTGGATTCGAATCCCGGTCGATCGCTGAATTAACGCCAGGGGGGTTGACTCAGCCTGTCATCCTTCCGAGGTCGGCAAATTGAGTATCAGCTTGCTGGGATGAATGATGCCCGTGTGTACCCCGGGTTAGAATAGGTACACCGTATCCCTGCGCATCGTAAGAGCGTGACAAAGGGTTGGCGTCAGGAAGGGCATCCGGCCATAAAAACATTGCCTCAAAACAGGGAACCATGATTGTCACGGGGCCCGCAAGGCTAACCCCCACTCCCCGCTCTAGCGGGGAAAATGGCCTTAAAACGATCATTCATTCATATGTCAGTTTCTAGAGGAAATCATGAGTCTGGCCATCGATTGGTTTTATCAAATCTCAGATATCAGAAGAAAAATGGAGGCAGATGAGATACTTGTGCAGAACAATGATGTTTACCACTCCAGACATCAACATCAACTTCCTCAAAATGATAAGTGTTAGATGTGAAGAATGATTTCACACAGAGGGGACTGCTAAATACAAGTAAATGTTATTCTCAATTTTAATTTTGAAGATATAAAATCTCAGGTACTGTCAGTGTGCAAGCTTGTCAGTAGTTACCCCATGCACGGGAAGCGGTTCCCTTCTGTCTGTCTACAAATGTTACTTAATCATCGAGGAACAACTTATTTAAATTGAATGATATATTTTGAATATGAATCGGAGAGTGAAGCAGTACTTTGGCGATGAATCGCCCCAATCGCACATTCGCAGAGAGAAGCGACATAATACTTTTATTCTGTGCATGTCTGGCACTCAAAAAATTGAAAGTCATTCCAAACAGGAAACTTAATGTTTTGAAGGACGTCATAAAGGACACAAATAAGAGGCACAGATAACTAATGTAACGTGTTAGACAGGATGATGTAACAGACACTGGGTAAAACAACGGTAAAACCCGGCATTGATTTCTTTATACGACTTTTACAATCTTTATTAGCTCCTGTTGAACTTGGTCCGAAGCGGGGGCTTATGAAATGGGTGTCGTCCATCCATCCGCAACCATATTTCTGAGATGTATGGACCGATTTTGTCCATACTTGGCATAAAGACGATGCATGATGGTTGCATTTGGGCATCATTTTGTTTCACGATGCGATCAACGATGGCCGACTGGCGGCCGTTTTAGTTGTAAAAAAAACAACCCGATGTTGAACACGTCCTCAATCATTTCCCAGACGTGCATTTACCCCGGTTGTTCAAAATTGACACAAAGATTATGAATGATGGCTTACATATGCACGTACGTTTATTTTCCAGATCAGATCAAACTTGGCCAAGTGGCGGGCATTTTGTTACTTAAACGTGTCCCCAACCATTTATCAGACACGTATGGACCGGTGTTGTTCAAACTTGGCACAAGCACAGTACATGATGGCATACACGTACGTGCACCTTAGTTTAATTTGTGATATGATCAAAGATGGCTGACAGGAAACTGGCGACCATCTCAGTCGTTTTAAAATAAAAAAACCCCCAGTATTGGGAAAAAAAACCCCCAGTGTTGAACACGTACTCGACCATTTCTTGGACATGCATTTACCGATCTTGTTCAAACCTGCCACACAGATAACGAATGATGGCTTACATATGCACGTCATTTTGTTTTGAGATCAGATCCAAGATGGCCGACAGACTGGCATTTTGATATTTAAACGTATCCCCAGCCATTTCCCAGACGTGCTTCGACCAATTTTATTAAAATTTGGCACGAAGACAACACACATGAAAGTATACATGTGCAGATTTTGTTTTGTAATCTGAACAAAGATGGCCGAATGCCGGCCTTTAACTCCGTACTGCAAAATTACTCAAACCACAGGCTATGACATTTATGTCTTTTTCTCCTCGTTTTATTTAAATTGAATTCTATACTTGAACAACAACAACAACAGGCATTTTAAGGCCATTTTCCCTGCTTGAGTGGGGGTTAGCCTTGTGGGCCCCATGACAATCTTCTCCATTTTGCCCTATTTTCTGCATCTCTCCTTGTTAACCCCCTTGCCCGCATTTCTTCTTCCACCACCTTTAGCCAAGTCTTTCTCGATCTTCCCCGTCCTCTACTTCCTTCTACATTCATTTCCATCACCCTTCTCAACCAGTCACTTTCATCCTTCCTCAACACATGACCAAACCATCTCAAACTGTTTCTCTTCACAGCATCAATCACAGGCTCTATTCCCATCATCTTTCGCAATTCATCATTTGTCTTTCTCTCTCTCAACGATACTCCGCTCATCCATCGAACCATTCGCATTTCCACCCTTTCCAGCCTTCGTTGCTGCTCTACGTTCATTACCCATGTCTCACTCCCATAAATCATAACACTTCTCACACATGCAGAATTATATACTTGAACACTGTAGAATATAAATCACCTTATTTTCACTTTCAAAAACCTTACATTTAGCAGTACTTGGAAATGTGAAATAGTGTGGTGTACAAGGGAGATGTACAAGACCGCTTCAATAACACTAAACTTAGGTAATTCACTTTTAACGATATTTAAAATCATTATCAATCGAGGGATGTGGGGAAGAATAATGGGTAGGAGAGAACACACGGGGTGGACAAGATGGATACGGAAGCAACCTCACAGGAAAGAAAAACTGGAAATTTGGGAAGAGGCGAGCTTGAGGAGGGTTAATGGGTGTAGAAAAGATCATGGTTTTGGATTGGGGATGATTTGCGATGGTGGTGAACAGCTGACTTGAAGACCTGGAGGGAAGAACGAGATTGAAGAAAATGTGCAAAACGATTCCACAGGTTGGAAAAAGAGAAACCAATGAGTGGAGGTGAGCAGCCAACCTAGATTTTGAAATATCGTGCATGTAGCGCCTACCCTGACAAACTGAGTAATTTACCATGTTTAATATGTGATTAATTATGCTGTATTAGGCTGTTTAGGTGTGCAGCTGATTTTTCTACCATCACTGTAAACCGGCATAAATTATTGTAAGGATTCAAATTTGAAAACGTCTTGTTCATCAGAAGTGTGTCATGTGTTGTGTGGTGTGTTGTGTGGTGTGTGGTGTATGTGTGTTGTGGTGTGTGGTGTGTGTGTGTCACCCATACAGTGAAGCATTTCTCAACAATGGCCGAACAACCTGAAAATGCAACCCACCGATCAATTTCTTTTCTTGGATAAACTTGACACTTGTGAGGACCTCTTGGGAGAGCTCGATGGCCTGGTTGAAGCCGTTCTCACCGCCATACGATATGTCCACAATTTTGAGCACTTTGGCTTGTAGCCTCTGGAATAAATCATCCCAAAGGAATACTTGTGAAGCACCTGTTTATGGTTCCTGCATGGCCTACTGCCATGCTATTTATTACAGTACTGTACATATTTATGAAAATATTATTTAAACTGTTGCAATTGTTGTTGTTTTAAACATCAACTTGCGTTATCCTTTAAAGGATGCAAACGATCCTTTGATCTTCTAATATTTGCATGTTTTCTGTGCAGAGGGTCAACAACTACTAATGGGTGTCATTAAATATCACACAAGTCAAAAGGCAGAGATAATGGAGACAAAAACACAAAACAAACCGGATCAAACATGTCCGACTGGCTGAGCTCGGTCTTGAAATCGGCCGAGCCAGCAAGGATAAGTCCCACCACACTCGGCTTATCATTGCTTATGAACAACTGTACAGCAGTCTCGGCCACCTTCCGCACGTAATTGTGCCGTTTTTCCATCCGCAGACGAGCAAAACGCAGCGCAGACTGCCCTCCTCTACCTGGAAATAACAAAAACAATACCTCATTCGGTTAAACGTTCCTAGTGAGGGAGAGTTCTTCACCCAGACTCGTTTACAAAAGCAAGAATAAAGAATGCAGACAAATAATCTTTGAAGAAACTAGTCCTTGGTATTAACGAATCCACATAATCGAGTGTTTCCCACTTTACACATATGCTGAAAAGCAAAATGGTGGCAAGTGATGCAACTCAGAGGGTGGACCACGAAATAATGATTTTTTTTGTTGTTTAGTGAAATAATCGAGCAGATTGAGATTTACAGATGATTGGCTGCACAATATAGCAACAACTACCTTTTCTGCAGGGAAAGTACAAATTAAAGTCCATGGTCAAATATGAACTCGCAAACAACAACAACAACAACATGTATTTTAAAAGGCCATTTTCCCTACTAGAGCAGGGGTTAGCCTTGCGGTCCCCATGACAATCTTCTCCATTTTGCCCTATTTTCTGCATCTCTCCTTGTTAACCCCCTTGCCCGCATTTCTTCTTCCACCATCTTTAGCCAAGTCTTTCTCGGTCTTCCCCGTCCTCTACTTCCTTCTACATTCATTTCCATCACTCTCCTCAACCAGTCACTTTCATCCTTCCTCAACACATGACCAAACCATCTCAATCTGTTCCTCTTCACAGCATCAATCACAGGCTCTATTCCCATCATCTTTCGCAATTCATCATTTGTCTTCCTCTCTCTCTCAACGATACTCCGCACATCCGTCGAACCATTCGCATTTCCACCCTTTCCAACCTTCGATGCTGCTCTACGTTCATTACCCATGTCTCGCTCCCATAAATCATAACACTTCTCACACATGCAGCATACACCTTTCCCTTCAGCTTCAACGACACTCCCCTCATCATCAGCACGCCAGTCAATTCCCGAAACTTCTTCCATGCACATCTCACTCGAGCAACCGTTGCCGAGTCTGATCCACCTTCTCCATTCAGCATGTCTCCGAGGTAGCAAAATGTTTTCACACCTTCCAGCTTCACGCCGTCTCCAAGATCCAACTCAACATTTCCTCTATCTGCAGCTCCCTCTGTGCACACCTTACATTTGAATGTAGCTGCCACACTGGTTAATGACCCTCTCAGACCACGACATTTTTGATGAACCCACTCAGTGCACATTGTACATTGTATGGAGTTCACTCCGACACCCTTCCTACACACAGCACAGGGCCACTTCCCAGTTCTTTCCACCTCACCACATGCTTTACCACTTGCCATCACCTTCGTCTTTCCGATATTCACCTTCAGACCTTTTGTCTCCATACATTCCTTCCACTTGTTCATCTTTTCCTTCAGTCCATCCATACTTTCCGCAATCAACACAAGATCATCTGCATACAACAACTCCCACGGTAAACCCTCCTTTACGTTCTGAGCCAGCACCTCCATCACAGCTACAAATAGTAGTGGACTTAGTACAGACCCCTGATGCACTCCCACCTTCACCTCAAACTCACCACTGTTCCCGTCCTTCGTCCTTACAGCTGTGCGCGCTCTTTTGTACATTGCCATCACTACTCTGATCAACTATTCCTCCACTCCTAACTTCCTCAATGCCCATGTCAATACTTTGCGTGGAACCCTATAGAATGCTTTCTCCAGATCAACAAACCCAAGAAACAACTTCTTCCTCTTCTCCATGTACTTCTCCTGCAACTGCCTCACAATGAAAAGCACGTCTGTCGTTCCTCTTCCTGGCATAAATCCAAACTGCATTTCGTCGATCTTCACTTTCTTCCTTATCCTCCTCTCCAACACCCTTTCCAATACCTTCATTCCATGCTCCAATAACGTTATCACTCGGTACGAGCCACACTGCAGAGGGTCACCTTTCCCCTTGTATAGAGGGACGAGGGTACTCAGTTCCCAATCCACTGGAATGCGGCCTTCTTTCACCACCAGATTACAGATCTCTGTCATTCTCTTCACACGCCAACTTCCTGCTGCCTTCAACATATCTCCCACAACTCCCGTCAGCCCTCCCGCTTTTCTACCCTTCATTGCTTTTATCGCTTCCTCAACTTCCTTCTCAGTTATCTTCTCTGCCGGTCCTAAAACTGGGTTACTCTCTATGTTGCCATCCCATTCATTCTCTGTATTCAACAGCATTTCCATATATCTTTTCCATCTTCCTTTAATTCCATCTGGGTCGACAACGATTTGTCCCACTTCATCCTTCAAGCAACTCACCCCCATCACATCACACCTCTCTTTCCCTATCTGCTTTGCAATCCTGAATACTGCTTTCTGACCCTCTTCCGAATCCAAGCGTTCTCCGAACATTTTCCAACATGCCTCCTGCGCCTTTGCTACCTCTTTCTTTGCAGCCTTCCTGGCTGCCTTATAACTTTCATGCTCTGCTGTTTCTGCTCACGTACCCTTCGCCTTCTGCCACTCCTTGAACTTATTCCTCTTCTCGTCAATCCTCTTTCCAACTTCATCATCCCACCACCATGTTTCCGAGTGCCTCGGTGGTCCTTTTGTCCATCCACATACCTCACCAACGGCTCCCAACAGACTAGCTTTCATTGACATCCAACCACTTTCAAGCTCAACCACATCATCCTCGACCCTACTCAGCCTCTCTTTTCATGCCTCCCTTACCGTCACCTCTTTCAACCTGCACACCTTCATAGCTCTCCTCGCACCTTTCACCCTTATGTCGCAGACAACCAAGTGGTGCTGTGAAACAGCCTCCTCCCCCGGGATCACCTTTGTGTCCCAGAGGTGCCCCCTATCTCACCTATGCACCATCAGGTAGTCAACGGTTGTCGTCGACCCTCCTGACGTGTATGTAACAAGCTTATTATCCTCCTCTGGAACTGAGTATTACAAATCAACAAATCAGCTCCATCAGCAAACTCCAAAATCCTTTCACCTTCTCCATTTCTCACACCATATCCGTAACCCCCATGAACTCCGTCAAAACCATCCATACTCCTTCCCACATGTCCATTTAGGTCTCCTCCAACCACAACAACTTCCTCATCTTTCACGTTTTCCATCAGCTTCTCTATCGCACACCAGAACTTGTCCTTCTCTTCATCGCTCCGACCAACCTGCGGAGCATATCCCGAGATGACGTTCACCAAGAGCTTTCCAATCATCATTTTCACCATCATCAACCAATCACTCACTCTAGTCACACTCACGACACTGTCTACAAACTCCTCAGAAAACAGGACACCAACACCATTCACACACTCCAGGCACCCTTGCCACATAAACTTGTATTTCTGTCCCTGCCTACCCTTCACCATTCTCACACCACTTCCCTTCCATCTCGTCTCTTGCACACAACATATGTCCACTCTTCTTCTGACCAATACTTCCCCCACTTCTCCTGATCTCCCTGTCATTGTCCCTACATTCCATGTCCAAAACCTCAGAAACCGATCTCCACTTCGGGCTGTACCCTGCCCATATGTAATTGTAATTGTCATGGTTCTCTTTTTGAGGCAATGTTTTTATGGCCGGATGCCCTTCCTGACGCCAACCCTCTTAGTCATCTCTTACGACACGCAGGGATACGGTGTACCTATTCTGACCAGGGTACACACTGGGAAACGTTTAAAACATGGAAATTCTGGGGGGGGGGGGGGGGGGGGGGATATAAATCGTTAAAATACAAAAAGCCTTCAATTTCTGATATTTTACCTTTTCATTTGGGCCTCCCATTTGAAGCCCCGCCCATAGGGCGGGTACCGTTGCTAGTTTAAACAAGAACGGAAATCACCTTTAGGGGATAAATCAAGCATTTTCTTTTGGTAGTGATTTATTTTGAACCTTTACAGGAATGAGGCTCGTGTAAGAGTAAGGTAGAACTGGCAGTGAGGCAAACATTGAGGGAATGAATGAACAAGAAAAGAGGAGAGGGAAGAGGGAAGAGAGGAAATACAAAATAGCAATTAAAATGATTGAGTAAGGAAAGGCTAATGAGGGTTACAAAGGACATGGGTCACAAGTGGGGATGGCACTGGTTGCATGAAGTCCTGGAGGGAATTGAGGGAAGGATGGAGTGAAGGGTGGGGGGGAGGTGCGGGGAATAGAGAGGGAGGGATGGATTGAGGGAAGGGGTTGGGGAATATAGAGAGAGAGGGATGGAGTGGGGGGTGGGGGGGGAATAGAGAGAGGAAGGGATGGAGTGAGGGGAGGTGGGGAATAGAGAGAGGGAGGGTTGGAGTGAGGGGAAGTGGGGAATAGAGAGAGGGAAGGATGGAGAGAGGGGGGGGCGGGGAATAGAGAGAGGGAGGGAGTTCCATCGACAGAAGTGAGGAATAAGAGTTCAGGTGTGCAGTCCACCTGGAAATCGAAAATTTAACCAAGAGCGGGGATGCTGTACGAATGTGTGGACTTCATCCTCTGCTGAAAGCAAGTGAATTGCTGTGATGAGAAACGAATGATCAATGATTGATGTGTCTGATGAATCTGTCCACAATTATTTTACTTTGACAAGGAAAATGGTGAAGTAAGAGGAAATTCCAACTTCTTGGCCATCCTGTCAGATACAAACCCCGACACACCCAACACACCCAACACATTCGAGGAGAGAGGGGCACAAGGGTGCTGGTTTTGATCTGCAAGGTTGTTTTCCAAGTGGTGAATAAATGAAAGCTGCATTTTAGCACCTGCCTCCACATGGGTATGTCAGTGGCCTTGGTGAGTATATTGAACAGGAGAGCTGGAGGTGTAAAGGAGTGAACCAGTGAAGGAGAGAAAACGTCCAGGTCATTTCGTCCAGGTCACATACCCAACGTTTATGCCAAATTTCGGCCGAATCCGTTCACAACTTTTTGGGATATCTTGTTCACAAACAAACAGACAGACAGGGGTGAAAACACAACCTCCATCCACCTTCAATGGCGGAGGTAATAATAAGGAATTTTGTAACAATGTCGTAATTCAACTTTGTACTTGTGCCCCTGCCACAGGTGACAACAAAGGACACCTCTGATTCTGGGCCAGTCATGTGAGCTGCATTTCTGCCAGTTTTTGCACAGATGACTATTTGCCCCCAAATTGGTCTGTGGTGCACAATACTAAACTTTAAAGTTATTCTATTTAATTTGGAAAGGTGGCGGGGTTCACGTAACATACATGGAAAATGCCACTTGGAAGAAACAAGTTCAACAAAGAAAAGTAACAAAGTGCATTTCACTGGAGAGATAACCAAACCTTCACCTCCCCCACCATCACTACCATTTCCAAATAAAACGGTTCGTTCATGACACTTTATAAGTTGCACTGCGGAGGAGAGGGAGAAAAGGAAGAATGGGGGAGAAAGAGAAGAACCGCTGACCATGCTTCTTGGGCAAATCGACGGTGAACTTGTGAAGCACCTCTCGTGTGTTTCCCTGGAGCGTGCCGAACAGCGCTCCGCTGCCGTCCATGACGATAAAACCAAACTTGCTGTCGTCCGAGAGCAGCGCCGTGAGGGCCTGGAAAACGTGCCCGGTGACCAAGCAGCATTTAACGAGCGAGTTAATGTCGGCCTCCAGAATAATCATCACCACAAAGCATGATTAAAAGCAACGAATCAGGAAAAAGCAGATTGAAGGATAATTTATAACAAATGGCAGGGAACAATGTACACAAAGTATCCAGAAACATTCCGACCTGCCATCTATCTCGCGGAGCAATTCAAGCAAGTCACGGTGACCACTTCGACTTTGTTACATTTATTTAATGACTCAGCAGGAGTTGTTAAATATTGTTGTGGTTTTGGCTTCTAGGGGTAAAATAATCAATCTTTAATGTAGCAATAGTTATTTCATAGTATTTGTTACTTTGGCGTGCAAATAGGTATGCGTTGCAAATGTGTTGGATAGGTGTCCATATATATTATTTTTACCTCTTACACACTGCACTCTTATATCATTTTTATGCACATCTCAGCACAAACGCCTCCGCTTCCTCTCTCGAATTCCTTACAACCCTTGAAAACCACACTGAACCAGTCTGCAGTATATTCTGCCAGCCATGAGTGCCAAGTGGGCAATCGATCACAATTAAGCCCCGACAGCACCCCAACACCCGGTGATATCCAACAAACCATACCATGGGCCAATCCCAAGATGCCACCAGAAGTTGCGGCTCTAACACACCAATCGGGTGAGAGGGGAGAACCACTCTCCCCGACTCCTCCCATGGAAAAGGTGGGGGGTTGGGTGAGAAAACGCCATAAAGGGGGCACACACGAGATGTTCGGGGCTAGATTGCATGCTTAGCTTGTTCCTCGAGAACTCGGCTCAGGCACTTGGGGGACTAAAGAGAAACAGGCCCGGGACTGGATGAGGATTGGGTCTGGAGAATCTTGTCATCTTCGGAGTCGCCAGCGTCTTATTCTCGGTGACCTAACTGGTCCGGGGTCTGCGCTACGCTCATCGTCTGTCGTCTGAGTGACACCCAATTCATGATGCTAATCTTCCTGGCAATGGTAACAGCTTTGGACCTGGGAGTCGGCTCGAGGTTCGCAGTACAAAAGGGAGGGGGGGGGGGGGGGGGACCAAAACAATATATTGCATGCAGGACAAAGACTTTAAGAGACATCGGTGAACTATAATGTGAAATACGAGAAAATTATTAGAAAATGGACGAATACAAATAGTCTTTGGAATTTGAACCCTCCAAATAGCCTGGTGTTGGCTTAGCGGTTAGTGTGCCGGCTTGGGATCCTAGGATCCTGGGTTCGAATCCCGGTCGATCGCTGAACTAACGCCAGGGGGGTTGACTCAGCCTGTCATCCTTCCGAGGTCGGCAAATTGAGTACCAGCTTGCTGGGATGAATGATCCCGGTGTGTACCCCTGTTTAGAATAGGTACACCGTATCCCTGCGCATCGTCAGAGGCGACCAAGGGTTGGCGTCAGGAACGGCATCCGGCCATAAAAACATTGCCTCAAACAGGGAACCATGATTGTCATGGGGCCCGCAAGAGCTCTAGCGGGGGAAATGGCCTTAAAACGATCATTCATTCATTCATTCATTCAAGCTTCACAAACCATCGGACCAGAGATTAACATCAAACGGCCAACGCAAACGTCGCTAGAGATAGGCGTGGCATGGAAATTTAAAGGGAAAAACATAAAAAACATTATTCCCACTTGAAATTTGCCCCCACATCATTAAACAAGGAATGGCCATCCAAAAAGAAGGCCCCAGACAACTTCACAAGTTTGAAGCAAAGGGCCAATTAGCCGAATCAGGAGTCAACATGGTATGAGGTAAATTGGGGAAAAAAAGGAAATGCTGTCCACCATTAAACCCAAATATGAGAGAAAATAATCACAAAAATCAACCACAAAACAACACAAGTGTGGTATGTGTGCACGATCCGACATTCCACTCCCTCAGTCATCGTACCTCTGTATGAAACTTGTTATCACACAGGTAGAGAGATGTATTGATCGGTTTGAAAGGCTCAAAATCAATGTTGACCTTCTTCTCTTTACCTTCTTCTGTTACGATGGTTCCACAGTAGACAACCAAGCCATTTGGTGGAACTGTAAACATGGAGGGGTATAAGAAAGAGGGTCGGGGGAGACGGTAGAAGAGTCAATTATCAGTTACCTTAATGCGGTGGTTCCCAAACTTTTTTGTCCATGACCCAAAATTTGAAATCGCATTCACAACACATCCCAAATGGTACCATTACCTATGATAAAAAATTGTCGAAGAAAACGCATTCGACGGGATTTTGACAGGGATTTTCAAGTTCGGGTCTCGACCCTGGGATTGGGAACCCCTGCCTTAATGTATACATTGTACGTACAGCTGCCATGTCCTCTGCCTTACAAAAACACAACAGGAGTAGAATGGTCAGTTTAAAGGCATACAAGGCAAATTCACCGAAGAAAATGATGAAGGGGAAGCGAAGAAACGATATACTGTACTTGCACAGTTCAACCAAATGAAGGGGTTCAAGCCCTGATAACCTCAGCCATGAGACGACACTTTGTGCTGATGATAAAGAAATAATATCCCACCATTTCGCACGCACAGAACGTTGCTCCTGACAGACGTGTAATGTCGCATGAAATGTCATCTCCTTCAATTAAAATGGTCGTGCAATTATTATTAATGGACACAGTTTGAAAAAGAACAAGCATTACGCCAAGGTCCCCCGTCGTTGAAGTGATGAGTTGACAAAGAGGAAGATGCAAGGCGGCCATCTTGGATTTTGACGTGGCGACCCAATTTTCAATAGCGTTCTTCCTTATGCGTAGATACACCCACACACCAGATTAGAAGTTGGTACTTCGCTTATTTTTCAAGATATTTCGCTCACAAGATTCAGAAATGTATATGGTGGCGGCCATCTTGGATTTTGACGTGGCGACCCAATTTTCAATAGCGTTCTTCCTTATGCGTAGATACACCCACACACCAGATTAGAAGTTGGTACTTCGCTTATTTTTCAAGATATTCCGCTCGCAAGGTTCAGACATACATGGCGGTGGCCATCTTGGATTTTGACGTGGCGACCCAATTTTCAATAGCGTTCTTCCTTATGCGTAGATACACCCACACACCAGATTAGAAGTTGGTACTTCGCTTATTTTTCAAGATATTTCGCTCACAAGATTCAGAAATGTATATGGTGGCGGCCATCTTGGATTTTGACGTGGCGACCCAATTTTCAATAGCGTTCTTCCTTATGCGTAGATACACCCACACACCAGATTAGAAGTTGGTACTTCGCTTATTTTTCAAGATATTTCGCTCACAAGATTCAGAAATGTATATGGTGGCGGCCATCTTGGATTTTGACGTGGCGACCCAATTTTCAATAGATTTCTTCCTTGTGCCTAGATACACCCACACACCAGATTAGAAGTTGGTACTTCGCTTATTTTTCAAGATATTCCGCTCACAAGGTTCAGACATACATGGCGTCAGACATACATGGTGGCGGCCATCTTGGATTTTGACGTGGGTTGCACCCACACACCAAATTAGAATTCGGTCCTTCGCTTACGTATGCACGCATGAAGGGGAAAACCATAGTCCCCCTTTCGCTCCGCGGTGCGACGGGTGACAAAAACATGTGCGACGACTTTCGGAGCAATGTGGATCAGTCTCTGCCAGGAAGTAACCTTAGTAGTCAGGGCAGTTGATCAGTTTGTAAACAAAGTTAGAGGAATGTCTCGATATTGAGAATTATACAGATAAAAGTTGTTGGGGTAAGTTGTTAGGAATGAGTGAGCACATGATTGCTCCTCGAGAGAAACTCACACCCAACACCCTCTCTTCCATATTTTGATTTATACTCAAATACTTGTTCCTAACCATGTTTGACAACCTCACACCAATACCATCAGGAGTATAGGTACAGATACTGCTTAATTGACCGTGGCACCTTTTACAGCAGTTAGAGAGCAAATCATCCAGTAATTGGTCAACCAATCTTCTTCTTTAGCAGCCATAATTAATCCCAATTCTTATGGGTTTGGCAAGGAAAACTTTGTGTCCCAAGTCTTTCATGAATAGGTAGGTTGGCCAGGACTGACGTTCGACCAAATCGTTAAGACGGAATTTTGAATTTGTTCAGGGTGCCGGTGAGAGCTCACCTTCTCTTCCCAAAGGACACCGTGGGATCTTTAACGTCCACCAGCTAATGCTAACAGACAGAACGCTGGATTAACATCCATCTGAGGGACGGCACACACCATGATGAACCACCCTGCACGTGAGCACCACACAACTGGAAACGCCCCGAAAACAAGGAGGAAAGCCTTTTTTTTTTTTTGTTTGTATACTGAATCGAAGCTCGTGAAAGAGCTAACATTTATTTCACAAACAAATCAACCAGACAAACAAAATATACAAAAAGAGGGAGCGGAAGACAAGATGGGGAGAGAAGGGGAAGCACACAACCACAACATTTGAGAGCAGGGAGAAGTGTGGGAGGGAGAGGGCTTGGGGCAGGAGGCGTGGGAAGGGGAGAGGGGGGGGGGGGGAGGGTTTCGCTAACTGAAAACAAGATATAAACGCCTACTTTAAAATATATAACCCGAATCCTACTTTCCTAAACCCTCATCAAATTCCTTAATGATGCTTCCTTTGGATACATTTGAGCACAACACAAGGCCATCACTGTGACAATACAGAAAGAGAAAACATACTACAGCAAAGCCTGGTTATTTGGATTTTTGTGATCATTTTCTCTTAAGAAATGGCATTGTTTGCCAGAAAGGACGACGAGACAGATTTCCTTCTTCTTCTAAATTTGGTTAGAGATGTGGTCGGTAATTATCACCCGTAAAGGAGGAACTTTAGTGCCCACTTCAAATTGCCCAGAGACATTTTAGAATCAATCACGAAGCATACAATGGCAACATATCCACCAAACGAGCAGTGGAGCAACATTACCTCCACACAGGTGGATCAGCAGATGTCCTTTGTCAACCCTTTTTATTTTAAACAATGAAACAGCAACATGTTACTTAATTATCCCGGCTTGCTTAGGTTTCCGAAGATTAAAATCCAAATTCTGAAAAATGCTGACCTCAGAGAAAGTGGACACCATGATATCTGGGATGCCGGTCCGTCGTCCTCTCAACATAGTCATGGTACACACAACGACGAAGAAACAAGGGTCCGTATATTAAAGTGCAAAAGGCCCACCATTGGTTGATCCAACTTGCCTTTGTTGTAGAGTTTGAGCCTCTGCTGTACAGAGGTGATTGCACCCAACACCGAGAGCCTGTTAACGCGTGACTTAATGTTCGACGCTGTGCCAAATTCATCGGCCAACATTTTGGCCACTCGAGAGATCTGGTCCTTGGGTGGAATGATGAGCGAGATCATGCTTGTTCCGTTTCTGCAGCAGAGGGGCAGAGAATACAATGAGGAAGGTAAAATGAGCCAAACGCCATGACATTACAACTAATCCAATAGGATCACAAATGGGAACCTAATATGATCAACCCTGGAAGCTTATAGAATGTCACTCCATGAAACATTGTCAATTGTCTCTACAAAGGAGAGAACTTCCAATTCACAGGATAACGTTTCATGCAGGAGCTCAGTAAACATCGTTTGTGATAACTGATAACAGAAGTGGATTCAAATGTGGATGAATAAGGTTTACAAAACGTGGCAGATAAATAATGGTTATTAACAAAATTTATTAACATTAACAAATAACAAATAGTTATTAACAAAAACAAAAAAACAAAAATTGTAATACCAATTATATTACTTTATGCACATGCTCAGGCTGGTAATGGAGCTGATACATGACAGACACAGACAGACACACACACCTCGTTTTTTCATTTCTGTTCCTCACAATTCTGTCTCTCTCTTATTCACACAGACACACAATCATATATATCTTTTTTTCTTTTTTTCTTTTTTTGTTTCTCACAATTCTATCCCTTATGATTTTCAATTCTTATTTTAAAATGCATTTCATTAATTGTACAGGATTGGTCGTTCCCAAACTTAAATAATTTAAAGGATTGCTGTAAATGATGTTGACTTCACAACATCCGATGAATGAATGAATGAATGAATGAGTCACAACATCGCATATTTAACCTTATTTAAATTGTAAACCTCAAAACAATATTCAATATCAAAACACAATTCCCTTACGTAAAGCAAGAACGTTAACCTGTAAGCAACTGACTAGTTTCCCGACTGCATGGATCATCAGCTGGGCACCGTTCTTCTTCGAGGTTTCGATCCTTTCAGCCCAGGACCTCTCCAAACGGCGGATCCACAACCTCGATCATGGATCCACATCAATAGATGATACATCAGTAGATCCACAACCTCAGTTGCGTCCAGGCAGTCAGTCAACTAATCAATGCAACATCACTCGTGAGGATTTAATGTATTATCATATATTTATAACTTTCCTCACACACTCCATAATACGATATCATTAAATCATGCACATCTTACCTTAAATAAACCATGTCCACCAACCAGCATGACCACACCACCTACACACAAACACAAACGCACACCTACACACAGTTTGGGGGAAGTGGGTGGCGTCACTGCCGTCACTTCCCAGGACACTCTGGGTACCATGTTTGATAAGCAGCATGTTTGGTATGACATGTTTGGTCTTTGGTATGACTCAAACCAGTCCAATCCGGATGGGTGTTTTTTTTTTTTAGTAGACACCATCTTCTTACTGAATGGCCGTTTGCTCCCCACAAGAGCTCTTCCACCCTTTGCGACTTGTTGTTTTTGGTTCTGGCAAGGTGTCAGTCACCCTCCCCACTAGCAAAGCCAATGAGGGGTGCCGGTTTAGTTGCCAACAACCTGGCCATTTTAAACATATTTGTGCAGAGCTTGGCTGATGGGATGATGCAGAGGTAACAGGTTGAGCTGGCAGTCTGGATTTGATTCCTGACCAGACTAAAAACTGCTGGATTGGTGCATTGCAGGCAGGGCGGCAATCCCTCAATTGAATGCTAACCTGGGTTTCCCTTATGCCTGCAATAGTTGGTGCCAGCATAAGGGAATCATGGGAAACGTTAAAGATCCCACGATGTCTTTTGCAAAAACAGGGCAAGCTAATTGCCAAGTCAGAACAATTGACCAATTCCTCCCAAAATCAGTTCCAATTGAACCTCAGAACTAGGCATCACATTCATGAAAGACTTGGGCCATATCTTATTCTCTGCAAACTCCATAAGGTGGGATTAAGTGGTGCTGTTAAACAAGTAGAAGTAGTGCTGGTGGAATTTGTGGAGTTGGTGGTGGTGATGATTTTAAAAAAAAAATGTTTTCTCAATTCCATACAGCGGGGAAAAAGGTAACATTTCAACGTCACATAGAAAGAATATTATTTTCCGAAGGTGCGATAGAAACAATATCATCTCAAAATATATTAGAATTATGCACCATGCTTGATACAGAGCATCAGTTCAGTCAAAGCAGTTTCGTGGTTTGGGTTACAATCACAGACTGGGTAGTCGTCCCGTTGTAGGATATTCGACCAAATGTGCAGGAATTTGTCATTTGTTCAGGGTACTGGTGGTAGCTCACATACTCTTCACGGAACACTTCTTCTTCTTCTTCTTCAGCGGCCACCATTAACATAACTTTCTTGTTGGGTCAGCTGGGGGAAGCTTGGCCCAAGTCTTCACAAACAGCATAGCCAAGCCTGATGTTCGACAAGTTAGGGCAGGAATTTGTCATTTGTTCAGGGTACTGGTGATAGCTCACAAACTCTTCACGGAACACTTCTTCTTTAGCGGCCACCATCAACATAACTTTCTTGTGGGGTCAGCTGTGGGCTTGTGAAGCTTGGCCCAAGTCTTCACAAACAGGATGGCCAAGCCTGATGTTCGACAAGTTAGGGCAGGAATTTGTCATTTGTTCAGGGTACTGGTAATAGCCCACCAACTCTTCATGGAACACACCGTGGGGTTTTTAATGTCCACGAATGCTGGCAGACGGGATGCCCGTTTAACGTCCATCCATAGGACGGCAAACACACCGATGTATCGGCATGCATGCAAACACCAGAATGATGGTTTATAGCTGGGTTGGGATACGAACCCATGCCAACCAGATCAGGTGGAGTGTGCTTACGTCGAGGCTATCCTGACAGCCCTCAAAAGGTTGGTGACAAATTACAAACACAATGTTTTACAGAAATCATCAAATGTAGGAAGGCGTAAATCAAGTCACAGCCACATGCATATTAACGTGACATTCAAAACACAGAGGGTGCACGTTGTACATTTCACATGACCATCAAAGCCCTTCGAAGATATTTGCGACAGTCATGTATCTCGACATGGCCTCGCCTGTCCAACTGGCCGTTGGCAGCTGTTCCAAAAAATTGTCAATGAGGCGATTCGTACTGGTGGAAACACTTGGGCCGGAAAAAAAACACTTGACCAACAGCAGACAGTAGCTACCTTTAAATTTAACGACCTCCGCCACCGAAGGTGGATGGAGGTTATGTTTTCACCCCTGTCTGTCTGTCTGTCTGTCTGTGAACAAGACATCTCAAAAAGTTGTGGACGGATTCGGACGAAATTTGGCAGAGATGTAGTGTATATGACAATGGCACTCTGTACTGAACTCCATTCAATGTACAATGTGCGCTGAGTGGGTTCAACAAAAATGTAGTGGTTTGAGAGTGTCATTAACCAGTGTGGCAGCTACATTCAAATGTAAGGTGTGCACAGAGGGAGCTGCAGATGGAGGAAATGTTGATTTGGATCTTCGAGACGGCGTGAAGCTGGAAGGTGTGAAAGCATTTTGCTACCTCGGAGACATGCTGAATGGAGAAGGTGGATCAGACTCGGCAGCGGTTGCGAGAGTGAGATGTGCATGGAAGAAGTTTCGGGAACTGAGTGGCGTGCTGACGAGGAGTGGAGTGTCGTTGAAGCTGAAGGGAAAGGTGTATGCTGCATGTGTGAGAAGTGTTGTGATTTATGGGAGTGAGACATGGGTAATGAACGTAGAGCAGCAACGAAGGCTGGAAAGGGTGGAAATGCGAATGGTTCGGTGAATGTGCGGAGTATCGTTGAGAGAGGAAGACAAATGATGAATTGCGAAAGATGATGGGAATAGAGCCTGTGATTGATGCTGTGAAGAGGAACAGGTTGAGATGGTTTGGTCATGTGTTGAGGAAGGATGAAAGTGACTGGTTGAGAAGAGTGATGGAAATGAATGTAGAAGGAAGTAGAGGATGGGGAAGACCGAGAAAGACTTGGCTAAAGGTGGTGGAAGAAGAAATGCAGGCAAAACACCCCGAAGACCCAAAACACCCCGAAGACCCGAAACACCCCCGAAGACCCGAAACACCCCCGAAGACCCGAAACACCCCCGAAGACCCGAAACACCCCCGAAGACCCGAAACACCCCCGAAGACCCGAAACACCCCCGAAGACCCGAAACACCCCCGAAGACCCGAAACACCCCCGAAGACCCGAAACACCCCCGAAGACCCGAAACACCCCCGAAGACCCAAAACACCCCCGAAGACCCAAAACACCCCCGAAGACCCAAAACACCCCCGAAGACCCGAAACACCCCCGAAGACCCGAAACACCCCCGAAGACCCGAAACACCCCCGAAGACCCGAAACACCCCCGAAGACCCGAAACACCCCCGAAGACCCGAAACACCCCCGAAGACCCGAAACACCCCCGAAGACCCGAAACACCCCCGAAGACCCGAAACACCCCCGAAGACCCGAAACACCCCCGAAGACCCGAAACACCCCCGAAGACCCAAAACACCCCCGAAGACCCGAAACACCCCCGAAGACCCGAAACACCCCCGAAGACCCGAAACACCCCCGAAGACCCGAAACACCCCCGAAGACCCGAAACACCCCCGAAGACCCAAAACACCCCCGAAGACCCAAAACACCGCCGAAGACCCAAAACACCCCCGAAGACCCAAAACACCCCCGAAGACCCAAAACACCCCCGAAGACCCAAAACACCCCCGAAGACCCAAAACACCCCCGAAGACCCAAAACACCCCCGAAGACCCAAAACACCCCCGAAGACCCAAAACACCCCCGAAGACCCAAAACACCCCCAAAGACCCAAAACACCCCCAAAGACCCAAAACACCCCCAAAGACCCAAAACACCCCCAAAGACCCAAAACACCCCGAAGACCCAAAACACCCCGAAGACCCAAAACACCCCGAAGACCCAAAACACCCCGAAGACCCAAAACACCCCGAAGACCCAAAACACCCTGAAGACCCAAAACACCCCGAAGACCCAAAACACCCCAAAGACCCAAAACAAAATAGATCGTACAGGTGTAGTCTGAATTTACCATATTTATGTAGTGTGTGGTGCCAATTGATTTTCCCACCGACTGAGCATTCCTCCCCCATAACAGAGCTCCAAAGTTCTCTTCCGATATTCTTTATCTTGAACAAATATCGAGCAGCTGCAATCTAAGCCGATCCGACCTTCTCTCATTGATTAGTTTGCAACAGTGTTGTCCAAAAAAAAGAGTAGCAAGTTGGAATAGAATGGGTTTTGCAAAAAGGGAAAAACTAAATAAATAAATAAAACTTTCAAAAACTTTTCTCATAAAATCCATTATTAATATTATATAGAAGATGCTTTCAGTGGTCAGAAAGTCACTCAAACCGAGGCAAAGGCAAAAGTGCAAGTTACAATCATTGCATCATGTGATTGTGGCACGGGGCAGCAATAAAACCACCAAGACTAAAATAGGAATTAAAAGGGACAGTACATCGATCAGGTCTCGGGTTTCATGGAGCTTGCATGAACCTTCACGATTCAACTGTGACGTTGTTGTATATACAAAAGCGGTCTCCCATCCTCACGGGCATCACTGCACCAGTTTGTTTGTTTGTTGACTTCAATATCCAAATTGTGACTGTGACTGTGATCTGTGACTCGGTTTAACAGCTGGATGTTCAACGACCACACTGTGCAGCTGTTGTCCGATTGGTAACGCAGCCTGTTTGCCCAATGGGGTATGACTGAGCCCGTTAGGGGGTTAGAGGTTGTTTGCCCAATGGGGTATGACGGAGCCCGTTAGGGGGTTGGAGACTTGGAGGTTGTTTGCCCAATGGGGTATGACAGAGCCCGTTAGGGGGTTGGAGGTTGTTTGCCCAATGGGGTATGACAGAGCCCGTTAGGGGATTGGAGGTTGTTTGCCCAATGGGGTATGACGGAGCCCGTTAGGGGGTTGGAGGTTGTTTGCCCAATGGGGTATGACGGAGCCCGTTAGGGGGTTGGAGGTTGTTTGCCCAATGGGGTATGACGGAGCCCGTTAGGGGGTTGGAGGTTGTTTGCCCAATGGGGTATGACGGAGCCCGTTAGGGGGTTGGAGGTTGTTTGCCCAATGGGGTATGACAGAGCCCGTTAGGGGGTTGGAGGTTGTTTGCCCAATGGGGTATGACGGAGCCCGTTAGGGGGTTGGAGGTTGTTTGCCCAATGGGGTATGACGGAGCCCGTTAGGGGGTTGGAGGTTGTTTGCCCAATGGGGTATGACGGAGCCCGTTAGGGGGTTGGAGGTTGTTTGCCCAATGGGGTATGACGGAGCCCGTTAGGGGGTTGGAGGTTGTTTGCCCAATGGGGTATGACGGAGCCCGTTAGGGGGTTGGAGGTTGTTTGCCCAATGGGGTATGACGGAGCCCGTTAGGGGGTTGGAGGTTGTTTGCCCAATGGGGTATGACGGAGCCCGTTAGGGGGTTGGAGGTTGTTTGCCCAATGGGGTATGACGGAGCCCGTTAGGGGGTTGGAGGTTGTTTGCCCAATGGGGTATGACGGAGCCCGTTAGGGGGTTGGAGGTTGTTTGCCCAATGGGGTATGACGGAGCCCGTTAGGGGGTTGGAGGTTGTTTGCCCAATGGGGTATGACTGAGCCCGTTAGGGGGTTGGAGGTTGTTTGCCCAATGGGGTATGACAGAGCCTGTTTTAGGGGGTTGGAGGTTGTTTGCCCAATGGGGTATGACAGAGCCTGTTTTAGGGGGTTGGAGGTTGTTTGCCCAATGGGGTATGACAGAGCCTGTTTTAGGGGGTTGGAGGTTGTTTGCCCAATGGGGTATGACAGAGCCCATTAGGGGGTTGGAGGTTGTTTGCCCAATGGGGTATGACGGAGCCCGTTAGGGGGTTGGAGGTTGTTTGCCCAATGGGGTATGACTGAACCCGTTAGGGGGTTGGAGGTTGTTGCCCAATGGGGTATGACTGAGCCTGTTAGGGGGTTGGAGGTTGTTGCCCAATGGGGTATGACTGAGCCTGTTAGGGGGTTAGAGGTTGTTTGCCCAATGGGGTATGACAGAGCCCGTTAGGGGGTTGGAGGTTGTTGCCCAATGGGGTATGACTGAGCCTGTTAGGGGGTTGGAGGTTGTTGCCCAATGGGGTATGACTGAGCCTGTTAGGGGGTTGGAGGTTGTTGCCCAATGGGGTATGACTGAACCCGTTAGGGGGTTGGAGGTTGTTTGCCCAATGGGGTATGACTGAGCCCGTTAGGGGGTTGGAGGTTGTTTGCCCAATGGGGTATGACGGAGCCCGTTAGGGGGTTGGAGGTTGTTTGCCCAATGGGGTATGACGGAGCCCGTTAGGAGGTTGGAGGTTGTTTGCCAAATGGGGTATGACTGAGCCCGTTAGGGGGTTGGAGGTTGTTTGCCCAATGGGGTATGACTGAGCCCATTAGGGGGTTGGAGGTTGTTTGCCCAATGGGGTATGACGGAGCCCGTTAGGGGGTTGGAGGTCGTTTGCCGAATGGAGTATGACAGAGCCCGTTAGGGGGTTGGAGGTTGTTGCCGAATGGGGTATGACTGAGCCTGTTAGGGGGTTGGAGGTTGTTGCCCAATGGGGTATGACTGAGCCTGTTAGGGGGTTGGAGGTTGTTGCCCAATGGGGTATGACTGAGCCTGTTAGGGGGTTGGAGGTTGTTGCCCAATGGGGTATGACGGAGAGCCCGTTAGGGGGTTGGAGGTTGTTTGCCCAATGGAGTATGACTGAGCCTGTTAGGGGGTTGGAGGTTGTTTGCCCAATGGGGTATGACGGAGCCCGTTAGGGGGTTGGAGGTTTTTTGCCCAATGGGTTATGACGGAGCCCGTTAGGGGGTTGGAGGTTGTTGCCCAATGGGGTATGACTGAACCCGTTAGGGGGTTGGAGGTTGTTTGCCCAATGGGGTATGACGGAGCCCGTTAGGGGGTTGGAGGTTGTTTGCCCAATGGGGTATGACGGAGCCCGTTAGGGGGTTGGAGGTTGTTGCCGAATGGGGTATGACAGAGCCCATTAGGGGGTTGGAGGTTGTTTGCCCAATGGGGTATGACGGAGCCCGTTAGGGGGTTGGAGGTTGTTTGCCCAATGGGGTATGACTGAGCCCGTTAGGGGGTTCGAGGTTGTTTGCCCAATGGGGTATGACTGAGCCCGTTAGGGGGTTGGAGGTTGTTTGCCCAATGGGGTATGACTGAGCCCGTTAGGGGGTTAGAGGTTGTTGCCCAATGGGGTGTGACTGAGCCTGTTAGGGGGTTGGAGGTTGTTGCCCAATGGGGTATGACAGAGCCCTTTTGGGGCTTGGAGGTTGTTTGCCCAATGGGGTATGACTGAGCCCGTTCGGGGGTTGGAGGTTGTTGCCCAAATGGGGTATGACAGAGAACGATAGATCGTGACTGAAACAACTATGATCATGTAAGATTGTGCCGTGTACAGATCCTGGTGATGATGTACCACATACAAGTGTGTGTGTATATGTGTGTGTGTATATGTGTGTGTGTATATGTGTGTGTGTGTATATGTGTATGTGTATGTGTATGTGTGTGTGTGTGTGTGTGTGCGTGCGTGCGTCAGTCATCAGTGGTTGCTAGGATACGGCAGCATGCAAAAAACCGTTATAAATGACAGTTTGAGCATTTGAAGTGCAGTTTGATAGAAAGGTAGGTGGCGTGGACATGCTGGTTGGTAGATTGATGTATTTAAGGGTAAGATGTGAATGGTTTAATGATATTATCATATTATCGAGTGTGTAAGGAAAGTTATAAATATATGATAACACATTAAATCCTATTGCGAGTAAAGTTGTAATAAGTGATGTTGCATTGATGGGTTGACTGACTGCCTGGACGCAACTGAGGTTGTGGATCTACTGATGTACCATCTATTGATGTGGATCCATGATCGAGGTTGTGGATCCACCGTTTGGAGAGGTCCTGGGCTGAATGGATCGAAACCTCGAGGAAGAACGGCGCCCAGCTGATGATCCGTGCAGTCGGGAAACGAGTCAATTGCTTACGGGTTAAGGTTCTTGCTTTAGGTGGAGAAACTATGTTTGAGGTTTACAATTTAAATAAAGTTGAATATGGGATGTTGTGAAATTATCATTTACAACAATCCTTTAAATTATTTAAGTTTAGGAACAACCGATACTGTACAATTAATTAAGTGTGTGTGTGTGTGTGTGTGTGTCTGTGTAAAATGGCGTGTGTGTGTGTGTGTGTGTGTGTGTGTGTGTGTGTGTGTGTGTGTGTGTGTGTGTGTGTCTTCATAACGCTAGGTTGTAAAGACTTTGAGTAGTGCTTTAGGAGGGATTTAAGTGGGGGGGGGGGGGGGGGGGGGGTTTAAGGTGCAATCTTTGAACACGACTGTGTGTCCACTGGTTAAAAGAAAGACCGAGGACCCAAAATACCCCAAGGACCCAGAAGACCCAAAAGACTAAAAATACCCCGAAGACCCCGAAGACGAAAAATACCCAGAAGACCCTAAATACCTCAAGGACCTAAAATATCTCAAAGACCCTTTTTTTTTTTTTTTTTTTTTTGTATACAAGATCGAGGCTCGTGAAAGAGCAAACATTAATCACACAAAAAGACAAACCGACACACAAAACACAAAAAACAAGGGGAGCGGCAGACAAGATGGGGAGAGAGGGGGGGAGGACACAAAAGAGAGGGGGAAGAAGGGGCAGGACACAAACACAACATTTGAGAGCAGGGACATCGGGAGGACTTGGGGGGAGGTGGGAGAGGATTAAAACATATGAACACTGCAAGGACTCTGGGGTGAATTACCGGGGGTAGAAAAGATCAAGGTTTTCGATGGGGGAAGATAAGAGATGGTGGTGAACAGCTGTTTTAAAGACCTGGGGGGAGGAGTGGGATTGAAGGGAGTGGGGGGAGTTTGTTCCAGAGGCGGGAGAAAAGGGGAATGAAAGAGTGAAGGTGAGCAGAGAGCCTAGACTTTGGCAGTTTAACCATAAGAGGGTTGCAGGCAGATCTTGTGCGACCTGAAGGAATATTGGGGGGACAGAGCACAGAGAGAGCTGGGGGAGCAAGGCCGGAGAGGAGTCGGTAGAAGACAGAAAGACCACCAACCTGCCTGCGGTGAGTGAGTGAAAGGCCCTCGGCATTGACTACATCGCAGGAGATTCCAATGATTCTGAAAGCTTTGGCCTCAACAGCGTGAAGCCGAGCAAGGTGTGAGGCAGGAGCACCAGCCCAGAGGGGGGAACAGTATTCCATTGAGCTGCGGATGAAAGCCTTGTATGTGGTGAGGAGCTCAGGTGTGCCAAGGAAGGACTTCGCACGACGGAGGATGCCCAGTCGGCGACTGGCTTTGGAGGCCAGCTTGGAAATGTGGTTTTCCCAAGAAAGATCATGGCAGATAGTGAGACCCAAAAGCTTGAGCGACAGAACTTCTTGGAGAGGATTGTTGAGAAAGTAGATGGGAGGGTTGTCCAGTCGGTCCTTTCGGAGAGACATTGTAAGAGTGTGAGATTTGTCAGGATTGAAAGACATGTTCCACTTGTTTGACCAGTCTGTGATTTTGTCCAGGTCTGCAGAGAGTGAGGAGGCTGCAGACTGCCGATCTGAGGGATGAGGAATGGAGCGACAGAGAGTAGAGTCGTCAGCAAAGAGATAGAGAGGATTTTCAAGAGAGTCAGAGAGATCATTGATGAAGACCAGAAAAAGCACAGGGCCCAGAACACTACCTTGGGGAACTCCAGCCTGAACAGGAAGAGGAGATGAGAGAAACCCATTCAGGGCCACACGTTGACTACGACCAGAGAGGAAGTCCGCCAGCCATGCGTGGAGATTTCCATGGATACCAAAGGAGGAGAGTTTGGAGAGCAGAGCAGGGTGCCAGACCGTATCGAAGGCACATGAAATGTCAAGGGAGACAGCTCTAATTTCCTGTTTGGCGTTGAGGACCTCCATCCATTGTTGAGAAAGCAGAAGCAGCATGTCCAGAGTAGAGTGACCAGGTCTGAAACCAAATTGATGATCAGAGATCAAGCCATTGGAGAAGAGGAAAGATTTAATATCTGAAGCAATGATGGATTCCATGACTTTGCTGATAATTGGGAGAAGGCTGATTGGTCTGTAGTTGCTGGGATCTGTTTTTGCACCTTTTTTGTGCAAAGCGGTGATGTTGGCTGATTTCCAAGCAGATGGCAGATGACCTTGAGCAAAAGAGAGGGTGAAGAGAACAGAAAGAGGGAGTGAAAGAGCAGAAGAACATGATTTTAGGACCCGTGGGCTGATGCCGTCAGGACCAGTTGCAGAATCAGAGTCGAGGGTTGACAGAAACTTTTCCACCTTGTCAGGAGGAAAGGACACAGAGTCCAGGAGCAGCTGGGTACGACTGGGTACGGTGGGTACAGAGAGGGATGGTTTGGGACACAAGATTTAGAGGCAAACACAGAGTTGAGGCATTCAGCTTTTTCACGTGCGGAGTCAGCCGTTAAGCCGTTTGAGGTGAGGGAGGGGATGGAGGGGGAACAAACACCAGAAACAGATTTGACCAGACGCCACCAGGATTTGGAAGAGGGAGACAGATAAGAGAGTTCGGTCTTGAGAATGGTGAGATATTGTTTCCTGGCTCTTCTGAGGGTGGACACACACTTGTTTCGGGCTTTGTGAAAGGAAATGAGATTTCCTTCCGTTGGATTTGCTTTCCAGGAGACGAAAGCAAGTTGTTTCAGGGCAACAGCCTCACCACAAGATTCCGTGTACCATGGACGGGAGGAAGGGTATGACAACTGAAGACGAGATGGTATAAATCTGTGCATGAGAGAGAGCAATTTACTTTGAAAGAATTCCCAGGATGAGTTGATGTCAGAGGCGGTAGAGATGGGAGACCAGTCCAGATGATTGATGGCTGCTTGAAGACGGCCTGAGTGAAATGCCAGACTCGTCGACGCTGAGGAGGCTCTCTGAGAATGGTCAGAGAGATGTCCACTTTGACAAGCACATGATCAGATGAGCCGATTGGAGCAGAAGAAGAGCAGCAGACATTTTCAGGGAAGTTTGTCATAACCAAATCCAGAAGAGAAGATGCTCCGTTGACTGAGATCCGGGTCAGGAAATTGACAGATTGTGTCAGTCCCAGTGAGTCGCAGAAATCCTTTGCTGAAGAGCCATGGCTGGTGAGAGAGGTACCCACACCCAGCCAACTGGCATGGTGACAATTGAAATCACCACATATGAGGAAGAGAGAGTTGGGATGGGTAGATAGAAGTTGGTCCATATTATCAGACAGTGAGATGTAGATGGAGTCATCGCTGATTGGTGGACGGTACAACACACATATGAACAAAGGTGGGAGCGAAGGGGAAGCCGTAGCCAAAGGTATTCCTGGGGGTGAGGTGGAGAGAGGGCAGTGGAGGGCGAGTGAGGAAGAGAGTTTTTTTATAAAGATAGCAACCCACCTCCAGGACGAGGCTCAGGTCTATCATACCGGAGGAGGGAGTAACCTGGGAGAGATACCAAGGCATCAGAGACATCATGAAGGAGGAAAGTTTCTGTTAAGCAGATCACATCTGGTTTGTCAGAAGCAACCTGTATGGAGAGGTCAGTCAAGTTTGAGAGAAGGCCCCGGATGTTTGAGGTCCATACCGTTAATGAAGAGGAAGGGGGAGCATCGGGTCCAGAACAGGGGGGGGGAGGGGTAGGGTAAGATGTGGAAGAGGAGGAAGAGGTAGGGAGAGCTGTTGAAGGTGTGTCAGAGATTTCAGAATAGCTTGGAGAAAGGGGAAGAATGGGGCAGACAAAAGGTTTGATGGAGATTGGGTGAGGCACAGTGAGGTGTTATTTGAGGAGGGGGAAGAGCAAGGCAGGAGGTTTGGGGAGATGAAGGTGAAAGTTGGAAGGAGGAAGAAGTAGGGAGGATGCTTTGAGGAGGAGGGGTGAGAGGGGAGTCTAGGAGGGGAGGAGCGAGGGAGAGTCTCGGAGGGGAGGGGTGTGGGGGGAGTTTAGGAGGGAGGGGAGGGAAGGGGCAAGGGGGGAGATTTGAAAGGGATGGGTGATGGGGAGGATTTGGAGGGGCGGGGTGAGATTGGATTTTGAAAAGTGTACGATTCATGGGAAACGAACATTTTTTGCAAAATGAGTTTGAGACCTTCGAGTCAAAAATACGTTTGAGGACACTGGAGGAGGGATGGAGTTCTGGATAGTTTATGGAATGTAGAAAGGAGGAACTGTAAGAGATGGTATTATATATATATTTTTGGAATGAATAGATTTGGTGAGCAAGGCGAAAGCATCCTTTTGTAGGAAAAGAAGAAAAGGGTGTTATAATATATGAGAGAAAATAGTTGTTCAGGGGAGAGATTATACATTTCTAACCGCGTGATCGCGAACGAAGAACGAACGAACAAAAAGAACAACAAATAAACGAATAAGACCTGGGAAGGAAATATTTTTTTGGGTTTTTTTTTGTTTGTTTTTGTGAGTACAGATATTAAACAAGGAGGTACGGGGTGAACGACTGGTACGAAACAGAGAACGAAAATAATTTCAGCGCATTCGACGAATCGCTGAGAGAAAAACAAACCACAAGGTCTGAGACGGTACGGTAGTCTAAGCCTACGAGTACTAGGCCGCAGAATACTCGATACCATTAACCGACGATTGTGTATACATGAACGAAAAATTAGCACCGAAAATTTTCCAAAAGATACGCTATAGGTACATACACCGAAAGATAGATACAGTCTCGACAAAAACACAATTGAGAAATATAACTTAGCTTCGAAAGCGTGAGCGCATGGAGCAGCTTCGAAAAGACGTGACCTCGCCTTAAGACCGATATGGGGTTTATTTATTTATTTATAGGACGTATTGTACTGGACAGAGGGTCATGTTAGTTATTTATAGCATGCACTGTACAGGACATAGAGGGTTATGTTAGTTATGTCTCGAATGCACTGTACAGGACATGGGGTTATTTATTTATTTCTCGAATGCACTGTACAGAACATGGAGGGTTATTTATTTATTTCTCGAATGCACTGTACAGGACATGGAGGGTAATTTATTTATTTATCGAATGCACTGTGCAGGACATAGAGGGTTATTTATTTAGTTATAGGTCGTAGTGCACTCCATATGGGGTTTATTTATTTATTTATTTTTGTACAAATTGCCACGTACGGTTGGGTGTGGCGTCGTTGTACAGTGTACGTTGAGGATCCTTAAATAAAACCCATGGATACCTATTTGGCCATTCATCGGGGGTCGACACAGAACACCTATCGGGATTAATCAAATCCAACAGGAAAGGGGCATGGGTTCGAGCAGGGAGGAAACACGTGCTCGTTAAATCTCGTCATTCTGCGCAAAGGAACTCGGCGAACGGCGAAGACCCTCCATGGTGGGAAAAGAAACAACTTCAAGCAAACGGACGACAAACAAAGGGACCGAGGGAGGTCCCAGGCAAGCGAATACGCCGGTTCAACAAACTATCCGAGTACAGGCCGGAGTAAGGAGCGATGTAACCAGCGATCTAGTCGCACCCCGACTGGGCCCGACGATCGTCCCGGTCACGTAACGTTGTCACACCCGATGACCACTCACCCCCGAGCCGCCTCAAGGCTCTTTATGAGCTTCTTGATCTTCCAGATCTCGACGTTCCTGTCCGCCGCGCTCGGATCATCCGCCATGTTACACCCAACAGAGGCGACCGCGATCCCAGCGGTCAATCCGGTGCCTCTGTGCACCCAACACGAACGGCCGGATAGGCCGCTTATTTAGGCTCAAACTCGAGCAGCCGCACACACCGGCGCAAGGTGCAGCAGCCTCGAGCTTGGGCAATAGGTGCGTGCGAGCACGACAAAAGGAAGCCGACCGGCATGAGTGGAAATGCTGACGTCATATCCGCTTTGAAAAACTTCCGTCTTTTAACCCCTAATTTAACTAATTAATACACGACAAATATATTTATTTGTTCAAACGTTGAACTATAAACTTAATATACATTTATACTTTCAAAACGTAAACATGATAAACAATATATATATATGCATAACTTTGAAACCACATTGACATTGTGTGTCTTTTTTGTGTTATATTGAATGGGTGGATGGTGTTTTATCATTATCACCTCCACCACCACCACCATCATCATTGTCATCATCATCACCATCACCCAACCACCATCATCATCATCACTATCATCATCAGCAGCAGCAGCACCATCATAATCACCATCATCACACCATCAGATTTACCACCATCATAATCATCACCACCACCACCACCATCGTCATCATAATCACCACCACCATCATCATCATCATCATCACCATAATCACTATAATCACCACCACCATCACCATAATCATCACCACGACCACCACCACCCAATCATCATAACCATCATCATTACCACTACCACCACCATCAACATCATATCATCACTATCATCATCATAAACATCATCATCACAATCACCACCATCATCAACATCATAATCATCATAAACATCATCATCATCATAATCACCACCATCATCATAATCATCACCACCACCACAACCCAATCATCATAACCATCATCACCATCATCACCATCATCATAATCATCACCATAATCAACACCATTGTCATAATCACCACCACCATTACCATTATCACCATCATAATCATCAACATCATAATCATCAACATCAACATCGTAATCACCATCATAATCACCACTACCATCAGCATCACCATCATAATCATCACCATCATAATCATCATCATAATCATCAACATCATAATCATCAACATAATCACTGCCATCATAATCACCACCACCATCATCATAATAACTATCATAATCATCAACATCATAATCACCACCATCATAATCATCACCGTCATCATCATCATAATCATAAACATTATAATCACCACCATCATCACCACCACCATCATCATCATAACCATCATAATCACCACCATCATAATCATCGCCATCCTAATAATCACCATAATCACCACCATCATCATCATAATCACCACCAGCATCATAATCATCATCATCAACATAACCATTATCACCACCACCGCCATCATCAACATCGTAATCACCACCATCATCATAACCATCATCATCACCACCACCACCACCACCATCATCATAATCACCACCATCATCATAATCACCACCATCATCATAATCACCACCACCACCATCATCAACACCCATTATCGCCACCACCACCATAATCATCACCACCACCATAATCATCACCACCACCACCATAATCATCACCATCATAATCACCACCATCATAATCACCACCATCATCATAATAATCGCCACCATCATCATCATCATCATCACCGTCATAATAATCACCATCATCATCACCACCACCACCACCACCACCATCATCAAGCTCATAATCACCACCATCATAATCATCACCATCATCATCACCACCACACACATAATAATCACCACCATCATAATCATCATCATCATAATCACCACCATCGTCATAAACACCACCACCATTACCATCATCATCATAATCAACCTCATCATCGTCATGGGCGGTGATTCCGTCGCGATGTGCATCGTTATTAGTCCCCTACCGTGTACAACGGAGGGGACTATAGGTTTGCACGCCGTCCGTCAGTCCGTCAGTCCGTCAGTCCGTCAGTCCATCAGTCCGTCAGTCCGTCACGCAAAGAACAGTTTTCCGGACTTTTTTTTCTAAACTCTTAATGCTAATGATTTCAAACTTGGCACATGGTTTCCTCATGATAAGTTACAGATCGAGTTCGATCTTCACGACGTTTCGATCATTTTTGACAAAGTTATAGCACTTTGTTTATTCTAGAGTTCTCCTCAAGCCGCACCGCGTGCCCTCAGCCTCATCTGCGAACGTCGACAGCGTGACACAGCGCGCGCTTTCCGGAGGGGCGGAGCCAAGCCGAGCAACATATGTATACACATCGATCATTGATCGTGAACCGGAAAATATAATAAATTACTCATAGTTAGCGACTCAGAAGGTTCTTTATCAACAACGTATTTTCTCGTGCTTCTGCTGACCTGTCTGCAAGGTGTATAAATCGAAGTCCCGAGTGGAATCACAGGTGAGCCCATCTTGAGGTAATTAGCGATTGGGAACGATTCAGAACCTGTGGGTAAATAACCCTTGGTAATTTCCCCAACAGTTTTCCGAACGACAGACTGCCGGTAGGCGGGTAGGGGACATGTATTGCAGCGCAATACTCAGAATGCTTGTTTCATTCTGACTTCGTCTTATTCAGTGCAGCTTATACTTCATAATTAATTGGAGATTTGGATGTTCTACCCCAGAAAAACACCTTTGCCAAAACATACCAAGTACTAGTAGGCTACCGTGTCCGACCTTGGCTTGAGGCTTTGTTTTTGTCGCAGCGGTTCTTCGATTGCGCTGCAATTACTTTCGGTCTCTGTTTTTCACGGTCTTTTCACCCCATACTTCCTTGTTTTAAAATCTCAACTCAAAAAAATAAATATATATATATATATATATTTCCTTCTCTGTTCTTATCTGTTTGTTCGTTCTTATTTGTTCGTTCGTTCTTCGACCACGTTGTTCGTGATCACTTGATCACGTTGTTTAAAAATGTTTAACTGTCCCCTGAAGAACTGTATTCTGTCGTATACTATAACACCTTTTCTTCTTCTTCTTCTATAAAAGGATGCTTTCGACTTGCTCACCAAATCTATTCATTCCAAAAAAAAATTCCATCTCTTACAGTGCCTCTTTCATACATTCCCTAAACTCTCCAGCACTCCACCCATCCTTCAGCGTCCTCAAATGTATTTTTGACTCGAAGGTCTCAAGAAACTAATTTTGCAATAAATTTTTCGTTTCCCATTAATCGTACACAATTCAAAATCCAATCTCACCCTCCCCTCCAAATCTTCCCCATCATCCCTTCCCTCCAAAACTTCCCCATCACCCCTCCCCTTCAAAACTTCCCCATCACCCCTCCCCTCCAAATCTACCCCCTTGCCCCTCCCCTCCAAATCCCCATCATCCCTTCCCTCCAAAATTTCCCCTTCACCCCTCCCCTCCAAAACCTCCCCATCACCCCTCCCCTCTAAATCTACCCCCTTGCCCCTCCCCTCCAAATCATCCCCATCACCCATCTCTTTCAAATCTTCCCCCTTGCCCCTCCCCTCCAAATCTTCCCCATCACCCATCCCTTTCAAATCTTCCCCCTTGCCCCTCCCCTCCAAATCTTCCCCCTTGCCCCTCCCCTCCAAATCCCCATCATCCCTTCCCTCCAAAATTTCCCCTTCACCCCTCCCCTCCAAAACCTCCCCATCACCCCTCCCCTCTAAATCTACCCCCTTGCCCCTCCCCTCCAAATCATCCCCATCACCCATCTCTTTCAAATCTTCCCCCTTGCCCCTCCCCTCCAAATCTTCCCCATCACCCATCCCTTTCAAATCTCCCCCCTTGCCCCTTCCCTCCTAAACTCCCCCCACACCCCTCCCCTCCCAGACTCTCCCTCACTCCTCCCCTCCTAGACTCCCCTCTCACCCCTCCTCCTCAAAGCGTCCTCCCCGCTTCTTCCCCCTTCCAACTTTCACCTTCATCTCCCTCAACCTTCTGCCTCACTCTTCCCCCTCCTCAAATAACACCTCACTGCGCCTCACCCAATCACCATCAAACCTTTTGTCCGCCCCATTCTTCCCTTTCTCCAAGCTATTCTGAAATCTCTGACACACCATCAACAGCTCTCCCTACCTCTTCCTCCTCTTCCACATCTTACCCTACCGCTACCCCCCCCCCCCCCCCCCCGGTTCTCTATCCGATGTTCCCCCTTCCTCTTCTTTAACAGTATGGACCTCAAACATCCGGGGCCTTCGCTCAAACTTGACTGATCTCTCCATACATGTTGCTTCTGACAAACCAGACGTGATCTGCTTAACAGAAACTTTCCTCCTTCATGATGTCTCTGATTCCTTGGTATGTCTCCCAGGTTACTCCCTCCTCCGGTATGATAGACCTGAGCCTCGTCTGGAGGTGGGGTTGCTATCTTTATAAAAAAAACTCTCTTCCTCACTCGCCCTGCACTGCCCTCTCTCCACCTAACCCCCAGGAATACCTTTGGCTACGGCTTCCCCTTCGCTCAAACCTTTTGTTCATATGTGTGTTGTACCGTCCACCAAACAGTGATGACTCCATCTACATCTCGCTGTCTGATAATATGGACCAACTTCTATCTACCCATCCCTACTCTCTCTTCCTCATATGTGGTGATTTCAATTGTCACCATGCCAGTTGGCTGGGTGTGGGTACCTCTCTCACCAGCCATGGCTCTTCAGCAAAGGACTTCTGTGACTCACTGGGACTGACACAATCTGTCAATTTCCCAACCCGGATCTCAGTCAACGGAGCATCTTCTCTTCTGGACTTGGTTATGACTAACTTCCCTGAAAATGTCTGCTGCTCTTCTTCTGCTCCAATCGGCTCATCTGATCATGTGCTTGTTAAAGTGGACATCTCTCTGACCATTCTCAGAGAGCCTCCTCGGCGTCGACGAGTCTGGCATTTCACTCAGGCCGATTGGCACGGTCTTCAAGCAGCCATCAATCATCTGGACTGGTCTCCCATCTCTACCGCCTCTGACATCAACTCATCCTGGGAATTCTTCCAAAGTAAATTGCTCTCTCTCATGCACAGATTTATCCCATCTCGTCTTCAGTTGTCATACCCTTCCTCCCGTCCATGGTACACGGAATATTATGGTGAGGCTATTGCCCAGAAACAACTTGCTTTCGTCTCCTGGTAAGCAAATCCAACGGAAGGAAATCTCAATTCCTTTCACAAAGCCCGAAACAAGTGTGTGTACACCCTCAGGAGAGCCAGGAAACAATATCTCTCCATTCTCAGGACCGAACTCTCTCATCTGTCTCCCTCTTCCAAATCCTGGTGGCATCTGGTCAAATCTGTTTCTGGTGTGTGTTCCCCCTCCATCCCCTCCCTCACCTCAAACAGCCACACGGCTGACTCCGCACGTGAAAAAGCTGAATGCCTCAACTCTGTGTTTGCCTCTAAATCTTGTGTCCCAAACCCATCCCTCTCTGTACCCACCGTACCCAGTCGTACCCAGCTGCTCCTGGAGTCTGTGTCCTTTCCTCCTGATAAGGTGGAAAAGTTTCTGTCAACCCTCGACTCTGATTCTGCAACTGGACCTGACGGCATCAGCCCACGGGTCCTAAAATCCTGTTCTTCCGCTCTTTCACTCCCTCTCTCTGTTCTCTTCACCCTCTCTTTTGCTCAAGGTCATCTGCCATCTGCTTGGAAATCTGCCAACATCACCACTTTGCACAAAAAAGGTGCAAAAACAGATCCCAGCAACTACAGACCAATCAGCCTTCTCCCAATTATCAGCAAAGTCATGGAATCCATCATTGCTTCAGATATGAAATCTTTCCTCTTCTCCAATGGCTTGATCTCTGATCATCAATTTGGTTTCAGTCCTGGTCACTCTACTCTGGACATGCTGCTTCTGCTTTCTCAACAATGGATGGAGGTCCTCAATGCCAAACAGGAAATTAGAGCTGTCTCCCTGGACATATCACGTGCCTTCGATACGGTCTGGCACCCCGCTCTGCTCACCAAACTCTCCTCTTTTGGTATCCATGGAAATCTCCATGCATGGCTGGCGGACTTCCTCGCTAGTCGTAGTCAACGTGTGGCCCTGAATGGGTTTCTCTCATCTCCTCTTCCTGTTCAGGCTGGAGTTCCACAAGGCAGTGTTCTGGGCCCTGTGCTTTTTCTGGTCTTTAGCAATGATCTCTCTGACTCTCTTGAAAATCCTCTCTATCTCTTTGCTGATGACTCTACTCTCTGTCGCTCCATTCTTCATCCCTCAGATCGGCAGTCTGCAGCCTCCTCACTCTCTGCAGACCTGGACAAAATCACAGTCTTTGCAAACAAGCGGAACATGTCTTTCAATCCTGACAAATCTCACACTCTTACGATGTCTCTCCGAAAAGACCGACTGGACAACCCTCCCATCCACTTTCTGAATAATCCTCTCCAAGGAGTTCTGTCACTCAAGCTTTTGGGTCTCACTATCTGCCATGATCTTTCCTGGGAAAACCACATTTCAAATCTGGCCTCCAAAGACAGTCGCCGACTGGGCATCCTCCGTCGTGTGAAGTCCTTCCTTGGCACACCTGAGCTCCTCACCACATACAAGGCTTTCATCCGCAGCTCAATGGAATACTGCTCTCCCCTCTGGGCTGGTGCTCCTGCCTCACACCTAGCTCGTCTTCACGCTGTTGAAACTAAAGCATTCAGCATCATTGGAATCTCCCGCGATGAAGCTAACTCCAAGGGCCTCTCACTCACTCACCGCAGGCAGGTTGGTGGTCTTTCCGTCTTCTACCGACTAGTCTCTGGCCTTGCCCCCCCCCCCCCCCCAGCTCTCTCTGGGCTCTGTCCCGCAAATATTCCTACAGGTTGCACAAGATCTGCCTGCAACCCTCTTATGGTTAAACTGCCAAAATCAAGACTCTCTGCTCACCTTCACTCCTTCATTCCTCTTTTCTCCCACCTCTGGAACAAACTCCCTCACTCTCTTCAATCCCACTCCACCCTCCAGGTCTTTAAAACAGCTGTTCACCACCATCTCTTATCTTACCCCATCCAAAACCTTGATCTTTTCTACCCCTGCTAATTTTACCCCAATTCCACTTTTTTGAAATACCAACTTCTGTCCGGGAAGTCCTTGTGTTTTATACTTCTCCCACCCCCCCCCCCCCCCACCCCTTCCCACCCCTCCTTCCCCCAAGCCCTCTCCCTCCCACACATCTCCCTGCTCTCAAATGTTGTGTTTGTGTGCTTCCCCTTCTCTCCTCATCTTGTCTTCCGCTCCCTCTTTTTATATATTTTGTTTGTCTGGTTGATTTGTTTGTGAAGTAAATGTTAGCTCTTTCACGAGCCTCGATTCAGTATACAAAAAAAAAAAAAAAAAAGGATACTGGCCGTGACGGAAGCACGTTTTACCGTGACGGAATCACGTTTTTCCCCGTGACGGGATCACGTTTTTACCGAGACCGAATCACGTTTTTACCGAGATGGGTTCACGTTTTTACCGTGATGGAATCACGTTTTTACCGTGATGGGATCACGTTTTTGCCGTGACAGAATCACACAATTATGACTAAATAATAGCTTTACCATGACATAATCACAAAATGATGACTGAATCATGGTTTTTACGGTGGCGGAATCAAAAAATTATGACGGAATCATGAAATAATGATGGAATCACTAAATTATGACAGAATCATGAAATTATGATGGAATCATAGTTTTTACCATGATGGAATCACGACATTATGATGTAATCACGAAATTTTGATGGAATCAGCATTTTTACCGTGACGGAATCACAAAATTATTATGGAATCATAGTTTTTACCGTGACTGAATCAAAAAATTATGACGAATCATGAAATTGTGATGCAATCGCGAAATTGTGACGGATCCACGAAATTGATGAAATCGCAAAATTGTGATAGTATCATGGTGCTTACTGTGACAGAATCACACAATTATGACGAAATAATGGCTTTTACCATGACGGAATCACAAAATTTTGATGGAATCATGGTTTTTACGGTGGCGGAATCATAAAATTCTGACGGAATCATGAAATTATGATGGAATCACGAAATCCATATAATATTCTCCGTAGGTCCCCTGCATGCGTGTGACCCACTCTCCTGTGTGTGTGTGACCCACTCCCCCATGTGCGTGTGACCCACTCCCCCATGTGCATGTGACCCACTCCCCTGTGTATGTATGTGACCCACTCTCCCGTGTGTGTGACCCCTTCCCCGTGTGTGTGACCCACTCCCCTGTGTGTGTGTGTGACCTACTCCCATGTGTGTGTGTGTGTGACCCACTCCCCCATGTTTGTGTGTGACCCACTCACCCGTGTGTGTGTGTGTGTGTGTGTGTGTGTGTGTGTGTGTGTGTGTGTGACCCACTCCCCCCCCCCCCATGTGTGTGTGTGTGTGTGACCTACTCCCCTGTGTGTGTGTGTGTGTGTGTGTGACCTACTCCCCCATGTGTGTGTGTGTGTATGTGTGTGTGTGTATGTGTGTGTGTGTGTGACCCACTCCCCTGTATGTGTGTGATCCACTCCCCCATGTGTGTGTCACCCACTCCCCCGTGTGTGTGTGTGCCCCACTCCCCCGTGTGTGTGTGTGTGTGTGTGACCCACTCCCGTGTGTGTGTGTGTGTGTGTGTGTGTGTGTGTGTGTGTGTGTGTGTGTGTGTGTGTGTGTGTGTGACCCACTCCCCTGTATGTGTGTGTGATCCACTCCCCCGTGTGTGTGTCACCCACTCCCGTGTGTGTGTGACCCACTCCCCCGTGTGTGTGACCCACTCCCCCATGTGTGTGTGTGTGTGACCCACTCCCCCGTGTGTGTGTGTGACCCACTCCCCCGTGTGTGTGTGTGAAGTTATTTTTTAAAGTTATTCTTCACCATTGGGAGACTGCCAAAAACGATACATAGCAGGGTATCTCAAAAGGTTATGGACGGATTTGGACAAAACTTGGTGGACCGGTTGGGTGTGTAGCAAGGAAGAATTGATTTGGTTTTGGTGAAGATCTGAATATGGATTCGGATATGAGATTTTTTTTTTTAAGTGATTCTTCACCATTAGGAGATAGGGCCAAAAATTATACATTGTGGGTTATATCTCAAAAAAGTTATGGATGGATTTGGACGAAACTTGGTGGACAGTTTGTGTGTGTGGCACGGAAGAATCGATTTAATTTTGGTGAAGATCTGAATATGGATTCGGATATGCGAATTATTTAATTTTAAGTGATTCTCCACCATTGAGCGATATGGCCAACCAGGCGGAGGTATGCTCTCTACTGAGTGCCGTTAAAGTTTTTTTGTTTTTTTGTATACAAGATCGAGGCTCGTGTAAGAGCTAAAATAGTTAATGATGAACCCCAATCGTACAAGTGCCGAGCAACTTTTGGGAAAGTGAATTGGAAAGTCCAGTGATCACTGTGCTCGAGTCCCCAGCAACGAAGTGTTATTGTGCAAAATCTCGCCGTGGAATTCGTTAAAAACAATGCAAGCCGACGATCCACGGGCATACCATAGGAGACGATCAAAATAGTCCGATTTTTATCTGAATGATTGTTTCGAAAATGATGTCAGCCAAAACAGACACCATGGTAGTCAGGGAACCCGGACAACCGGAGTGGACCAAGATCAGGCGTCACTTGACCATGCAGTGGAGGTGGACAGGTTGTTCATCTTTCAGCAAGATGGAGGGTGCAACAGCGCATTGTTCGACCTTAGGCCGAAAAAGTATTCACCCCCTGCTCCTCTAAAGCAACATAGAATGTATGTGTTTACCAGCTGCACACTCCTTCTACAGCCCCTCCGTCCTCTATTGTCGTCTCCAAACCCAATAGTGACTGACCGAGGACATCCACAACGGCTCAGAAGATGAAACAATCGAGTAAGGGTAGATCTGATTCTGGATGTGTAGAGCAGAAGCCTTTATGACTTCATTTGTAAGTAGTGTGTGGGTTAATTGAACAGTAGTCTGATGTGCTTAACAACTGTCATTTATAAGGTTCTAACCTCCCCTCTCCCTCCCCAGGATATTGAAATATAGGTTTTCAGCTGTAGTTGCTCGAATTTTCATGAGAATTGGACGCCCGCTTCTCCCAAACAACTTTGAAACCACATTGTCTGATCCGAAATATGGCAAATTCCGGTGACACTTTGATTCCATCCCTGCGTCGAACTCTGACTTTGATATCCAGTTATTTTAGTTTTAGAAACAGAGTGGGTCCAGCATAATAGCATCCGGTTAAGATTTACAAGAAGCATGACATAACATGGTTTGCTCTTATTTGAGCATGAAGTTGCATGACCTACCATTCTAGTAGCAGATCATGTCAATTTTATTGTCCCCCGTCGCACCGCGGCGCGAAAGGACTATGGTTTTCCTCTCCGTCTGTGTGTGCGTCCGTCCGTCCATGCGTGCGGGCGGGCGTAAGCGAAGGACCGAATTCTAATTTGGTGTGTGGGTGTATCTAGGCAGAAGGAAGAACACTCTTGAAAATTGGGTTGCCACGTCAAAATCCAAGATGGCCACCGCCATGTATGTCTGAACCTTGCGAGCAGAATATCTTGAAAAATAAGAAACGTACCAACGTCTAATCTGGTGTGTGGGTGTATCTCGGCACAAGGAAGAACACTATTGAAAATTGGGTCGCCACGTCAAAATCCAAGATGGCCGCCGCCATGTATGTCAACCTTGTGAGCGGAATATCTTGAAATATAAAGTTACTACTAACTTCTAATCTGGTGTGTGGGTGTATCTACGCATAAGGAAGAACGCTACTGAAAATTGGGTCGCCACGTCAAAATCCAAGATGGCCGCCTTGCGTTTTCCACTTTGTCAACTCACATCACTTCACCGAAGGGGGACCGAGGCGTAACGCTTGTTGTCCCCCGTCGCACAGCGGAGCGAAAGGGGGACTATGGTTTTCCCCTCCGTCCGTGTGTGCGGGCGTGCATGCATAAGCGAAGGACCGCATTCGAATTTGGTGTGTCGGTGCAACCCACGTCAAAATCCAAGATGGCCGCCGCCATGTATGTCGTATGTCTGAACCTTGTGAGCTGAATATCTTGAAAAATAAGCGAAGTACCAACTTCTAATCTGGTGTGTGGGTGTATCTCGGCATAAGGAAGAACGCTGTTTAAAATTGGGTCGCCACGTCAAAATCCAAGATGGCCACCGCCATGTATGTCTGAACCTTGTGAGATGAATATCTTGAAAAATAAGCGAAGTACCAACTTGTAATTTGGTGTCTGGGTGTATCTCGGCATAAGGAAGAACGCTATTGAAAATTGTGTCGCCACGTCAAAATCCAAGATGGCCGCCACCATATATATGTCTGAACCTTGTGAGCGAAATATCTTGAAAAATAAGCGAAGTACCAACTTCTAATCTGGTGTGTGGGTGTATCTAGGCACAAGCAAGAAGGCTGTTTAAAATTGGGTCGCCACGTCAAATTCCAAGATGGCCGCCGCCATGTATGTCTGAACCTTGTGAGATGAATATCTTGAAAAATAAGCGAAGTACCAACTTCTAATTTGGTGTGTGGGTGTATCTCGGCATAAGGAAGACCGCTATTGTAAATTGGGTCGCCACGTCAAACTCCAAGATGGCCACCACCATATATATGTCTGAACCTTGTGAGTTAAATATCTTGGAAAATAAGCAAAGTACCAACTTCTAATCTGGTGTTTGGGTGTATGTAGGCACAAGAACGCTATTGAAAATTGGGTCGCCACGTCAAAATCCAAGATGGCCGCCGCCATGTATGTCTGAACCTTGTGAGCGAAATATCATATCATAGCATGTTTTCTGCGTTTTCCACTTTGTCAACTCACATCACTTCACCGACGGGGGACCTAGGCATAACGCTTGTTATATTTGATGCTGTCAGGAAGTTAACTAGGATGTGTAGTATTTCCAGTTTTCTTTGTTCGCATGCATTGTTCAAATAAATCAATTTTGTGGTCATGTTATGTCAAGGTTCTTGTAAAATTTACCTGGATGGTTAATGGTGGTCCATCGAGTTTCTATGGGGGGGGGGGGGGGGGAAGCAAAGAAATTGCACTCGTAATTCCGTCACGCCGACTTGGTGGTTCCGTCACGATCTTGAAGGCAGACCAATCCGAGAAACCTTGAACGTCGATTTTAAAAGAAAACTAGAACGCCACTCGGTGGAGATCATACCTCCGCCAGACTGAGCAGTTTACGTTTTGTATCCAACTGTAGGTCGGATCTCTATTGGGAACTGAACCAAAATCGAATTGACTTGTTCTTGTTGCCGAACTAACTCATTCTAGTTTTGTCAAAATCCATCCACAACTTCTTGAGATATCCTGCTAAACATCGTTTTTGACTCCATTATTCAATGGTGAAGAATCGCTTGAAAAAATAATAAAAAATCATATCCGGATATAGATTCTGATCTTCGCAAAAATCGAATCAATTCTTCCTTGTCAGACACCCAACATATCCACCAAATTTCGTCCGAATCTGTCCACAACTTGTTGAGATATCGTGCTACATATCATTTTTTTTGTCCCGTCCCTCAATGGTGAAGCCTCATTAAAAATATATATATATATTCATATCCGGATATGGATTCTGATCTTCACAAAAATCGAATCAATTATTCCTCGTCAGACACCCAACCTATCCACCAAATTTCTTCCGAATCTGTCCACAACTTGTTGAGATATCGTGCTATATATCGTGTTTTTTTTGTCCCATCCCTCAATGGTGAAGAATCAATACAAAAAATAATAAAAATTCATATCCAGATATGGATTCTGATCTTTGCAAAAATTGAATCAACTCTTCCTTGTCAGACACCCAACATATCCACCAAATTTCTTCCGAATCTGTCCACAACTTGTTGAGATATCGTGCTATATATCGTTTTTTTTTTGTTCCATCCCTCAATGGTGAAGAATCATTAAAAAAAATAATAAAAATTCATATCCGGATATGGATTCTGATCTTCACAAAAATCGAATCAATTATTCCTTGTCAGACACCCAACCTATCCACAAAATTTCGTCCGAATCTGTCCACAACTTGTTGAGATATCGTGCTATATATGGTTTTTCTTTTGTCCCATCCCTCAATGGTGAAGAATCATGAAATAAATTCTCGGATCCAATTTTTGATCCGGATCTTCACCAAAATATAATCATAATTGCCAATTTTAGAAAATTATCAATTTTCAAAAGCGCACGCTCAGGAAGACCGGCAACAAGAGTGGGAGTGTGAAAATGTCTCTGTATCCATCGCAAGGTCGTCGAAAAAGTAATTACAAGAGATCAGAGCTTCAAATACCTAGTGCAACAATGTGGAAACATGAAAACTGATCTTCATGTCAAATCCTATGGCCCGAAATTTGTGAATGAGTTGAATTGATGCTGATATGCAAAGACATGAGATGTCGACAATGTACCGAGGTAATGCCCTCAATTTGCCAGCGTGAGTCATTTTGTTCCTGACGAATGAGCAATGTCATCTGATAACCTCATTGGGCCCTGTTTTGTAATGGTGCAGTAAACTAGCGCATGCATTTGGTCATGCTCAAATACCTGTTTGTGCCGCGGATTGAAAGTTAATAAACCGCTTTGGACAAGTGTGGTCTCAGCAAGATGGAGCGTGCAACAGCCCATTCAATTCCTGATTGAGAATACCTGTTATATCTTTAGAGATTGGTGGACAGGCCGTGGCTCTGCAAACTTCCCAGGCAGCTGGCCTGGCCACCATGAATCCCAGATATGTCATCATGCGAGACAATTCCTTATGGGGAATAATAAAGGCAGAGGTGCTGAAGACAACACTACCATGCAACAGATGACCTGAAGCAGGGTGTAAGGAATGCATTCTCAACTATCTCCCACAAGTGTTTTTTCAATGTTGTTGCTTCAAACAATATCAATGTTTTGTTCAATATCAAAGAGAACATGGGGACGCATTAAACTTTGTTATAAAAATTATGGTGCATACAATGATGTTCTTGACACTTAAAATGCCATTATGTGGATGCAAATGTGATGGAATATTAATATATACAGCTATATTGGTGTCTACATACAGTGGCCTGCAAAAGTATTCACCCCCTCCAAAGTTCACACATTTTTATACCTCAGTTTATTAGTCTCGCCCCAAAGGGGATGCAAGACTATTGCAATGCCCCTGTCAGTCTGTGTCCGTGTCTACATATTTTTGCTTCAAAAAATGGTTCTCTGCAACCGCTTGTCCAATCGATACGAACCTTTAAAATATAGGAGAGACTCCCTATGGAATGCATTTTATTGATAACTCTAACATCATAGTCACATGGTCAAAGGCTATTTTTTTGCAACTTTTACAAAATTAAAAATTGAAAAGCTGAAATGTCTTGAGTCATTAAGTATTCAACCCCTTTGCTATGACACTCCAAATTGAGCTCAGATGAATACAATTTCCTTTGATTATCCTTGAGATGTCTCTACAACTTGATTGGACATGGTTTATAAAGAAACACACCTTTCTATATAAGGTCCCACAGTTGATAGTGCACGTCAGAGCAGAAACTCCACCATGAAGTCCAAGGATCTGTCTGAAGAACTCTGAGATAGAATTGTGAGGAGGCATAGATCTGGAGAAGGGTATAAAACAATTTGTAGTGTTGAAAGTTCCCAAGAGCACAATGAGTTCCATCAATAAGAAATGGAAAAAACATGGAACTACCCAGACTATTCCTAGAGCTGGCCGCCCAACCCCAACTGAACAACTGGGCAAGGAGGACCTTGGTCAGGGAGGTGAACAGGAACCCGATGACCACTCTGACAGAAGTACAGAGTTCCTTGGCTCAGATGGGAGAACCTGCCGGAAGGACAACAGTCTCTGCAGCATTTCACAAGTCTAAGCTTTATGGGCGAGTGGCCAGACAGAAACGACTCCTGAGAAGAAATATGACAGCACACCTGGAGTTTGAAAAAAGGCATGTGAAAGGCTCAGAGCGAGGCAAAAGATTTTGCGGTGGCAGAGGTAAATATATGGAAATGGCTTACATGACTTTTAAATATTTGTTTCCTATAACGATTGTTGCAATTGGCAATTGCTTTGGGGAAAAATAATCAGAAAAAACAGCATAAATCACGACCCATAAACATTTATTTTTTAAACGTACTATAGAATGATACAATCTCTTCATAAAATAAGCAAAATTGAGGTCACAGAATGAGCCAGTGCTCAGATTTACTGGTAATTTTAAAGTGGTGAAGCCACTGTTAGCCATGTCCTTCCATCCATCACAAAAATGAAGAAGAAGAACCTTTATAACCCACCACGTTTAATTCTAAAGTGTAATTCTAGAGATTTCAAAAGGGTGATTTTAAAGGGTAATTGTAAAGGGTTTTAAACCTTGATTCTAATGGGTTTCGTTTGTTGTTTGTAGGCTTTGCCTATTTCATATTAAAAATGCCAAACTGAACCGCTTCCTTCGGACACGGGTGCGATTTATTATTATTTTTAAACCATTGCATCACACTTGCAGATGGACTCAATAAACAAGCCAGGCCGGACAATTAAAAATAAAGTAATCGGGATGCAACAGCAGTACACTGGCCGATAACATAGTGTCATCATCAATGAGGAGCTGGCAGAACCATTTCAAGCCAGGAAAATCACATCCGACAAAACTGAGAACGAGATGGTCAGCACCTTCGTTCCAAATCACAGAAATTCTGCAGCACTTTTGCAAATGAACAGGAAGAACCTTCACGGTGGAAAAGGAAATACCAACACAAATTGTTTGTTCAGTATATGTACAATAACAGCTCTCTAAGTTGTTCTCAACAAAACAAGCATCCATCTCAGTACCTGTGCGATGAAACAAGTATGGCTTTGGATACCTAACCACATGTTACAGGTGGAGGGATTTTATCTTTTTTTCACGCTTGAACTATATGCAAAGTTTTAAGAACTGCTAATAATCAGTTCAACTTGTTTCTGAGCCACGCTTTTCTTGATATTTCCTGCAGCGAGAACAAAAAAAGGCATTTTTAATACAAAGGACTACACATTGTCCAACATCTTTCAAGACTTTAAATCTTCAAGTTTTCACCTCCAACAACCCACAAATAAATTAAGTATGAAAGCTTCACAATCAAACACTAACTTATATGTATATATATATATATATATATATATATATATATATATTTATATATATATATATATATATATATATATATATATATATGTCTGGTAAGGTGTCGGTGTGGACGTGAGTTCGGATCCATCAGAGGGTTGAGGGTCCATCAGGCCAGGAAAGGGTGTGGGAGTGATCGTGTGGGAGATGTTGTTGGTCGATGGGGTGATGGTGTGCATGTGGAGGCAGGGCAGGTTCGAGAGAAGTGTGGGTGTGGACGTGAGTTTGAGTCGGTGAGAGGATTGCATATCCATCAGAGCCGAATGGGGTGTGTGCATAAGGTGGGTGAGGAGGAGGTACAGCAACGCAGTGGGTTTGAAAATCGAGAGAAGTGTGGGTGTGGACGTGAGTTTGAGTCGGTGAGAGGATTGCATATCCATCAGAGCCGAATGGGGTGTGTGCGTAAGGTGGGTGAGGAGGTACAGCAACGCAGTGCCTTTGAAAATCGAGAGAAGTGTGTGTGTGGACGTGAGTTTGAGTCAGTGAGAGGATTGCATATCCATCAGAGCCGAATGGGGTGTGTGCGTAAGGTGGGTGAGGAGGAGGTACAGCAACGCAGTGCCTTTGAAAAGGGGACACGTAAGACGACCGGGAGAAACAGCCAGGTAGCAAGCCACAGTGTTGTATGTCCTGGGGTTGTACTTCAGCAGGGAAAGGATGTGAGGAGAGTGAAATGGCCAGGTATGGGAGAAAGGGAAGTATGGGAGAGAATGGATGGAGTGGTGTGTGGGGCTCTTCAGAGGTTGAAAGGAAGGGTGGAAGATAGATTGAGAAAGACGAATGGGATTGTGTTTGAGTATGTGTGTGTCACGTTTGGAATGAAAGTGTGTAGAGAGGGGTGAGAAGGAGGCATGTTTGAGCAGGAGGCACAGGGAGATCCATGAGTTGAGAATGGAGTTGAGGAGTTTGAATGGAAGATGGAAGAGGGCAGTGGAAGGGTAGAGGAATGGGCTTGAGGTGTTGACGAAGCATGTGAGGATGAGGTTGGTGAAGTTGAAGAGAGTGGAAAGGATGAAGAGGCGAAGAAAGGTGAGGCAGAGGAAGAGAAAGAGGTTCTTTGAGAAGCCTTTTCAGTTTATGAAGGATCTGTTGGAGCCGTCTCGATGTGGTGTACTGAAGGTACCAAAGGAAGAGTTGGAAGGTCCCCTGCGTGTCACGTATGCAGACACAAGGAGGAACGAAGTGGTGGAGGACATCGAAGGATTGGTGAGACCGACAGAGCCAGGTGTTCCATTTGATTTGTCAGAGCCAAAGATGTCTGAGGTTGAGGCTGTTTTGAGGAAGGCAGGGGCGGCATCGGCTCCAGGACCAAGTGGAGTGCCATACAAGGTGTTTAAGAGTTGTGAAGGCATCAGGCAGTATCTGTGGAAGGCTCTGAAGGTGGTATGGAGGCAAGGAGTGGTGCCCAGTCAATGGACTAGGGTGGAAGGAGTTAATATTCCAAAGCAGGAGGAGGCTGTGACACTGGAGCAGTTTCGACCAATATCATTGCTCGATGTAGATAGGAAGATATTGATGAGTGTCTTTGCGGCCCGGCTCTCAGGCTTCATCAGAGGGAATGGTTTTGTGGATGGTTCTGTGCAGAAGGCAGGAATACCAGGATCACCAGGATGCGTTGAACACTCGGCAATGGTCTGGCAAGTGTTACAGGAGGCAAAGAAGCAAAGGAAGGATGTGGCGGTGGTATGGCTGGATTTGGAGAATGCATATGGGTCAGTGCCGCATGCCTTGATCAGGTATGCCATGGATATATTTTGGGTGCCGGAGATTTAGGGATTTTTTGATGGCATATTATGATCAATTTTGGATGCGGTTTGCGACACAGTCCTATGTAACAGAGTGGCAGAAGTTGGAAGTGGGGATCCCGATGGGATGTACCATCTCCCCTATTTTGTTTGTGCTGGTTATGGAGTTGTTGATACGTGCGGTGAGTGGACATGGGAAAGAAGTGGAGCTGGCCCTTGGTCAGAGGTTGCCAGCAATGTTTGCTTTCATGGAGGACCTGACAGTTGTCCAACAGTCCGCTGACGCAGCAGTAGAGGTACTGGGACGATTGGAAAGGTTGATGCGGTGGGCAAGAATGGGATTTAAAGCAAGAAAGTCGAGGAGTGTGGTAGTGAGACGAGGAGTGTGGTAGTGAGACGAGGAGTGGTGGATAACATTCACAGGTTTGAGCTGGGAGGGGAGGTGGTTCCATCATTGGTGGAGGCCCTTGTGAAGAGGTTGGGAAGATGGTATATAGTGGAGTTGAATGATGTGGGAAGAGTGGAGGAGGTCAGAAACAAGCTTTTGAGAGGTTTGATGAGGATTGATGGGTGTTTTGTTTTTTGTTTTGTTTTTTGTATACAACATCGAGGCTCGTGAAAGAGCGAACATTAATCACACAGAAAGACAAACCGACACATAAAACATATAACATCGGGAGCGGTAGACAATATGGGGAGAGAGGGGGAAGGACACAAACACAACATTTGAGAGCAGGGACCGAGAGACATGGAGACATCGAGAGATCTGTGAGAGGGAGAGGGCTTTGGAGGCGGGCATGGGAAGTGGGGTGGGGGTGGGAGAGGTATAAAACATATGGACACTGCCAGGACTTCCAGGAAAGAAGTTGGAATTTCAAACAAGGTGGATCTGGGGTGAATTAGCGGGTGTAGAAAAGATCAAGGTTTTGGATGGGGGAAGATAAGAGATGGTGGTGAACAGCTGTTTTAAAGACCTGGAGGGAGGGGTGGGATTGAAGGGAGTGAGGGAGTTTGTTCCAGAGGCGGGAGAAAAGAGGAATGAAAGAGTGAAGGTGAGCAGAGAGCCGAGATTTCGGCAGTTTAACCATCAGAGGGTTGCTGGCAGATCTTGTGCGACCTGTAGAAATATTTGTGGGACAGAGCACAGAGAGAGCTGGGGGTGCAAGGCCGGAGAGGAGTCGGTAGAAGACAGAAAGACCACCTACCTGCGCCTGCGGTGAGTGAGTGAAAGGCCCTCAGAGATAGCTTCATCGCGGGAAATTCAAATAATTCTGAAAGCTTTGGTTTCAACAGCGTGAAGCCGAGCTAGGTGTGAGGCAGGAGCACCGGCCCATAGGGGAGAACAGTATTCCATTGAGCTGCGGATGAAAGCCTTGTATGTGGTGAGGAGCTCAGGTGTGCCGAGGAAGGACTTCGCACGACGACTGGCACTGACGACTGGCACCCAGTCGGCGACTGGCTTTGGAGGCCAGCTTGGAAATGTGGTTTTCCCAAGAAAGATCATGGCAGATAGTGAGACCCAAAAGCTTGAGCGACAGAACTTCTTGGAGAGGATTGTTGAGAAAGTAGATGGGAGGGTTGTCCAGTCGATCCTTTCGGAGAGACATAGTAAGAGTGTGAGATTTGTCAGGATTGAAAGACATGTTCCACTTGTTTGACCAGTCTGTGATTTTGTCCAAGTCTTCAGAGAGTGAGGAGGCTGTAGACTGCCGATCTGAGGGAAGAGGAATGGAGCGGCAGAGAGTGGAGTCATCAGCAAAGAGATAGAGAGGATTTTCCAGAGAGTCGGAGAGATCATTGATAAAGACCAGAAAAAGCACAGGGCCCAGAACACTGCCTTGGGGAACTCCAGCCTGAACAGGAAGGGGAGATGAGAGAAATCCATTCAGGGCCACACGTTGACTACGACCAGAGAGGAAGTCCGCAGGCCATGCTTGGAGATTTCCATGGATACCATAGGAGGAGAGTTTGGTGAGCAGAGCTGGGTGCCAGACCGTATCGAAGGCACGTGATATGTCAAGGGAGACAGCTCTGATTTCCTGTTTGGCATTGAGGACCTCCATCCATTGTTGAGACAGCAGAAGCAGCATGTCCAGAGTAGAGTGACCTGGTCTGAAACCAAATTGATGATCAGAGATCAAGCCATTGGAGAAGAGGAAAGATTTCATATCCGAAGCAATGATGGATTCCATGACTTTGCTGATAATTGGGAGCAGACTGATTGGTCTGTAGTTGCAAGGATCTGTTTTTGCACCTTTTTTGTGTAAAGCGGTAATGTTTGCTGATTTCCAGGATGCTGGCAGATGACCTTGAGCAAAAGAGAGGGTGAAAAGAACAGAGAGAGGGTGAGATAGAGCGGCAGAGCAGGATTTTAGGACCCGTGGGCTGATGCCGTCTGGTCCAGATGCAGAATCAGAGTCGAGGTTAGACAAAAACTCCTCCACCTTGTCAGGAGAGAAGGACACAGAGTCCAGGAGCAGTTGGGTTCGACTGGGAAAGGTGGGAACAGAGAGAGATGGGTTTGGGACTAAAGATTTTGAGGCAAACACAGAGTTGAGGCATTCGGCTTTGTCAAGTGCGATGTCAACTGTGTGGCCATTTGAGGTAAGGGAGGGGATGGAGGGGGAGCAAACACCAGAAACGGATTTGACCAGACGCCACCAGGATTGGAGGAAGGAGACAGGTTTGAGAGTTAATTCTTGAGTGTGGAGAGATAGTGCTTCCTGGCACTCCTGAGGGTAGACACATACTTGTTTCGAGCTTGGTGGAAGGAACTGAGATTGCCTTCAGTTGGATTAGCCTTCCAAGAGGCAAAGGCAAGTTGTTTCAGGGCAACTGCCTCACCACAAGATTCAGTGTACCATGGACGGGAGGAAGGGTAAGACAACTGAAGACGAGATGGGATAAATCTGTGCATGAGAGAGAGCAGTTTGCTTTGGAAGAATTCCCAGGAAGAATTGATGTCAGAGGCAGTGGAGATGGGAGACCAATCCAGACGATTGATGGCTGCTTGAAGAACGTCCCAGTCGGCCTGAGTGAAATGCCAGACTCGTCGACGCTGAGGAGGCTCTCTGAGAATGGCCAGAGAGATGTCCACTTTGACAAGCACATAATCAGAAGAACCGATTTGAGCAGAAGAAGAGCAGCAGACATTAGCAGGGAAGTTTGTCATAACCAAGTCTAGAAGAGAAGATACTCCATTGGCTGAGATCCGGGTCGGGAAATTGACAGATTGTGTCAATCCCAGTGAGTCACAGAAGTCCTTTGCTGAGGTGCCATGACTGGTGAGAGAGGAACCCACACCCAACCAGCTGGCATGATGACAGTTGAAGTCACCACATATGAGGAAGAGAGAGTTGGGATGAGTGGATAGAAGTTGGTCCATGTTGTCAGACAGTGAAATGTAAATGGAGTCGTCACTGTTTGGAGGACGGTACAGAACACATATGAACAAAAGGTGGGAGCGGAGAGGAAGCCGTAGCCAGAGGTACTCCTGGGGGTGAGGAGGAGAGAGGGCAGTGCAAGGAGAGTGAGGAAGAGAGTTTTTGATAAAGATAGCTACCCCACCACCAGGACGAGGTTCAGGTCTATCATACCGGAGGAGGGAGTAACCAGGAAGAGATATTAAGGAATCAGAGACATCTTGAAGGAGGAAAGTCTCTGTTAAGCAGATCAAGTCTGGATTGTCAGAAGCAACCTGTATGGAGAGATCAGTCATGTTTGAGCGAAGGCCCTTGATGTTTGAGGTCCATACCGTTAATGAAGAGAGAGGGGGAGCATCGGGTACAGGACAGGGGAGGGGAGGAGCAGGGTAAGATGAAGGATGAGAGGGGGAGGTCGGAAGAGCAGTTGATAGTGTGTCAGAGATTACAGAAGAGTTCCAAGAAAGGGAAGGATGAGGAGGATGAAAGGTTTGATGGTGAAGGGATGAGGCACAGTGAGGGGTTGTTTGAGGGGGGGCAGAGGAAGGTAGAAGGTTTGGGGGGGGGGGTGGAGGTATGAGATAGAAGGGAGATGAAGTGGGTAGGAGGCAGCTTTGAGGAGGAGGGGGGAGGAGGGAGAATTGGAGAGGAATGGTATGGGGGGAGATTTGAAAGGGAGGGGTTGGGGGGGAGTTTTGAAGGGGAGGAATGAGGGGGGAGTTTAGGAGGGGAGGGGTGAGGGGGGAGTTTAGGAGGGGAGGGGTAAGGGGGGAGTTTAGGAGTGGAGGGGCAAGGGGGGAGTTTAGGAGTGTAGGGGCAAGGGGGGGATTTTGAGGGGAGGGGCAAGGGGGGAGTTTAGGAGGGGAAGGGCAAGGAGGGAGTTCAGGAGTGGAGGGGCAAGGGGGGAGTTTAGGAGTGTAGGTGCAAGGGGGGGGGGGGGGATTTGGAGGTGAGGGGCAAGAGGGGAGTTTCGAAAGTGGATGATTAATGAAAGACGAACACTGATAACAAATTGGGTTTGTTGCGATTTTCAAGTTAGCAATCCGATTCAGAACGATGGAGGAGGGGTGGAATGAAAGTGAATTTAGACCATGTAGTGAGGGAGACGTAGAAGAGATTGAATTTCTTTTTTTTGACGTGGAATGAGATTGAGAGGAATTTGAAAAAAGCCTTTTAAATAGGAAGAAAAACAGCGTGTTGTCATATACCACTGAATAAAACACTGAAGGGGAAAGGTTAAACATATTTAAATAATATTAAAACAGAACCGTAAACAATCTTGCATGCACAAAGTACCAACGGGGGGAGAGCCGAGAGGGACCACCACGAGTCACGTGGACAGAAAAAAGGTGGATGGCAAGGAGATAATGGGGGCGGGGCGAACAGCACACCTGGACAGAAAGTACAGGATGAGAGAAAGCCAAGGTTTCTGAGGAGGTTTGCCAGGTAAGTTGAAGGTATGGTGTTTGAAGTTTGGATTGATGCCATGAGTATTGTGGCAATTGATGATGTACGATATTGCGATTGGGCATGTAGAGAGGATGGAGGTTGTGGTGAGCGGGTTTCTGAGGAGGTGGTTGGGAGTGCCACGCTGTTTGGCGAACATTGCCTTTTTATGGTCAGGGTGGAAAACTCCAGTTTCCCTTGACATCATTAACCAAGGAGTTTAAGGTGGTGAGGGCACGGGAGTTCATGATGTTGCAGGATTCAAGTGATGCAGTGGTAAAGAATGCTCTCCCAGAGAAGAAGGGAAGTCGGAAGTGGTATGCAAGAGCAGAGGTGGACGAGATGGAGGAGCGGTTGCAACAGGAGGAGGTCATGGGGATGGTACAGCACGGGAAGCATGGCTTGGGGTGGATGAAGCATGAGCGATGGGGGAAAGGCATGTGTGAAAGAGAGGAGGAAGATGGTTGAGAGGGAGGTGAGAAGACAGGAAGAGGAGGGGAGATATGTGAAAGCAGTCAGACAGGCACAGCAAAGTGCTTGGACTAGGTCGGAAGGTGTGCGGGTGAGGATGTTGAAGTGGCAAGAGATTTGGAGGATGGAGGCAATATTGTTGAATTTCCTGTTGTGGGCAATGTATGATGTGCTTCCGTCACCAGTAAACTTGAGATTGTGGGGGTTGTTGCAGGAGGAGACATGTTATTTGTGTGGAGGTGTGGGAATGGTGCAGCATGCACTGAGTGCATGTTCAGTGGCATTGGCAGCAGGACAATACAGGTGGTGACATGATCAGGTGCTGGCGGTGGTGGTGCAGATGGTGCAACAAGAGGTGCTGAGGTCGAGAGAGAGAAGAGTGGAGAAGCAGACTGATGGGGGAGAGGTGTGGTTTGTTAAGGAGGGCCAAGTGGTAAGAGGTGGAAAGAGGAGGAGGTGGAAAGCAAGAGGGCTGTCAGATGCTTGTGATTGGCAGGTGGTGGCAGACCTAAAGCCACAATTGGTATTCCCAGAGGAGATCTGTGTGACAAGGTTGCGGCCTGACATTGTCATTTGGTCAGGTGCAACACAATTTGGTCTGTCTGTCTGTGTCTGTCTCTCTGTGTCTGTCTCTCCGTCTCTCTGTGTCTGTCTCTCTGTGTCTGTCCCTCTCTCCTCTCTCCGCTCTCCGCTCTCCGCTCTCCGCTCTCCTGTTTTTTGCACGAAGGAGGAAGGGCACCATATTTTTGCTTTGGTGTGCTGGTGATATTTGTGCGCTTTTGCAGGAGCATGAAGTTTTTGCTGCTCCGGCAGCATCTTGACAGAAGCGGTCAACATTTGGGCTCATCATGGAGCTGGGGTCCACGTTGCACTCGACGGTGAAGGCAAAAGAGGGCCGTCTTGAATGCTTGCCTCATGCCTGGGCGTCTTCAATCCATGGTGCTGGTGCCATTTTGGGGCGCTCTGGCGTGGGAGACATCGGACTGGACCATCACAATCACCTTTGCAAAATAACTCATTGGGACGAGCTAAGTGCATGAAAAGGCCATTTTATTTTCCCCTGTGTGTCCGTTTCAGTGTCTGCGTGGAGGATCCTCAAAGTAGGAGTTTCAATGAGTTGTTACCACAACATTATTTCGTCTTTGATTTATTTTCATTAAATCATTATTGTTGAGTTTATTGTGGAGTTTATTGTGGCACATTTTGTGGTTTCAGAATAAACCGGTGTGTTCCGTTATAACCGCTTATGCTAACCCCTGCTCCAGCAGGGAAAATGGCCTTAAAATGCCTGTTGTTGTTCCGTTATAAACCTGTGTGTTCCGTTATAAACGCGTGTGTTCCGTTATAAACGTGTGTGTTCCGTTATAAACGCGTGTGTTCCGTTATAAACGCGTGTGTTCCGTTATAAACGCGTGTGTTCCGTTATAAACGCGTGTGTTCCGTTATAAACGCGTGTGTTCCGTTATAAACGCGTGTGTTCCGTTATAAACGCGTGTGTTCCGTTATAAACGCGTGTGTTCCGTTATAAACGCGTGTGTTCCGTTATAAACGCGTGTGTTCCGTTATAAACGCGTGTGTTCCGTTATAAACGCGTGTGTTCCGTTATAAACGCGTGTGCTCCGTTATAAACGCGTGTGTCCCGTTCAGGTAAATGCTTCGCATTGCTTATGCGTTCAGGTAAATGCAAGCATGGAATAAGGGCGTGCCATGTTCCTCGATGGGACAATGTAAATGTTCTGGTGGAATCCCAGAACCGGGCCAGGAGGCGAATACTGGAGGCATGGCACACTGGCGAAACGAGGGCAGTGATGACAAAGGAGACTGTGGCGTTATCACAGGCATACGGACCTCTCATTCATAAATACCCCAGAGAGACACCGGTGCTGGTAGGAGGACAAGGACAAAGTGGGACAGAACAGGCGAAAAGGACAACACAAACACAATACACCGTTCAAACATGCACGAAATACTTGCAACACAAGCCTGTCACGGGTCAATGGTCACGAGGTTTCGCAACACAGCTCTGTGATTGGTTGACAGAATAGGCCAACCCCCTTCCCACAGGTATATCTGGGAGGAGGTAAACAAGGGAATTACTCTTGATAAAGGATAGTTGAGGCCAAGTGCACATCGGGTTGCTGGCCGAAACGTTGAATTTTTAAGACAACTATACTACTGTGTTCAAAAAGTATCCGACCTTTATTTTTCGTGCGTAAAAAAAAGAAGCTAGGGAGGCGTTGATTGGTGCACGTATGTAGGCGATCCTAATGCGCACGCGTGAATTTTTTCCCACCTGCAGAAGCTGTCAGTCGACGGCAGACCGCCGATGAGTGAGGACATGTAAGTGAGCGCCGTCGGATTTTCGTTTTTGACAAAATGACGGAAAAACTTGAACAACGCTACTGCATCAAATTTTGTGTAAAGCTTGGCGATTTCCAAGTGGAAACGATCCGCAAGATTCAACACCGTTCATTCCATTATGAAGGAGGATTTGGGCTTCAGGAGAATCTCAGCGAAGTTTGTACCAAAGCTGCTAACGATTGAGCAGAAGCAACTCCGTTTGGAGATCGCACAGGACATGCTGGAGACTGTGAACTGCGATCGCAGCTTCCTCAACACAGTGATCACTGGCGATGAGTCCTGGGTTTATGGGTACGACCCAGAAACCAAGTTGCAGTTTTGATGCAAGTTTGTTGAAACACAAAATTTGATGCAGTAGCGTTGTTCAAGTTTTTCCGTCATTTTGTCAAAAACGAAAATCCGACGGCGCTCACTTACATGTCCTCACTCATCGGCGGTCTGCCGTCGAATGACAGCTTCTGCAGGTGGGAAAAAATTCACGCGTGCGCATTAGGATCGCCTACATACGTGCACCGATCAACGCCTCCCTAGCTTCTTTTTTTTTACGCACGAAAAAGAAAGGTCGGATACTTTTTGAACACAATACGTACAGTCACGTGAAAAAGTAAGTACACCCCATGTAAAGTTTTGACTTTTTCAACATATTTCAACATACAGCTATTTGATCTTCATTTCAACAATATTGAGAGATAAAGGTGATATAATATAACAAATATCATGAAACATTTACATTTTGTAGTCCTGTTGGTGTTTGTAGTCCATCCCTGGTGTTGGCTTAGCGGTTAGGGTGCCGGCTTGGGATCACAGGATCCTGGGTTCGAATCCCGGTCGATCGCTGAATTAACGCCAGGGGGGTTGACTCAGCCTGTCATCCTTCTGAGGTCGGCAAATTGAGTACCAGCTTGCTGGTATGAATGATCACGGTGTGTACCCCGATTAAGAATAGGTACACCACATCCCTGTGCATCGTAAGAGCGTGACCAAGGGTTGGCGTCAGGAAGGGCATCTGGCCATAAAAACATTGCCTCAAACAGGGAACCATGATTGTCATGGGGCCCGCAAGGATAACCCTCGCTATAGCGGGGAAAATGGCCCTAAAACGATCATTCATTTTTCATTCAGTCCATTGTATAATTTAAATAAACATAAATGCAAATTTCGCATGTGGAAAAAGTAAGTACACACTTGGCTCTAATAGGTGGTATTGCCCCCTTTGGCAGAAACAACCTCAAGTAGGCATTTCTTATAACTGTCTACCAGTCTCTGACATCGACTGGGAGAAATTTTTACCCACTCCTCCATGCAGAATTCCTTCAGCTGTGCGATGTTTGAGGGGGTTCTTGCATGCACAGCTCGTTTCAAATCCCCCCACAACATCTCGATGGGATTTAGATCCAGGCTTTGACTTGGCCATTCCAGAACCCTCCATTTCTTTCTTTTCAGCCATTCCTTGGTGGATTTACTGGTATGTTTAGGGTCATTGTCATGTTGCAAGGTCCACCTTCGGTTGAGCTTCAACTTTCCGACAGATGGCCTCACATTATCCTCAAGCACCCTCTGGACAATGAAAAATTCATAGTGGATTCTATGATGGTGAGCTGCCCAGGCCGTGATGCAGCAAAGCTGCCCCAAACCATAATATTTCCACCACCATGCTTTACAGTTGGTATCAGGTTCTTGTGGTCAAATGCTGTCTTTGGTTTTCGCCAAACATGTCAGTAGGATAATAATGTTGTTCCTGGACCACCCTCATTTTCCCATTGACTTACATGTTAATTTTTCTCTCACCCTCATTTCCCCTTAACACCTCTATTTCTCCCACCCTGTTCTTTATGAACCTTTTAGCCTTTTGACATACTCTTATTCTCAATGTTGTTCATTAGACCACTCAAACAATGATTCTACGAATATTTGCTCCCTCTCACTCTCTTAATATCAATGATCCCGAGTAGACCACTCAAACAATGATCCTACAAATATTTGATTATGTGTGGGAAATAATTTAATTATCTTACCACTACCATCACCATCTAATACATTAACAAAAAAGATGTTTGAGTTTGGTTCTTTATTAAGATATTTTAACTGAGCTAAGATAAAATGATAAACCTCCCTCAATGTTCTTGTTTGAGCGCCTCCAGTGCCACACACCATTTTTAAATTAAAGTATATATTTTCCTGACAACCATCAAAGTTTTCTGTCCACTCAAAAATATTTCCATCTTTTTTACCCAACTCACTGGTATTTAAATTAATTCTTTTATTTGTTTTGTGAACTTTTCTACCAGTTGCCTTTTCAATTATACCTATTTGATATTTTTCACATTCGTTATGTTTACCATTTATATACCAAGGTTGATTACACCTCCACTCTTTAGTCTGGTTGATACTTGGTTCTATCATTTATTTATTTATTAAAAAGGCGGCGGTAGCCTTTAAAATCCCTAACCCCATTATCTTATCACTTATATATCTTATCACTTATATATCTCATCACTTATACATCTTATCACTTACAGTATATACAGACTTGGCATTTAATATGGAATATTTTTTTTTTCTTGACTTGGGTTTACTTTCTTCACTCAGTATATCAATCTGGTGAGTTTCTTTTACACTTTCGTGATTTATTTGTTAAAAGAACCAAGTCACTGATTGTCTGTCGCAGCAAGAAGTCAACAACAGGATTATATCACAGGTGGCGTGGCAAAATGTACGGACAGGTGCATTTGATGATTGGCTTCACAGTCGGGTATACAAGGGTTGTTGCGTTCTGTATTAGTGGAAAACAACTGCTGCACGTCTCCAAAAGTTATTGCCGCTTCCTCTGGAGATGGTCCATCAACTCGACAATGCTGTTTGTCATGGAGTGGTGGCTTTACGAAATTACAGCATGAAACAGCGTGCTATTGCTCGGCAGTATGGCATCACTCAAGGTCAGGTGTCAAAGATCCTGAAACGAAATGCTCAGAGGGGTGTCCCACCTCCAATACCGAGGCCAGGACGTCCCCGCAGAACCACAAGGAGGGATGATCGCCAGCTGCACCGGTTAGTCCGCAATGGCCGTACCAAGTCAGCTAATCGGCTTAAGGCTGAGTGGCAGTAACTGACAAATGTGCCTGTATCCAGAAGGCTAGTCAACCAACGACTGGTTCAAGCAGGCTATCGTGCCAGGCGTCCCCTGAGAAAGCCACACCTGACCAGACGACACCGCCAGCGCCGATTGCAGTGGGCCAGAGAGCACCGTCAATGGCAGCCAGGACACTGGAATCACGTGATCTTCAGTGACGAGTCTAGATTTCTGGTCTATCGTCACGATGGCCGCGTCCGAGTGCGCATAAAAGTGCATGAAGCCTACAACAAAGATTGTATAGTGCCAAGAGTCCAAGCTGGAGGTGGTGGGGTGACCGTTTGGGCTGCTTTTCATGCAGGGGACAAAACTGACCTCGTTGTTCTGAATGGAAACCTGAACCAGTTCAAGTACAGGGCCATTCTGGAAGAAACATTGCTTCCATTTGCTCGTGCAGCCTTTTGAGGAAACTTTGTCTTCCAAGATGACAATGCACGGCCTCATCGTGCTCGCATTATCCAACACTTTCTTGCTGACCGTGGTGTAGAGCATATGGAGTGGCCTGCCATGTCCCCGAATATGAATCCGATCGAGAACTTGTGGGCAGAATTAACGCGTCAAATCGACCACTTGGACCAGCAGCCGACCTCTGTGCGTGAATTGCAGCAGGCTATTGTCACTGCATGGCAAGCGATTCCTGTCCAACCCTTAGCAAATCTCGTGAACAGCATGCCTCAACGTGTACGTGCTCTCCTGAATGCTCGTGGGGGTTACACGAAGTACTGAACTGTAATTTTACTGTCCGTAATCCCAGTCGTAATTTAACTTTTGTTTTTGTTAAAAAAAAAATTGGCTAATGAGCAAAATAAAGAGATACTTCTGGAAAACGTACAGAAGTTTAACACAGTACTGTCCATGAATTGAGTTCGATATCAGTTTACATCACTTTCAAGGATCAATTAATTTTTTTCGAAATGGCAAATGTGGTTTTTGTTTCTTTTAAAGGTCACATTAACAAAATCTAGAATAATTTCAACATAATTCCAATGAACTTTTGGTTGTAAGACATCTTGAAAAGTAAGTTCACCCCCACGAAAAAATATTCCATATTAAATGCCAAGTCTGTACTTATATAACCATAAGGGAGACTATCAATTCCATTTTTTAAAATAAACCTCTCATCATCAAAAGCCCCCAATGCTTTCTTATTTATCTCTTCTGTATATAATTGATGTTTATAACTTCTTATTCCATTAATCTTTCTAAACTCTTCTTTCTTTGTTGTTAAACAGTTATAATAATCCTTAAAGTTTATTGTTTCTTTAATAACATTTTTCTTTACACCTTTTAACTTCTTATCAGTCTTTTCAATGTTATTCACAATGTATTTATAAGCATAAGCCTTTGACCTCAATCCCACAAATTCACTCATAACATATCCTCCTAATTCATCCTTGAACTTTCCAATCACCTTTTTATTTTTAGAAGAGAACAACTCACTCTCTGGACTGTAATTACTTGTATCATAGATATTAATGTCCTTTTTCATGTCAAAATAAACATCATCAGTATTAATTTTTAAAATAAAACTATCTGTATCCATATAAAGTAGATTAACATCATTTTGATATTTCTTCCTCAAGTTATTGTAAAAGTAATCATACATCAAGGACTTTGATAAATCAAGTATTGAGGTTCCAATGTAAATAGGTTTGTCCACCTCAACGCTTTCTCTCATCAAATGTATCGCACAAAAGTTTTCCGTAAAAACTTCTACTCTCGAGAAGCTTGGTCTGTTGATTAATTTTGATGCTTGTTTCCATGATGTTGATAAACGAATGTTTTGTCTCTTTCTAACATTCTCCATCGTTTTTCCAAATACAGCATTATTCATCAATTTATAAAAGTCTTTCTCAAAATCTGTTTTTGACTCTGTTCTTCTTTGTGTATTAAAATCAATGTACTCTTTCAACCAATGACTGATTAAACTTGAGAATCCTATGTATCTTTTCAACACGGAGACCCTTTGAAAGACATTGTCTCAAATTTCTTTGATGGAGCACATAATTTTTCTTGTTGTATAGTGTTGTTAGAAGCTTCTCTGACACTTTACCCTTTACATTAAATGATTGTTGATAATCACTTAACCACTCCTTCTTTGGACTTTCCTTTTCACAGCAAATGGGAGATATTTGTGTAGGTTATAGAGTTCCTCTGGATATTTCAAATCACTTCAAAATAATAACCAACTTTTTTTTCATCTAATTCAGCTTGTGTAGAGATACATACATCTTGTAAAACCTTTTTGTAGTCTTTTTCCTTTACCCATCTAAGTTTTCCATAAGGAAGAGCCTGAGACATTGCCCAGCCATAGAGGTTGTTCGCGTCATAGTACATCAAGTAAGAACTCTCTTTCGTTGAATCATAATTCGGAAGATATTTGTTATTTGCTTTTGCGTATCTGCTCGAGCATACTTGTGAAATTCCACCTCTTTTTGCCTTTTCAATCATTAAAAGCATATCGACATCGGTTATCAAATCCAAAGCTTGTTTTGTCATTTTTAACATTGCACTCCAAGCCAATCCAGGAGCAGTGTAATAGTGAGCAGGATCCAATCCATATCCAGAATGACAGATTGTTCTGAAAGCCTCAAACACATCAGCCAACAAAAGCACATCAGTTTTGAGATACAAATCGTGATACTCACCAAGATTCTTGATGTTATATTTTTTCCAAACATTTTGTGCGTGTACATAATCTTTATCAGATATATGACTATTATTTAATTTATTATAGAAATTTTCTTTTGAAGGAAGTTGTGTTTCATTGAATCTCTCAAATGAGTTCATATAGTCATAGGGATAAATTCCCTTTTGTGTTAGTAAATCTTTGTCTGAAAAATACTCTGAAAGACATGGGAACTCTTTTAGATTTTGAACCAAGTTAGCCAATGGACTTGTCATGAATTTAAATGTATCAAGAAATCTGATCTGAGTTATAGGAGATGTATGAATTGTTTTTGTGAATGAAATGTATTTCTGATCTGTGTTTGGAATTGCTGAAATGTGTCCAGATGTCTTTGAGAGTTCCTTGATAAATAGATGCGTATCATAATTAGCGTTGTTATGAAGAAAGACAGGAATGAAAGAGGGGAGTTTATAATTAATATTACAACTTTGATGAGCCGGACCTCTATATTTACCAGTGAGATGGCAATGATCTCTAACCTTTAGACCTTCACCAATTTTCTCCTCACAAATATGACAGACATTGTTTTTTATAAATTCCCTTTTCTCTTTACTCGTCAAGGACATTGGTTTATTGGTTTCTCTCATTATCTTTCTTAATCGAACACAGTCTTTTTCTAGTCGTTTCACAAACTCCTCTGGGGTATTTGAGCCTCTATAAACCACCTTTAGATGGTTAAAAAAAAAAGGTTTAAAATTAAAATAAAAAAAATTAAATTTCTGGTTTAAAAATGGTTTAATCTAATAATTCTGGTTATTAAGTTATTCTGGTTATTAGGTTATTCTGGTTAATTCTGGTCTGGTTATAATAATTCTGGTATTCTGGTTATTCTGGTTTAATTTCTGGTTTCATGATGGTTTAAAGAAAGAAAAAAAAAAGGGTATTTGAGCCTCTATACACCTCTAATTTGTTATATTCATCACCAACGGATGCTTTGATATAATAACAAAAACCACAAGGAGTATGTTTTTCATATTTATTTGTGTATGATTCTTCTGGATCTGGAGAAGCAGTATCAATTTTTTCTAAAATACTTTCAAAATCAGCATATATAACAAATGGATGTTTTATTGTTTTCTTTTCATCTTTGAATGAGATCTTTGAGCCTTCTTTAGGCATATTGATTACCGTTGATTTATGTTCACCACAATAATTTGAATGTTTATCTAATCTTTCTTGTGTATGGAAGAAGTTAAGACAACGCAAACAAATATATATTTTATTTGTTCTTTTACATACTTGTGGTTTTATTAATTTTGTAATATCTTTGATGTATGTATAATGTGAATTTTCCTCTGAATGAACATAAAGAAGATTAATATGAGTTTGATTATAATTTTCAGAAAACTTTAAAATCTGAATGTTGTTTGTTTCCGTCAGACCATAAACATTAACTGATAAATTATTCATCTTTTCAAATTTAGGAATATCATTAAAAGCCATTGGAAAATTTAAATCTTTTGTTTTCAATGTATTCTCATATTTTTTATAATGAGATACTCTTTCAACATGGCTATCTTGAGGATGTAGATGTGCAAGAATAGACCAGAGAAAACATTTATTGTCTTTATTTTTGATATTGATAACTGCTTTTCTATTTTTGATAACACTTGGTAAATCAATGTAAGAAGAAGCGTTTAGAGCAGGGGCGGGCAACCCCCGGCCCGCGGGCCACATCCGGCCCGCGAAGGCTTAGCGTCCGGCCCGCCACCCTGCTAGGCTTTATTATTGCAATCCGGCCCGCGGACCTCCCAGTAAAACTCATATCATTTGTAAATGTAAGAGTTTATATTTAGCCGGTCTGAATTCAAGAAAGGGACATTTTGTCTTCAGCACCGTCCTCTTCCGGAAGACATGCGCACGGGGAACTGTCTTGCCTAGACACCGCCTGCTTGCTGATAGGCGGTCTTTTCAAATCAGCCGGCATGTGATACGGACGTCCTTCCGATTCAGTCAGCTTGCGACAAACGTTGGTGTCTGGGACAAATAACTTGCAACAAAGAGGTAAGCGACGCAGAGTTCTCTAAACCTATTTCAATTTTCACTTTCTTTCAATTTGCTTTGTTTTGTTTGTTAGAACATGTTATTATCTTTCATTTGCTGCGTTTAAATAATTTTATTCTCCCTTTTTATTTGTAAAAATAAAAATATAACGAACTTTCTATTTGTAAAGAAAAAAATATATATAACGAACTTTCTGTTTGTAAAAGAAAAAAGAAATTGACGAACTTTTGTTTAAAAGGAAAACGAAATTGACGAACTTTTGTTTAAAAGGAAAACGAAATTGACGAACTTTTGTTTAAAAGGAAAACGAACTCTTTAAAAAAAAAAGTATGCAGACTGATTCATTTCCTGTATTTCAGTTTTACGGTGAAACTGTGTCATATTCAGCGTTGGCCACGTGCGCGCAAAATAAATACATTCATCTGTACAATTCGTCTTCCGAGATTTTTTGTGCCCCAGATTGCTTGCTGTTACATCATTTATTCATTGCTGATATACCTAATTTTCTTCCTTTTCAGCTCATCATGTCTGCGACCCAGCGTGTTAAGAAGAGGAAAGTGGACCTCGAGCGTCGGATCTTCAACCCTGAGTGGGAGAAGTACTTCTTCATCGAGCGCTTTGGACAGGCCCAGTGCCTCATATGCTTGAAGACTTTGGCTGTCCTAAAAGAGTACAACGTGCGCCGCCACTGGGAGACAGAGCACCGCTCGTCAAACTTCGCGTCGGTGTCTGCCACCGAAAGGAAGGACGCCATGGTTAGACTATCAGGCAACTTGGAGAAACAAACTTCACTCTTCCGCAAGCAGAATACTGAGGCCGAAAAGGTGACGCGCGCCAGTTATGAAGTCTCCCGCATCCTTGCTCGCCGAATGAAGCCATTCGCGGATGGGGACTTCATCAAGGAATGCCTCCTCGCTGTAGTGGACTCCGTCTGTCCAGAGCAGCGTTCCGCCTTTGAGAACGTGAGCCTTTCGTCCCGCACCGTTCGTCGCCGCATCGAGGATATGTCGGAAAACGTGCACGACTCACTCAAAACACGCAGCTCAAATTTCGTCGCCTTTTCCCTCGCTCTGGATGAGAGCACCGACACAAAGGACACGGCCCAGCTGTCCGTTTTCATCCGTGGCGTCACCGCTGACTTTCAAGTGTGTGAGGAATTCCTCCAGCTTGTCCCGCTGCGCGACACCACCACTGGGAAAGACATCTGCGACGCCGTGCTTCTGTGTGTTGATCAGCACTCCCTGGACCTCTCCCGTCTTGTGTGTGTGACGACCGACGGTGCCCCGGCGATGGTTGGTGAGAAGAAGGGCGCCGCTTCGCTGCTAGTGCGTCACTGTGCAGCCGCCGGATACACTCAGCCCATTAACAAGATGCACTGCATCATCCACCAAGAGTCCCTGTGCGCTAAGTCTGCCAACCTCGTTGGTGTCATGTCTGTCGTGGTGAAGGTCGTCAACTCCATCCTCTCCCACAGCCTTAACCATCGTCAGTTCCAGGCACTGATGGATGAGGTGAACGTGCACTACAACGACCTGCTCTACTTCTGTGAGGTACGCTGGCTGAGTCGTGGGGCCATGCTGTCTCGGGTGTGTGACCTACAGCAGGAGATTGCCACCTTTCTACGTCAGAAGAACCTTCCCCACGCTGATCAATTCTCTGATCCGCGGTGGCTAGCTCGCCTGGCCCTGCTCACGGACATCACGGCGCACCTGAACACCCTCAACATAAAGCTGCAAGGCAAAGACATTCTCGTGACAGACATGTACGCGCACATCACTGCCTTCGAGGTTAAACTGCGCTTGTGGGAGGCTCAATTGGCTTCTGGTCAGTTTGTGCATTTTCCTCGCCTTGCTGCATGTGCCCCTGACGATGTGGACCTGGGCACTTGCGTTAGTGTCGTCAACTCTCTACGTGAGGAATTTGCTTCCCGTTTTGCAGGAGTCAGGGTGCTGGCTGCGGACTTCAAGCTTTTCACTGCTCCCTTTGACTTCCCCGTGGAAGACGCCCCTGCCTCCTTACAGATGGAGTTGGTGGAGCTGCAGTGCAACGATGAAATGAAGGCGAAGTTCCGCACCTCTTCTCCATTGTCCTTCTTCCGCGACACCGTTCTCCCTTCTAACAATTTTCAAAAATACATTGCCCATGTCCAACGCATTGTGGCCATGTTCGGCAGCACCTACTGCTGTGAACAGCTCTTCTCGAAAATGAAGTACACGAAGTCTCACCTTCGCTCCCAACTCTCGGACCGCCACCTCAATGACATTCTTCTGTTGTCTACCTCAACCATCGAGCCAGACATGGAAATACTTCTTCATGGCAAACAGCACCAGCAGTCTCATTGATTTGTAGAGTGTTCAATGCAATTTTTGTACAATCTATTCATGTAAACAAAATATAGTAATTCTGAGATTTCGTTTTTCACTCCGGCCCGCGATCTCCTTCCAAAAGTCTCATCTGGCCCTCACTCTGAAAAGGTTGCCCGCCCCTGGTTTAGAGGATCTGATTTAAGAATATGAATGTCAATAAATAGTATCTCATCTATATTCCAACCACTTCCAGTAATAGTATGCTCAAGTTCTTGTTCTTGCTGGATAAGTTCAACATAAGTGGGATTAATCTGATTGTATGTTGTTATAAAGTGTGTGTCTGTTCTCATGTAAGCTAAATCAGTGATGTTTTCACCAGTGAATAGACAATCTTTTGAGATTTTTATTTTAATACTCATATAGAACTTGATTGAATTCAATTCGAGAAGAGTCTTTTCAACGAAGGCTTTCATTGATGGTTCAATAATCTCTACAGCTTCAAGTATTGACTTTGGACCAGGAGGATTAAAGTTAAAGATTCGAATCCTGATATGTCTTTTGAAAGCACCATCAGTATTTTTAATAGTAAACAATTTTGACAAGTGTTTGTTTGTTTTAAGATGGGCTTTGAAACCCTTCTTTAGGATATCTTCCAAAAAATAATTCCAAATTTGGATTCATTCCAAAAAATATATATTATACCATCTCTTACAGTTCCTCCTTTCTACATTCCCTAAACTATCCAGAACTCCACCCCTCCTTCAGTGTCCTCAAACGTATTTTTGACTCGAAGGTCTCAAACTCATTTTGCAAAAAATGTTCGTTTCCCATGAATCGTACACTTTTCAAAATCCAATCTCACCCCGCCCCTCCAAATCCTCCCCATCACCCATCCCTTTCAAATCTCCCCCCTTGCCCCTTCCCTCCCCTCCCTCCTAAACTCCCCCCACACCCCTCCCCTCCGAGACTCTCCCTCGCTCCTCCCCTCCTAGACTCCCCTCTCACCCCTCCTCCTCAAAGCATCCTCCCTGCTTCTTCCCCCTTCCAACTTTCACCTTCATCTCCCCCAACCTTCTGCCTCGCTCTTCCCCCTCCTCAAATAACACTCACTGTGCCTCACCCAATCTCCATCAAACCTTTTGTCCGCCCCATTCTTCCCCTTCTCCAAGCTATTCTGAAATCTCTGAAATCTCTGACACACCTTCAACAGCTCTCCCTACCTCTTCCTCCTCTTCCACATCTTACCCTACCCCTCCCCCCCCTGTTCTGGACCCGATGCTCCCCCTTCCTCTTCATTAACGGTATGGACCTCAAACATCCGGGGCCTTCGCTCAAACTTGACTGATCTCTCCATACAGGTTGCTTCTGACAAACCAGATGTGATCTGCTTAACAGAAACTTTCCTCCTTCATGATGTCTCTGATGCCTTGGTATCTCTCCCAGGTTACTCCCTCCTCCGGTATGATAGACCTGAGCCTCGTCCTGGAGGTGGGGTTGCTATCTTTATAAAAAAAACTCTCTTCCTCACTTGCCCTCCACTGCCCTCTCTCCACCTCACCCCCAGGAATACCTTTGGCTATGGCTTCCCCTTCGCTCCCACCTTTTGTTCATATGTGTGTTGTACCGTCCACCAAACAGCGATGACTCCATCTACATCTCACTGTCTGATAATATGGACCAACTTCTATCTACCCATCCCAACTCTCTCTTCCTCATATGTGGTGATTTCAATTGTCACCATGCCAGTTGGCTGGGTGTGGGTACCTCTCTCACCAGCCATGGCTCTTCAGCAAAGGACTTCTGCGACTCACTGGGACTGACACAATCTGTCAATTTCCCGACCCGGATCTCAGTCAACGGTGCATCTTCTCTTCTGGATTTGGTTATGACAAACTTCCCTGAAAATGTCTGCTGCTCTTCTTCTGCTCCAATCGGCTCATCTGATCATGTGCTTGTCAAAGTGGACATCTCTCTGACCATTCTCAGAGAGCCTCCTCAGCGTCGACGAGTCTGGCATTTCACTCAGGCCAACTGGCACGGTCTTCAAGCAGCCATCAATCATCTGGACTGGTCTCCCATCTCTACTGCCTCTGACATCAACTCATCCTGGGAATTCTTTCAAAGTAAATTGCTCTCTCTCATGCACAGATTTATCCCATCTCGTCTTCAGTTGTCATACCCTTCCTCCCGTCCATGGTACACGGAATATTGTGGTGAGGCTGTTGCCCTGAAACAACTTGCTTTCGTCTCCTGGAAAGCAAATCCAACGGAAGGAAATCTCATTTCCTTTCACAAAGCCCGAAACAAGTGTGTGTCCACCCTCAGGAGAGCCAGGAAACAATATCTCACCGTTCTCAAGACCGAACTCTCTTATCTGTCTCCCTCTTCCAAATCCTGGTGGCGTCTGGTCAAATCTGTTTCTGGTGTTTGTTCCCCCTCCATCCCCTCCCTCACCTCAAACGGCTTAACGGCTGACTCCGCACGTGAAAAAGCTGAATGCCTCAACTCTGTGTTTGCCTCTAAATCTTGTGTCCCAAACCCATCCCTCTCTGTACCCACCGTACCCAGTCGTACCCAGCTGCTCCTGGACTCTGTGTCCTTTCCTCCTGACAAGGTGGAAAAGTTTCTGTCAACCCTCGACTCTGATTCTGCAACTGGTCCTGACGGCATCAGCCCACGGGTCCTAAAATCATGTGCTTCCGCTCTTTCACTCCCTCTTTCTGTTCTCTTCACCCTCTCTTTTGCTCAAGGTCATCTGCCATCTGCTTGGAAATCAGCCAACATCACCGCTTTGCACAAAAAAGGTGCAAAAACAGATCCCAGCAACTTCAGACCAATCAGCCTTCTCCCAATTATCAGCAAAGTCATGGAATCCACCATCATTGCTTCAGATATGAAATCTTTCCTCTTCTCCAATGGCTTGATCTCTGATCATCAATTTGGTTTCAGACCTGGTCACTCTACTCTGGACATGCTGCTTCTGCTTTCTCAACAATGGATGGAGGTCCTCAATGCCAAACAGGAAATTAGAGCCGTCTCCCTTGACATTTCACATGCCTTCGATACGGTCTGGCACCCTGCTCTGCTCACCAAACTCTCCTCCTTCGGTATCCATGGAAATCTCCACGCATGGCTGGCGGACTTCCTCTCTGGTCGTATTCAACGTGTGGCCCTGAATGGGTTTCTCTCATCTCCTCTTCCTGTTCAGGCTGGAGTTCCCCAAGGTAGTGTTCTGGGCCCTGTGCTTTTTCTGGTCTTCATCAATGATCTCTCTGACTCTCTTGAAAATCCTCTCTATCTCTTTGCTGACGACTCTACTCTCTGTCGCTCCATTCCTCATCCCTCAGATCGGCAGTCTGCAGACTCCTCACTCTCTGCAGACCTGGACAAAATCACAGACTGGGCAAACAAATGGAACATGTCTTTCAATCCTGATAAATCTCACACTCTTACGATGTCTCTCCGAAAAGACCGACTGGAAAACCCTCCCATCCACTTTCTGAATAATCCTCTCCAAGAAGTTCTGTCACTCAAGCTTTTGGGTCTCACTATTTGCCATGATCTTTCCTGGGAAAACCACATTTCAAATCTGGCCTCCAAAGCCAGTCGCCGACTGGGCATCCTCCGTCGTGCGAAGTCCTTCCTTGGCACACCTGAGCTCCTCACCACATACAAGACTTTCATCCGCAGCTCTATGGAATACTGCTCTCCCCTCTGGTCTGGTGCTCCTGCCTCACACCTAGCCCGTCTTCACGCTGTTGAAACCAAAGCGTTCAGAATCATTGGAATCTCCCGCGATGAAGCTAACTCCAAGGGCCTTTCACTCACTCACCGCAGGCAGGTTGGTGGTCTTTCCGTCTTCTACCGACTCCTCTCTGGCCTTGCCCCCCCAGCTCTCTCTGGGCTCTGTCCCCCAAATATTCCTACAGGTCGCACAAGATCTGCCTGCAACCCTCTTATGGTTAAACTGCCAAAATCAAGACTTTCTGCTCACCTTCACTCCTTCATTCCTCTTTTCTCCCGCCTCTGGAACAAACTCCCTCACTCTCTTCAATCCCACTCCACCCTCCAGGTCTTTAAAACAGCTGTTCACCACCATCTCTTATCCTCCCCCATCCAAAACCTTGATCTTTTCTACCCCCACTAATTTCGGTCCCCTTGTGTTTTATACTTCTCCCCCCCCCCCCCCCCCTTCCCACACCTCCTGCCCCCAAGCCCTCTCCCTCCCACACTTCTCCCTGCTCTCAAATGTTGTGGTTGTGTGCTTCCCCTTCTCTCCCCATCTTGTCTTCCGCTCCCTCTTTTTGTATATTTTGTTTGTCTGGTTGATTTGTTTGTGAAATAAATGTTAGCTCTTTCACGAGCCTCGATTCAGTATACAAAAAACAAAAAACAAAAAAAAACAAAAAAATCTCTATTACAGAGACTACAATGTTTTTTGTTCTTAGGAAGTGGTGATAATTGATTTAGAATGTTGTAAGTGTGTTTTGCGGTGAGAATATGTCGTTTATAATATTTTACTTCCTTCTCGCAAGTATTACAATAAACCATATTTATAGCGTGAGAAAACGTGCTGTTTTATATATGAAACTATACTTAAAGTAAAACACTTATAAAAGAAAATGCCTTTTTACAGGCTTTTTATATATGAAACTGTGCTTAAAGTAAAACACTTTTTAATCACAAAATACAACACTAAAATTATCATCATCACTATCATCAAAGTTCAATGAGAACACAGTATCATCTGTGTACACTGAATTATCATCACTAAAATTACTATCACTATTACTCATTGATTCACTATCATCATCAATAAAGCTACTCTCATAACTATCATTTGAGCACAAACTATTAGTATCATAATTATCATTAGATCCTAGACTCTCAGTATCACATTCAGATCCTGGACTCTCAGAGTATTGACTGTTAATACCACTCATTTACATACCATTAAACTTCCATCAATATCTATATATTTTCTTTCATTAGAACTAATAACCACAATATTTTTTACATTAAATGTTATTTTCAAATAATCTCTAATAATCAGGGTACAGAATGATAGTTCACCACTAATATTCATATTATTAATTTCACCCACATCTTTGGGTCTATTAAAGAATATACAAATGTTTCCTCTAGAATCGTTGATGGTCTTATCATTCATTTTCAAAGCTTCTTTATCAATGATCTTTTCAAGCTTTGAGTAAATTGCCAGTAGTAGTGGAGAAACTTTTGTCAAATTTACTTTAATAGAGTTATTAATTAACATAGCTTGTCCCGTAAATTTAATAAAAGGACATGTTATTCTCCATTATGGGTTTAATCCAAAAATTTCCATATTTATCTTTGTTCAATTTAACATCTTTGACACATTTTTCTATATCTTCCACCGAAGTAGAGATTGATTGAAATTTGTCTTTTGTGTTTTGAAACATTGTATTTATTAGCTAATAAACTTGTGTTTAGTTTCAGTAAAATTTACTATATAAATATTGTTATGGACCGCGGATAAGGATGTTGATTTGCCGAGCGGATGGCACCGCGGCCGAACAGTTACCCCGACTAACCCGATTCCCGAACGTTGGCCGGATCGCGCCACAGATATTCAATATGGAAAAGACAAAAGCGACACGGATGTGAAGGAGAAGAAGACAGAAGTAGGGAATACGAATATAATTTATTTACTATTTACAACCAAAAGTAACCAAGGAAGAAGGAAAGATAATAAAATAATGTACAGAAGATATTAGAGACACAGTGCAACGCTAGCTTACCTACAGTCTTAATTAACCCAGGGACAGAACAAACAAGGACAGACTCACGCGGGGAATGATGATAGGACTGGCAGGAGGTGGATGGCTGGAGGGAGAGGAAGGTCCACGGATACTGCAGCACGATCGGCGCGTTTGGCAGCCGCCGTTCCTTCGCGGCCCCGCTCAAAACTGCCGTCAAGGCCCCAAGCTGCTGTGTCTGAAGCTGCTGTGGCTGCTGCTGAAGCCGCTGCTGAAGCCGCCGCTGTTGCTGCTGTTGAAGCTGCCGCTGTTGCTGCTGTGGCTGCTGCTGCTGCTGCTGCGTGGATGGCACGTGCTTTCTCCAGGACTCGTCTGACTCGTCTGGTCCAACCACTCAACTCAACAACTTGCACGTCTCCCTGTCCAACCACTCTTTCTCTCTTGGTCCAACCACTCAACTCAACCACTCCACGTCTCCCTGTCCAACCACTTGCACGTCTTCCTGTCCAACCACTCAACTCAACCACGTTCTTGCTTCTTGCGCGCGCGCTTTTATAGCGCCTCAGGCGATCAAGCCGCCGGCCTTCAGGACACGCCCATCGGTCAGCTCGCCTCGGCCCTGATTGGTCGGCACGGCCCTCTGGCTCCGCCCTTGATGACGATGGGCGGGCACGCCCTTCTTCCCCAAGCTGAGCACATGCTTAATGGCGGCTTTGGGGCGAAATCAGCAACCCACAGCTGTAGCAAACCTGGCAAACTGCCCAGTGCAGTTGGCAATGGAGGCTTGGAGGGGATGTAATTGGCAATTGAGGCTTGGCAATGACGCAGTTGGAAATGGAGGTTTTGGGAATAGGAATGAAAGGGAATCTATCTTATTTCACTTGGTGCAATGGAGTGTCATCTTAATGGAAGACAAGGCCTTACCCTAATACACATAATAAAGATATAACTATTGAACAGGGGTATTATGGTGTCCTTCATGTATGCTTTATAGAACTAACTACGGGAACGCCCTTTTGACCTTTATACAACCACAAACGGAGGGAGGAGGGGCGATATTTTCAACAACCTTTTACAACAACAATAAATTTTAAAAAACCATTCTCATATCCACAACAATATGATAGAAGGATATTTAGAATTTCCAGACTCTCCATATGATAAATTAGAGAATTGTCCGGCTTGTGATAGAGTGGGGCTTAATGATGAGGATTCATACAAACAATGTTTATTCTGTGATTATCTTCTAATTAATGATAATAATAAAAAATATATATATATATAACTCTTTTAAATTAGAACCAAAAATGAATTACTTTACAAGATTAATAAGAGAAATGAATGTTAAGTATTATGATGATAATACACCATTTCTTACAAGGGAAGAGACTATTTGTATTGAGGAAATGTATAAGGGTTTAATGATATTTATTATTCAAAATAATTTTAATGGAAATGTTAATACAAGATACTATATAAATAAAATAATGAATTATTTTGAAATTAAACCTGAACTCAGGATAAAATATAGAGTTTCTAAAATAGCTCAAAAAAAGTTAGATGACTTGATTTCCATATATATAAATGAATGATTTTTTACCCGTTTGGGAAAATAAGATAAAATTTAATAACCATAAAAATATTCCAAATTCATTGAGATGTCTAATAGTTGGTTCAAGCGGATGTGGAAAAACCTGTTTACTTTTAAAGATGCTCCTTCGTCCTCATTTTTTAGATTATGATAATTTAATAATTTTTACAAAGTCAAGTTTTCAACCCGAGTATCAACTACTCTCACAAGGTTTTAATGCGGGTCTTAAAAAGGAAGACATTATCGGTTTATTTAAACTTCAAAACAAACTAAATGATTTTAACATTGAGGATATACTACAACTATTTTGTGATACACAGAAACCGAAACCAAAACCCATAACTTGTATTCTCAGTGATAATACGGATGATATACCTTCACCTCAAGATTTAGATAAATCAAAAAAGAACCTCGTTATCTTTGATGATTGTGTTAATGAGAGAAACCAAACAGTAATGGATAGCTACTATACAAGAGGGAGCCATTCTTCTTGTAATTGTATTTATCTTAGTCAATCATATTTTCAACTCCCTCGACGCTCAATAAGAAACAGTGCCAATACTTTTATTTTATTTTAGTTAAATTCAATAGATGTAAATAATTTTTGGAGAGATAATTGCTCTACGTTATGTAGTAAAAAAGAATTTGAAAATTATATGAAACACACGATTGGAAAATATAAATATATTGTTGTGAAACAAGATGAGATACTAACTGATATTTTACACACATAAATGATAACTATTATTATTAATCTTGTGGGTAAATCTGCTTCAGGAAAGAACTTTCACAAATCTAAACTCTTGAATAGTAAAAATGAAAAGATTGTAAGTTTTTTTTAAAAACACCCTATGATTCGTTTTGTGAGTACTACAACCAGAGCAAAGCAACCAGGAGAAGTAGAAGGGAAAGATTATTACTACATTTCAATGGAGGAACGAACATATGCGATTGAGGAACAAAGGTCAAATATTTGAGGAGGTCTCTCTTGGTTCTACAAAATATTCACATTGTAAGAGTGAGTTAAATAAAGTAAAATCTAATGGTCTTGGGATTTTAGAAACTAATCCTGAAGGAATGAGACAAATTATTAAACAATTGTGTGTTAATGGAGTTAAGATTTTATCATTCGGTTTTGATATCGATGAGGAGACTCAACGCAAACGTATGAAAAGCAGAGATACAAGTATTAGTGAAGAAGAAATAACAACTCATATTAATACCAATAAAGAATTTGATGAAATATTTAAAGAAAAGGATTTATTTCAACACATTTACTATAATGATGAAGAAAAGGAAAATTTTCCCATTGACCTTTACAATTCATTAAATGATATTTTTCAATAAATAAATACAGAAAATGAATACCGAAGAAAGAGCAAGAAAGTTTAAAGAACATCAAGAGTTGGTTTCAAAAGTTGTAAAACAACAGGAAGAGATAAAGAAGAAACGGAGACAAAAACTAACTGGTGAAGAAGCCTTTGAAAGAAAACAAGAGAAAATTTTTAAACCACTTTAAAAAACTCAACAAACGATTTCACCTCCAGTTCCCACTTCCCACGTTAGAATTTATTCCAAAAAAACTTCAGATGCTTAAAGATTTTAGTCAAATGACAGAGCAAGAACTTGGAGAATTAGAATATGATGATGATGGATTATTTCGGAAACTTGAGGAGGTAAATCAACCCCCTAATTATGTTGTGGAAGCTCTTCAAAACAATGAATATTCGGCAGGTTCAAAAACCAGAGCAGGTCTCATTCCAACAGAAGAACCAGCACAGTTCCATCTTGTGAAAGAAAAGTTATTGATATTTAATGATAAATTGGTGTTCTTAAGTTCTGCTCAACCAAATGTTGAATTAACTCCAAGATTAATGTTTCTTCTAACAAACTCTGGATTCAGCGGTTCAAAATATTTTGAGGAACCACTTGATATGGAAAGAGAGGAAGATAGGGTATATATTGATTGACTAAACTCACTTGATTATGGAGTTTCTGTTGCTGGTAAAAGTAAGAAGAATGAGAAGGAGAAACATATTATTGATGCTTTAAGTAAGCTTGGTTCGGGTGTTAGCTTTCTTCCAAATGACCCATCACAATTAGTTAATAGACTATTATTGTTGTTAGGTAGTAAGAAGGCTGGAAACAACAATTGTTTTAATGAAACATCCGCCATTTTAGACCAGTTGATGAATATGAAAATAATTAATAAATATCAATACAAAGATATTTTATTAGATATTAAATAAGATGAGAAGCACAATTCTTAGTTTTACTTTCACAACGAGTGATTACACAGCTTCATTCCCTTACCCACTACAACTTGACCCCACAAAAGAATATGAGGCTTCTTTATTGTCGATGGAAACTTATAATACACTTTTTAATATCACAGAGAAAAACAACAAGTTTAGTTATAATCCAGGAAGTGGATATAAAACTATAACCGTTTCACCCGGAGCTTACGAGATTTCTCGAATATCTTCTGAAGTCTCTCGACTTATGAAAGAACAAGGTGATGAACCAAAAAATATTGTAATAGATATTCAAAAACACACTTCAAAATCAACTATTATACTTAAAAATAATTATTAAGTTGATTCCACGATTGAAAAATCGTTTAGAGAGCTATTGGGTTTCTCTTCAAAAAAGATTGAAACGAACGGGACGTTTTACAGTGATAATGTCATTCAAATATCCTCCGGTATAAATTCAGTATTAATTCATTGTGATTTGATTGATGGTGCTTATAACGATGGAATAAGAACAAATACAATATTTTCATTCAGCGCATACTCAACCCCGATTGGTTATAAATTTAATATGGAACCAAAAAATCTTGTCTATTTACCTGTGTCAGGAAAAACCATATACAGAGTAAATTTTAGGATAACCGACCAAGATAATCGTATGATATCCTTTAATGATGAAATTATATCCATCAGAATTCACCTACGTGAAGTTTTTCAATAAATAAATAATGGTTATTGTGAGAAAACACGAGTTGGGAAAATATAAAATAATTACAGGGGATGGGATGTTCCTTTCACCATACTATAAGGGTGAAGGTATGTTTCTTGGTAGAGGATACTATAAACCAAAGAGACAACGGGGTGTGGGACATCAATTCAGAAATAAAGGAGATGGGATAATTGATACTCTAATGGGTATTGGTTCAACCATCCGCATAATCTTTTATTGGTTCAACTGCTTCTGCCGTGGGCTCAGTTGCGGGTGCTATAAAGAGTATAAAAGATGCTCAAAAGGAGTCTCATAAATTACAAGCAATCAAAGAAATTAAAAAAGGTAAAACTCAACTATCTTCACAAGAACGACAAAAAATCATTAAAATACTTGGGTCAGGGTTTCAACAATTTTAATGCTATATAAATACAAGTATGGAAACAATTGATAGTATCTATGATTTGCATGATACGATTATCATTTCAAACTCCACTAAAAAGGAAGACTATTTTAAGGTAAATGCTAAAACAGGAACAGACTGGAATTCAAACGGCACAAAAAGTTTTGAAATAAATAATCAACAAACTTACTTGAATATAGCTGATAGTTTCTTGCTGTGTAAATTTAAATTCACTAAGGCTGCGAATAATACTAATGCTACACTCGTAAATGATTTCTTCTGGAAAATGTTTGATAGTGTCCGCCTGTATATTGGAACACAAGAGGTTGAAGCGGTTGATTATGTCTCTGCTACATCTGAAATGATGAAATTTACACTATATTCGTTTAGTGATAGAATGGGTGAGGGAGCTGTTGAAGGTTTTATTCCTGATATGTCAACGGGAACAAATGCTGACCCTGGTTATAGTCAAAGGAAGTCAATGTATAATGATACAAAAGCAGAGAATAGTTTTACCGTAGCAGTACCTCTGAAAGGTATATTTGGATTTTGTGATTGTGATAAAGTTTTGTATGGTCTTAAAATTAGATTTCAACTACAAAGGAATGATAATGTAAATAGGTTGCTTTTTGGGGCTCAAAATGCTTTTGGAGACAACAATAAATTTGTTATTAATGATTTGTTTTGGTATATCAGTGAATATACTCCTAATCTTAAAACGGAAGAGATGTTAAATAGAAGACTTAACTCAAAGAAACCACTAAATGTATCATACCTTAAAAGAAGATGTCAACACGTTAAACTGGAACACACTACCTACACTTGGAATTTGGGTGTTTTGGCAGGAAAACCACGATACCTATAGCTCATTTTTTAAAAACCAGATGGAGATGAAGGTACTGATAAGAATAATGCGCTGAGTGATAATGCTAAGGTGAAACAACTTCGGGTTTCTCTTGATGGTACATTTTACCCACGAGATAGATTGGAAATTGATTGGGAAAAAAATGATTATGCGGAAGCCTACAAGTCTTACCAAAAGGTGTGTGAAAGCAACGGTAATAATGATCCTATTTTGGATATGGTTGCGTTTCAAAAACTTTATACAATCTACACAATTGACCTGAGTTCTCAAAAGGAAACTATAAAGTCTAATAGAGTGGATACTTCTCTATACATTGAAAGAGGGGAGAGTGAAGAAGTTGATGCTTATTGTTTGCTTTTGGAAGAAACAGAATTACAGATTAATACAGATAATGGTGTTATGATTAATATCACATAGGTTTTTTCTCATAAATAAATGAGTAGGAAAGAACCAGTCCATGTTAATCAAATCAATCTTAATAAATTAACATCTTGTATTCAAAATCAAAAGCCTTGTATTATAAATGTTAATTCAATTCAAAGAAAAGGAGCAGTAAGAATTGATGTTTTACTCACAAGAGAGCAGGTGAAAACACTAAATGATGTTGGATCACTTAAAATTAAAATGACAAAACCAATGTTGAAGAAATATTCAATACAAGAGGGAGGATTTCTCCCGTTTCTAATTCCTTTATTTGCTGGTTTAAGTGCGGCGGGAGCATTGACTGGTGGTATTTCAGCAGCGGTAAAAACTGCTAACGAAAGGAAGGCACAACTAAAAGCTCAAAAAGAATTGGAAAGACATAACAAGGAGTTGGAGAAACAAATTAGTGGAAGTGGTGTAATTGTAGATTTTGCTCAAAAACTTGAAAGTCTACCTGATAAAGCTAGATTGTTGGTTGGAGATATGCTTTCCTCTATCGCTCAAGCGGGTGTTAAACTAACTAAACGGGGTAATGGATTGTATCTTTCTCATAAATAAATGGATAAATGGTTTAAACAATTTGGAAATAATACAACGTCAAATATAGAACTAGCTAAGTATTGTAAAACACTAAAAATTGATAATGTGGTTATTTGTATGAGAGATGAATTAATACATATAAATAAGAATACAAAGAATATTATTATGAATTTAGACACACAGAATGGTTCTCATTGGGTTTGTATTCATAATAGTCAGGATAAATATTATTTTGATAGTTATGGTATGCCACCACCTGTTGAAGTAATACAATTCTTACAGAATGGTGTTTATCAAACATTTCAAGTTCAAGAAATTAATTCTAAATGTTGTGGTCAATTATGTTTATATGTATTATTTCAACTCAACAATAATGAAAATTTTTATGATATCATTTTAAATCTAATATAAATGACTTATGTTGGAAAAGATGGTTCTATCTTTGGAGAATCCTCTCAGGATATTGATTTATCAAATTATTATACAAAGGCACAGGCTGAACGACAAAAATATAGTACAGTATAAGTAAAAATATTAATATGAAGAATACTTATAAATTAATCAATTATCCAAACCCTACAGATGCGAATGACTCAATTAGATTCAGTGATTTATCACAATATATATTTTTAAAGAAAACAGCACGTTTTGTTAAACAAGTAAAATTTACAACCACAACACCTGGTTATACTGACCATACACCTTTCCTCATTGAATTTAACTACCTGCTTACAATTGAATTTTATAAAGAAGGACATATAGTTAATATGCGAATTAATAAATGGGGGTATGATATGCCTGATTTAGGGTATAATTGGTATTTTTCAATAAACTTAGAAGACCTACATTATTTGAATCAGTCTCGTAAAGAAGAATATTATCCGCTTGGCGAGGATAAGGATTTATGTGGAAGTACAATTAGTAAACAACAAATACATGATTTTAAGAAAAGAAAAATATATGATAGTATAGCGATGGTTAGCATGACAAAGAAGGAAGGTAATGAGATAAGGATAGAAAGCCGAGGAATACAAACCGATTTGGTAGTGGGAAGATGGGGTGGTATTACCTGTCATAATATTAATCTCACATATATTTCTGATACATAAATGGCAGGAAGAAGACTACAAGAGAATTAAAATTTTTGTATTCAAGTATACCTACAAGAAAAGGGTGCTCAGTATTACATACCTTATGATTTGGAGCATATACATGGGAATTTTGTCATAAAAAACTGGCCTTATACTGATATTGCTAAACCCACAAATAGAGACTTGTTTAAAATATTAAATAAAAATGAACTTCTCAAAGTTATGAAATATAAAACTCTTTTAGAAATCATCAACAAATCTTATTGGTATCCTATTATGAGAAAAATAATTATAGATACAAGAATATCTCAAAATCCAGATGAGTATATGTATAATATTCTTTGGGGCTCAAACTCAAGGGTAGCAAGGGATGAGGAAGGAGTTGAAGAAGAGAAGGAGGAAAGAGAGAAAAAGGAGGAAAGGGAGAAAAAGGAGGAGGAAAGGGAGAAAAAGGAGAAGGAGGAGAGGGAGGAAAGGGAGAAAAAGGAGGAGGAGAGGGAGAAAAAGGAGAAGGAGGAAAGGGAGAAAAAGGAGAAGGAGGAAAGAGAGAAAAAGGAGAGGGAGGAAAGGGAGAAAAGAGAGAAGGAAGAGAGGGAGGAAAGGGAGAAAAGAGAGAAGGAGGAGAGGGAGCAAAAAGAGAGGGAGGAAAAATATAAAAAGATGGAAATCAGTGAGATTCGTAAAAGATTGAGTGTATTACAGCAAATAAATCAATCTCAACGCACCGAAGAGGAAAATAAAGAATTAACGACTCTTACTAAGATAATGATTTTTAAAATGGTTGAGATGAGTTCAGCGAGGAGATTTAAACGAGAAAGTGGTGAAGAAGAAGAAGAAGAAGGAAAAGATTATGTGGTTGATGATGTTGGTGTTATTGACTTTAGTTAGTTTTATTTGTAAATAAATGGAGGAGAGAGTGAAGGCATTCCTTAGGATTCTTTATGTTTTCAAAATAAAGATTGAAATGTATATGTTAAAAACCAAAAAGGTTTTGATACTCTGTCGGAATTTTTCTGATAAATAAATATGAGTTATTGTCTCAAATGTAAAAAGAAAACTAAATCTAAAAATATCTCATGTTAAAGCTAAAAATAATAGAGTTTATCAAAAAGGAATGTCAAGTGTGTGGCTCTAAAAAGTGCCAATTCATCTCTCCTAAAAGTGGAGGAGACATACAAAAGTTTCTGTCAGGAAGTAAATTTACAACAACTGGAATTCCAGGGGAATTACACCTTCCAGGCTATTCTTTCTGTGGTCCAGGAACAAACTTGGATAAAAGATTAGATGAGGCTGACAATCCTAAACCTTGGTCTAAACCTATAAATAGGGTTGATGAAGTGTGTATGAAGCATGATATTGCTTATGGGAATACCACTATATTGGATGAAAAACATGAAGCAGACAGAGAAATGTTGTATAATTTGTCTTTGATACGAAATCCTACGTTGAGAGAGAAAGTTGATCGGTTTATTGTGAAAAAAATGATAAGTGCTAAATTGAAACTTGGTCTTGGTTATTCCCCAAAAAACTATTAAACTCCAATGATGTCATCAAGACTGAGGAGCTTTTGGCTAATGAATTACATAAACCTATAATCACAAAGTTTAAAAGAAGGAAAGTTTATTCTAAATACACCGAACCACATATGGTCCGCTGATTTAATCGAACTAAATAATGATAAGGGATACAGGTATGCTTTAACCGTTATTGATTTGAGGAGTAGATTTGCCTGGGTTGTTCCTTTGAAAAACAAAAGAGGTAATACTCTTATGTTAGCTTTCAGTGGAATATTTAGTAAAAGTAAAAGAAAACCAAAGAAGTTATGGACTGACGAGGGAACAGAGTTCTATAACAAAATATTTATGAAATTTCTTAAGGGGGAGGATATTAAATTATACAGCACCTTTAATGAAGGAAAGGCAGTTGTTATTGAGCGTTTTAATCGCTTTGAAAGAGAAACTATATAAAAAATTCACACAACTCGGTTCTCAACAATGGGTATATTTAATCCAGAATATTGTAGATAATTACAATAATACAGTTCATTCATCAACAAAATCAAAACCATCAGAAACATTTACAAAATTAGAATATGAAAAGGAGATTAATTTGAGAAAGCCCAAGTTCAAAGTTGGTGATATTGTAAGAATATATAGATGGAAAAGCCATTTTGAGAAAGGTTATACAAAGAGATGGACTAATGAATTATTTAAAATTGTTGATGTAATGGATACAGTCCCTTGGACTTACAAATTATATGATATGTATGGGGAAGAAATCTTGGGTTCATTTTACTCACAAGAATTACAAAAAACACAAGTAAGCAGATGATACCCTTGAAAATAATAAATAAATAAATAAAATGTAATGGGGATACGTTCTTGAGATCTGTGAACCCCAAACACAGAATCCCTCAACTTTTCAGTTGGGGCTTAACTTTTGTGTGTGTGTATGTGTGAGTGAGTCATAATAATATACAAACCCTAACCCAACCCCATCCCCTAACCCAACCCCTTCCCTAACCCAACCCATCCCTAACCCAACCCCATCCCTAACCCAACCCCATCCCTAACCCAACCCCATCCCTAACCCAACCCCATCCTTAACCCAACCCCATCCCGAACCCAACCCCATCCCGAACCCAACCCCATCCCTAACCCAACCCCATCCCTAACCCAACCCCATCCCTAACCCAACCCCATCCCTAACCCAACCCCATCCCTAACCCAACCCCATCCCTAACCCAACCCCATCCCTAACCCAACCCATCCCTAACCCAAACCCCATCCCTAACCCAACCCATCCCTAACATTCAAAATCCCAACCCTAACCCAACCCCATCCCGAACCCAACCCCAACCCTCACATTCAAAATCCCACCCTAACCCAACCCCATCCCTAACCCTCACATTCAAAATCCCACCCTAACCCTAACATAATCTTTTTTTCTTCTTTTTTAAAATACGTATTTCTTTTTCTTTTTTTCCTCTTCTTCCAATTCTGTCTTTCAAGGCTTTCAAGTTTGAAGAAGTAGAAATGGGAAGAAAGAATTTTACAGCATTTTCTTCCTCGAACTTTCTTGATATTGCTTAAATCAAGCGTCATTAAACAAAGAACATTGTTCATTGCTTTAGAATCCAAAGAGTCTCCAAGATGGACCCCACAGGTAGAGTCTCCAAAATAAAACCAACTTTCCAAGTTCCCAAGGTATAACCACATTCCTGTTGAGCCTCCAAGATAGGTATCACATTCCGAGTCATCAAAACAAAACCCCCATTCCGAGTGTCCAAAAATATAACCATCTTTCCAAGTCTCCAAGGTAGAACCACAATTTTCAGAAATATTGGGGGTTTCCGTGATAAGTCTCACATAGTATAACTGCGGACCATCAGGGAGAATTCCCGTTTCCAAATTTTTTAGGGTTTCTATGATGTGTCTCACATAGTATAACTGCGGACCATCAGGGAGAACTCTCCTTGCCCAATTTTTTAGGGTTTCTATGATGTGTCTCACATAGTATAACTGCGGACCATCAGGGAGAATTCCCGTTTCCCAATTTTTTAAGGTTTCTATGATGTGTCTCACATAGTATAACTGCGGACCATCAGGGAGAACTCCCCTTTCCCAATTTTCAGAAATTTGTGGGTCTCCAATGTATGGCTTGTATTCTGGCTCATCAAGGTAGAACTTGTTCAGTGGGTTTTGTTTTGATAACTCACAATAACTGTCATCATGGTAGAACTCTTTTTCAGGATTTTGTGGATCTCCAAGGTATAACTCTTTGGCTGGGTCATCAAGGTAGAACTCGTTCTGTGGGTCTTGGTTGTTCAAAATGTCTTCAAACAAAAAAAAACTTTATCCCAAGTTGTGTTAAAAGCAGAATTTTCATTTCGTATCTCAGATACAATTTCCTGTGGGAGAAAATAACAATGTATTAATTTAATACAATATTTTTAATTGTATAAATCACGCTCTATGAATATTAAAATAAACTTTGTTAACTCTTACACGAGTCTCATCTAAAAAAAAAAAAAAAAAATTAAATTAATAATTAAATAAATAAACAAACTTACCTCCATTGATAAGAGGTTCGAGTCCAGTTCATCAATCTGAAGGTTGAGTTCTACACAGGTAGTAGGACTCCAAGGAATAGCAAAGTTATCCCATTCCATTTCGGCATAGTAGTCCATTCTCAAGTGAAGTAGAAAGCGTGTTTGAAAAAGCCTGTGTGGTCGGTGCCTTTTATAATGACTGGGTGTGTCATTTCCTGTGGAAATTCCCTGGGCATGTCTTAACTGGAAATGATGTGATGGAAATTCCCTAAAAATGATGTAATGTCTTAACTGAAAATGATACAATGGCAGAGTTTATAAAGTGGGTGGGGCTTAGAAAAAAGTGGGCGGGGCTTAGCAAAAAGTGGGCATGACTTAGCAAAAGTGGGCGTGGCTTAACAAAAAAGTGGGCGGAGCTTAACAAAAAGTGGGCAGAGCCGACCAAAAAGTGTGTGGCACTGGAGGCGCTCAAACAAGAACATTGAGGGAGGTTTATCATTTAATCTTAACTCAGTTAAAATATCTTAATAAAGAACCAAACTCAAACATCTTTTTTGTTAATGTATTCGATGGTGATGGTAGTGGTAAAATAATTAAATTATTTCCCACACATAAACAAATATTTGTAGGATCATTGTTTGAGTGGTCTACTCGGGATCATTGATATTAAGAGAGTGAGAGGGAGCAAATATGCGTAGAATCATTGTTTGAGCGGTCTAATGAACAACATTGAGAATAAGAGTATGTCAAAAGGCTAAAAGGTTCGTAAAGAAAAGGGTGGGAGAAATAGAGGTGTTAAGGGGAAATGAGGGTGAGAGAAAAATTAACATGTAAGTCAATGGGAAAATGAGGGTGGTCCAGGAACAACATTATTATCCAACTCATGTCTTCTGGTACTGTGGCCAAATAGCTCTACCTTTGACTCATCTGTCCAGAGCACATTGTTCCAGAAGTGCTGGTCTTTGCCAAGGTGTTCATTGGCAAACTTTAGTCTTGCCCTGATGTTCTTTCTGGACAGCAAAGGTTTCCTCCTGGCACACCTCCCATATAGATCAAATTTGTGCAGCCTCTTTCTAATGGTAGACTCATGCACTTTGACATCAACAGTGGCAAGAGCTACCTGTAGGTCCCGTGATGACATTCTGGGGTTCTTAAGGACTTCTTTCAGCATCTTGCAGTCTACTCTCGGGCTGAACTTGCTGGGTCGGCCTGGCCTGAACAAGTTGGCAGTTGTTTGGAATCTTCTCCACTTGTAGATGATCTTCCGGACAGTCGAATGATTAATTTCAAATTGTTTGGAGATCTTTTTAAATCCCTTCACAGACTCGTCGGCATCTATAACCTTCTTTCTGAAGGCCTCAGAGAGCTCTTTTGATCTCGGCATGGTGACGCCGCACACTTCAACAACAAAGAGCAAAACAAACTAAATGTCTGAGGTTTAAATAAGACAGGTTCCTCCAAGATCCTCTTTAACGATGTTCTAATCATTTGCACCTGAGCTGGTGCACCTGATTCTAATTTTAGGTATTTGAAGTCGTGATAAATGTAGGGGTGTACTTACTTTTTCCACATGCGAAATTTGCATTTATGTTTATTTAAATTATACAATGGACTGAATGAATGAATGAATGATCGTTTTAAGGCCATTTTCCCCCGCTAGAGTGGGGGTTAGCCTTGCGGGCCCCATGACAATCATGGTTCCCTGTTTGAGGCAATGTTTTTATGGCCGGATGCCCTTCCTCGCGCCAACCCTGAGTCACCTCTTACGATGCGCTGGGATACGGTGTACCTATTCTAAACCGGGGTACACACCGGGATCATTCACCCAGCAAGCTGGTACTCAATTTGCCGACCTCGGAAGGATGACAGGCTGAGTCAACCCCCGTGGTGTTAATTCAGCGATCGACCGGGATTCGAACCCAGGATCCGAGGATCCCAAGCCGGCACACGCTAAGCCAACACCAGGCTAGATATACAATGGACAACAAAATGTAAATGTTTCATGACATTTGTTATATTATATCACCTTTATCTATCAATATTGCTGAAATGAAGATCAAATAGCTGTATGTTGAAATCTGTTGAAAAAGTCAAAACTTTACATAGGGTGTACTTACTTTTTCACGTGACTGTAGGTTGGAGAACAGTAAAATGGACGTATTGGATATAATTCCCAACCGCCGTTCATTACTTGATATGGATGTGTGTATGTGTGTGTGTAGCCATTCTTCTCAGATGGCCGAACGGATCTTCAAACTTTCAGAGGTTCACCAGCGAGTGCCAGGGAGTGTTTTAGGCAAAAAAAAAGAAAAATATATATTGAAATTTTTGAAAAAAAAAAGTTGAATTTTAATTTAAAATCGCTGTATAGTGCCTAAGCCTTTGTGTTGATGTGAAGGGTAATATTAAATGATCCCCAACCCCATTCCTTAGTGGGTATAGGGAACTATTTTAGGCCCCTACACAAAACAGAAAAAACAATATTCGATTTCTTCAAAATACCAACAGGATTAGAACAGCACCGGGCAACACCGGGTACCCCTGGTAATATTTAATGCATGACACACGTTGCATAGAATACAATGCAAATGTACTGTTCCTCATCTTTAACATTTTCTTGTATCTGAAAGTCCATATAATGTATAGCCACACCTGAGAGCACAATTAAGCAAGACTGATTTTCTTTGCTGCAAACTCTGATGCCTTTGACTCGATGTGCTGCCAAAAACCGGTGCAACCAACGAAGCCTGTGAGAAACAAAAAAATTTGGCAAAAACACCAACACTGCGCCCGTCATTGCACGTGAGCATGCCATCTGTGCCTGTACGCATGCCCACACAATCCTTGCGAACACGCACGCCCCACACCACACAGGCCGTCCTTGCCAATGTGCATGCCATCTTCCCTGGACAGGATGTCTCTGACAAATTATGTGTTTAGGCACACACAGTCTCCTCCTCAAGGACACAGTCCTTGCTCGGACACACACCCCTACACAGAAAATCCTTGACAAGTGCATATCATGCGCAGAGACAAACTAACTTAGACAACCATATGTTAACATGGAGGTGGTATCTGTCATACCCTAGCTCCTTGTAAACAGCCAGATGGTGCAACCTGTGGAGAAGCCATTTCATCAGATTCATAATGAACTCTGCCCTCCAACAAGTTTGTGATCGTCACGTCGACACACCCTGTTTGTGCTGTAAAGAAAAAGGACACCACTATTACGAGACAAACTTATTAACTAACTTGAACATAAAACATAAACTTCATAAGATCTAACATCGTAAAGCCAAACAAACCCCCTTCCCCTTATTTCATGAAAGCAAAACATTTTTTTTCACGGATAAGTCCTTATGCTGTTTTGTTGCACTGTTCAGATATATTGTCTCCATATTACCGATTCCCTTTTCCATACATTACAGAAAAAATGAAAGGTGAAAGGTTCAACTGAAAAAAAAAATAATAATAATAATAATAATAATAATAATAATAATGATAATAATAATTATATATATATATATATACATGTATATATATATATATATATATATATATATATATATATATATAGATATATATATATATATATATATATATATATATATATACAGTGGAACCTTGACTTACGAGTTTAATTCGTTCTGTGACCGAGCTCGTAACTCAAATTGCTCGTATCTCAAATCAAATTTCCCCATTGAAATGCATTGAAATGCTATTAATCCGTTCCAGCCCGCCAAAAACCACACCAATTTTTTTTTAAATATACAGTATATATAAAAATATCTCGCGCTTTATATTTCACCTGTATGCAGCATACAAGTTGGCAGGATGGCCTGGACTGGAGGTACGCACACTTGACTCTAAAGTCTAAACTGTCCAGCCTGGGTTTGAATCCCGACCCAGCTATAACCTGTCATGGGTGAATCACAGGCAGGGTGATTCATCAATGGGTGTACCGCTAAACTGGGCGCCCCGTTTGCGTCCCATTAGTTGTTGGATGTTAAGGATCTCACCGTGTTTTCCACAAAGAGAAGGCGAGCTATCGCCGGCACTCTGAACAAGTTGACGGCAGAGATACTGTACTTGCACGGCAAGATAACCACGTGTCGCACGATCTCTTGTCATGGTCCACAAGATTATCACAGAGAGGTGCAGCTTCCAGCGTTTCGAGATCTGATCCAGGCCTATCCAACGAGACCGGTCCCAGCGTTCTAGGCCCGGTGGTTGTCTCAGACGGACCCGACAACGGCAGTGTTCGTTTTAACTCGATTCGATTCGAGCGCCGACGTGCCGGCGAACAAAACCGGTCATATCTTTTTAACGCGTGGCTCGATTTTTACAAAATAAACTTTTTCTTGAAGGTCTGAACCGTGCGCTCAAAACGATACCGAGTTTGACCCTGAGAGAGCCGTTTTGCGCCGGCAAAGGCGCCTTGTGTGACGTGAGGACCATGTCGTGCTGCATAGATTATCATAAATTATCATATCATTATCGGCGGCGCGTTCCGTGACTATGCAGCGCTATACGATAGAGATACTGTACGTGCACGTCAAGATAACCACGTGACCGGAACCCACCTGGCGGCGTAAACTCAAAATAACCGAAATGCGAAAACTAAAATGCAGCGCTATACGTCAGAGATACTGTACGTGCACGGCAAGATAACCACGTGACCGGGTGGCGAAAGCTCGTAACTCGGATCTCGGCTCGCATCTCAAAGCAATAAACTGCCAGAGTGACGGCTCGTATCTCGAAAAACTCGTAAGTTGGGGCACTCGTAAGTCAAGGTTCCACTGTATATATATTGTTACGGACACGACTTAGATGTTGCTTGACCGAGCGGAATGGCCGCCGTATTCGCACAGTTTACCCGATTACACTCGAACGTTGGCCGAATCGCGCTACGCTAAATCAATGAAGGAAAGGACACAACGGCTGGGATTAAGGCAACGACACAAGGGGTACAGTTCTCAAGACCTCCGGAGGAGGATATAATATTGGTTATGCAGAACGGTTAGATTACACGGCAAGAGGTAAAGCACAGCAAGATGGGCACTTATACACGGTCTTATCTTATTCCCGACAGACCACAGACAAACGGGACAAGACTGACTTACACGGGGATTGATGGCAGGGGAGGGCAGGCAGTCGATAGCTCAAGGTGCACCTTGGCTCAGGGGCAGAATCGACCCGGTCCGGTCCAGAGATACGGGGAGGTATCGTCGCGCTGGAGGTGGCGTCCTTTTCTCTCCAAGCTGAGGCGCATCTGACGTCACCTCCGTCTTCCTGTGCATGTCCAGCGGGGAGTGACACGCCCTCGGCTCGTTAGCTCCGCCCCAGATGGAATCGGTCCGCCGCTTCTTATTGGGTGCGGGGGGTTACCGGGCTCCGCCCTTGACGAGGAGCTGACAGTGAGCCCCTGCATGGTAACCCCGTCGGAGCACATGTTCAATGGCGGCTAACCAAGCCGGAGTGAGGACGCACACTCCCCGCGCCGCCGCTGCTGTTGTTGTAGTTGTTGTTGTACCATGAGGAAGAGCTGCGGGGAGGTATTGGGAGGTCCTAAACTTTCTAACGGTGCCATACAATCACATTCTGGTGCAACGAAGAGTCAGAATTAATGGAAACGAGTCCTTAACTGACATAGACTAAGAATAACTAGCAAGATGTCCTATAGTTGTCTACGTGAGATGCGGTGAACCTGGGTACGACATTTAATGGGGGAAAAAGGGGAAGGTCGGGGCTACAGAGTATTGTTTACAGATAATGGGACTAGGGAATGGGGGATTGGGGATAGTTGGGGAGTATTGGGGAAATAGGGGAATATTTACAAGCGGATATGGATGGAGGCCAAATCCCATATCCGCAACATTGCACCCTTCTCTACCTCGGGGCGTCCCGACCCGATAAATCTTTACCTACGTTAGTGTGGCACTCAGATGTAGTTCCCTCTACTATTAACTCAACCCTGAGTGCGACAGTTTTACAGATGTTCACAAATGAGTAAATATGTCCCCCTGCGACGTTGCACCCTTCTCCTCACAGAAACACACCCACAGGATAACCGAATCGCGGAAAGAATCCTCAAACTAAACATACAGCCGGTAGGGAGCATTATTTACACAAGACTACACTGATATTTACACTACGATCCAGGACCTGTTTTTGGAGGAACACATGCAGATGTTATGCATAGAGAGAGCACGCATGCCAGCATCGATACACCAACCCACGAGTGCCCTGTGGCCTTACGGCCTTTAATAATGTGCAGAGCACCCCATCCAAGCACCAAAAGCACCACCCCATAACACAGTCAGCACCATCCAGTGCACCAATAAAGTGTTCAACGTCACCGGTGGTGTCGCAGCCGGCCGATGTTCTGCCGCTGGTCTTGCCTTCCTGAAGTGCACTTGGCCTTCTGGCTTCTTTCAAAAATAAAGAAAGGCGCCAACCGCGTCCATTTCTGTATTGTGGCCGTCAGGGGGCCAACTAAAAGTGGTTCACCTGTATGGCATAGGTGCCACGTTGACCCATAGGTCCATCAACGGGTGGTGCTTGCCCGCAAGAGAACTGCGGTCCATGGTGGGCGGCCACAAAAATTGCGGTCCATATGGTGTATCGATCCAGGCAGCAAGCAGCGAAAGTACAGGCCCACAACTGCGGAGCCAGCACCTCTCTCTCCTCTCTCTCTGCCGCAAAGCCAGATCCTCGGAGGTGGGAGACAAAAGAAGAAGACAAGTGAGTAAGGTGGTAAGGGCGCAAAAGTGCACGCAATACAAGGTGATGCACACTGGGGGCACATGGGAACCAGGTGAGACAGGTACGTTCCTACCGTACGCCCCCCCCCCCCCCCCCCACCAGGTAACCTACATTGCCCCTCCCTTACCCCTTACTGTATCCACAAAACACAACACTACCCATAAACATCTACTTTACACATCAACAAACGTCCCTACTGTCTTCCCCGTTCCTCCCATAAACCAAATTCGTCTTCTCTCCCCTCCTAACCAATCAAATTTGCCATTTCCAACTCAACATCAAAATTTGCCATCTCCAACTCAACATCAAAATTTGCCATCACCAATTCATCATCAGTCCCTCCTAAGGAGGGAGAGATGGAATCACCCCAATGTCTCATCCACGTCGTGATGCGTCTCACAAATCCAACAGCAATTCTCCTTTCCTGCACACAGAACAAAGAAAACACAGGTGTGGAGTCATCATCACCACAGGTAAGTGGCTGCGTATGGTGCGACAGGTTCATCACTCCTAACTATTTCCTAAATGACTTTAACAACTTTACATTACCCGGGGTCTTTCCCTGCCAATCCATTGGCCAACTTACACTATGGGTTCTAAAAACCAATTCCCATTGACCAAACTGTGGTGCTTCTCAATTTGGGGTCTCACTCCCCCGATTCAACACTCGGTGCTCTCGCACAATTTCTGGGCTGTGACGTGTAGCTCTCCCAGCAGGTCTACCCACCTGCACACCTCCACCACTGCAGTTGCCTCCGAGCTTACCTGCTCCTTACCCTAACCTAACTAACCGGGGAAGGCCCTCTCCTGGCTCTGTCACCCCTTGGTGCCCTCTGGCACTGGGCTACCCGGGTCCGTCCTCCGGATCCTCGGGCCCCATCCACAACTACTACTACCGGCTCCCAGAGCCCACCTGCGGCCTCACCTGGCCGACATCCTCACAGTGGTGGAGTGCCCAAACCAACTACACACACTAACAGGCTACACGCCCAGCCATTTCCACAACACTAATGCACCCATCCACAATACCATTCTGTCACCCGGACCACAGATGCCAATATCCAACCACAATTTACCTATACCCTCTACCTAACACTTACACTACCCGCCCCGGGTACTCGTGAAAGGGGTCCACTCTTCCCCCATCCACACCTTCGCACCATGCACACCACTCCGTACCACTTACTCCAACTCTCTCCACACCACTCATTCTCTGCTCCATATATTCCACACACCTATACTTGCACACCTGTGCTCTCATACTTGGTGCCGCCTGCACCCTTCTTTCCCCAAGCGCATTCGCGCTGATCCACACACTCACTACTCATACACTGCTCCACACACCTGTTCAGTTGCACACCTGTGCAATCACACCTGGTGCCACCTGCACCCTTCTCTCCCCAAGCGCATTCGCGCTGATCCACAACACTCACTACTCATACACTGCTCCACACACCTGTCCAGTTCTCACACAGCATCATCTCATCTAACTACTCCCCTCTGAAACTTGCGCTTCCCAGTCGTCCCTTTAAATTATTGCGCTCCCTCGTCATTATCATCCCCTCTAATCTACCTGCGTCCCCACTACAGGTATCAGTCACTATCTAAACCTTAACGTTACCTAATGTCATCTTCTAGGTCCCTACACACGATATCCTAACCCACCCGGGCTAGTTTTCACTGCCATCAACCCCATAAGCTATAGCGCATTTGCCCCCATGTTTGTGAGGGATGACAGAGTTGCCATCCCACCACATCAGGCATCTCCCACTACCAATTTTGCACATCAAATTTCAACAAATCAAAAATTTGCCAATCACTACTCATCATCTGCCAATCATTACTGCCAATCCTTTGTCAATCATCAAATTTTGTTTTTTTCTAATTTTGGGTCCAAAACACTAACCTCATCACACAGTCTACTCACTAATGCCTCTCGGTGCGCCAATTCCTGTCCAAAGCCCGGCTTCGTAAAGCCAAGCCATGAATGCGGGTTGTGTTGTGCCAGCGGCTGGACGCGTCCGGCACTCGGTGCAGGGACGGGGGCTTACCTGGGCCGAGATCCCACGCACCACCCCGGCGTGGAGCCATCCAATGTCCCGATCTCGACCTGCCGGAATGCCTCAACAAAAAGTGGTCGCCATGACGACCCTTCCTATCGGGCTGCCCGCTCCGCCTAGTGGAGCCCGGACGCGGCCGTTCCACGCGAGGCCCAGCGTGGATCGCGCACGGCGGTCCTTTCGAACCCGCCGTGGCTCGGATCCCCGCTGGTTCTCGCGGCACGCGAAGCCCGGCACGCACCGAGGGCCCGCTTCGGCTAAAAGTCGACCTAACCTCTAACCCGGTTACCGTCGATGCCTCACCTGGATGCTTACAAGCATACGCTACCCCTTTCGTGCTCATACATCCAGCCGTTTCCATGCTCCTCGTCGTACCTTCTCTAACACACCCAGGTACACTCATTCCGCTCACCGACTTGGTCACACACCTGACCACCGAACACCTTGGCACACATTCGTCGCTCGCACACCTCACCAACACACCTCTTCGCGCCCCCTCCTCGGTCACCTCCTCTGTGACAATCACAGGTGTGCTCTCACTCGCACACCCAACCACGTGCCTCACGACCAACTCAAGTGTGCATTCCCACACACGCTCTACCATTCCAGGTGTGCATCCTTCCATTCCAGGTGTACATCCTCGCTCACCTGTCACAACCAACTCACGCTCCGTGTCACTCTCACTACTCTCACCACCACTCTTGACAACGCACTCACCCTTACTCCCGACAGCGCACTCTTTCCTCATGCACCTGTCCGTTACACACCTTTCTCGCGCACACTCTTGCGCACACTCTCCCGTTACACCCTCTGTAACACTCACCACAGGCGTGCATTCTCCTTCTACACCCTCCGTAACACTCCTCACTACGCGCTTCCATGTGCTCCCTCGCACACGCGCTACGACCGACTCACTCTCGACAGCCCCCTCACTCCTTGGCACGCACTTTTTCCTCACACACCCCAGAGTCGGACTTTCTCGCACACCTCCTTTTTCGCACACCAGACCTGTCGCACACTTCACCAACGGCCTCTCACGAACACCCGGGTCCATCTCGACCCCCAAGCTCATTAAATCACCTGGCGCATCATACGCACGACCATATTGGTCACCACTTACACCGGGTCCTCTTCCTCTTCGCTTCTCCTCCATCACCTGCGAATCCCTCATCCGGTTAATGAGCACATCATCACGATCCGAACACAGACTTTGGACCAATTCTTTTACTTCCTCTTTTATCTCTTTCTTATCCCCTCTCCGTCGCTTCTTAATTTCGCTCACCCCTTCTTCCACTTCTTCTAATTTCTGCTTCACCTCTTTTATTTCCCGGTACGTCTCCTCAAGTTCATCCTCTAAGGCTACCTTGACCGTTTCCATGTGCGTCCTCACCTGCCGGTCCTTCGTCTCCATTACCTCTGTCACCTCGTCCAACCTCGTTGTCAGTCCCTCACGTACCATCTGACATTCCCTCTTCGTCGCTATCAAGTCGTCTTTTAGTTCTTTCTGTGTCGCTTTTAACCCTCCTAGTACCGCAGTGTTCCTTTGTACCTGCTCCACTAACTCCGTCTGTCCCACCGTCAGCTGTTCCACCTCCTGCGTCAGGTCCTCTATGCCCCCTTGTAACTTTACAGTCCCCTTTCTCACCTCCTTCTCCATGTGCTCCTTACAGTGCCTCACCTCCTCGCGCACTCCTCCGACCTCCTCACTCACACCTCTTCTGATCTCTTCTCCCATCACTTGCATCTCCTGCCCAGATGCCACCCTCATCTGCTCCATTTCCTCCCTGTGAGCATCCAGTTTAGTTTCTACCCCCATTCTGACCCCCTCTATCTGCTGCCCCATTTGTTTAACTTCCCTTTCCACTTGGTCCCTCATGTCGCTCAATTTGCCTTCCATACTGTTTTCTAACCCCTCTAACCCCTTTTGCATCCCTTCCATTTGATTCTCTTGAGCGGCCATTGTTTTCTACCCCCATTAACCCCTCCTGTATTTCCCCTAATCTATTGTCTAATCCCTCTATTCTACCCCCTAACCCTCCGATCTGGGCCCCCATCCTTTGTTCTAACCCCTCACCGGTACTCCTCGCTTCGTCCCTCATTACCCCCATTTGGCCCTCCAATCGCTCACCCTGAGCATCCATCCGGTTCCCCATTACCCCCATTTGGTTTCCCATTACCCCCAATTGCTCACTCTGCAGTTTGAGGGACGCCTGCATTTGCGCCATAAATTGCTCCATGAGGGCCTGCATTTGGGCCATCCTTCCCACTTGTGCAGCGGGTGCGGCCGCCGTAGCTATGTGCGAGGCGCCATTTTGCGCGCCCGCAACCTCGTGCGCGAGGACGCCATTTTGCGACCCTGCCACCCTCACTGCTTCGCTCTCCTCATGTCCCTCAATTTGGTCCTGGATCGACCCTGCCTCACTCTCCTCTACCGGAACCCAGCCGTCTTGATCTGCCATAGCGCGACTTTCAAAATTCGGGTTTTTATTTTTGTAAAACAAAATCAAATTTCGCCGTTAATAATTTCGAGCGCGTGAAGCGCGCTCCGGGTCCAATCCCACTTCCCGACACCAATTGTTACGGACACGACTTAGATGTTGCTTGACCGAGCGGAATGGCCGCCGTGTTCGCACAGTTTACCCGATTACACTCGAACGTTGGCCGAATCGCGCTACGCTAAATCAATGAAGGAAAGGACACAACGGCTGGGATTAAGGCAACGACACAAGGGGTACAGTTCTCAAGACCTCCGGAGGAGGCTATAATATTGGTTATGCAGAACGGTTAGATTACACGGCAAGAGGTAAAGCACAGCAAGATGGGCACTTATACACGGTCTTATCTTATTCCCGACAGACCACAGACAAACGGGACAAGACTGACTTACACGGGGATTGATGGCAGGGGAGGGCAGGCAGTTGATAGCTCAAGGTGCACCTTGGCCCAGGGGCAGAATCGACCCGGTCCGGTCCAGAGATACGGGGAGGTATCGTCGCGCTGGAGGTGGCGTCCTTTTCTCTCCAAGCTGAGGCGCATCTGACGTCACCTCCGTCTTCCTGCGCATGTCCAGCGGGGAGTGACACGCCCTCGGCTCGTTAGCTCCGCCCCAGATGGAATCGGTCCGCCGCTTCTTATTGGATGCGGGGGGTTACCGGGCTCCGCCCTTGACGAGGAGCTGACAGTGAGCCCCTGCGTGGTAACCCCGTCGGAGCACATGTTCAATGGCGGCTAACCAAGCCGGAGTGAGGACGCACACTCCCCGCGCCGCCGCTGCTGTTGTTGTAGTTGTTGTTGTACCATGAGGAAGAGCTGCGGGGAGGTATTGGGAGGTCCTAAACTTTCTAACGGTGCCATACAATCACATTCTGGTGCAACGAAGAGTCAGAATTAATGGAAACGAGTCCTTAACTGACATAGACTAAGAATAACTAGCAAGATGTCCTATAGTTGTCTACGTGAGATGCGGTGAACCTGGGTACGACATTTAATGGGGGAAAAAGGGGAAGGTCGGGGCTACAGAGTGTTGTTTACAGATAATGGGACTAGGGAATGGGGGATTGGGGATAGTTGGGGAGTATTGGGGAAATAGGGGAATATTTACAAGCGGATATGGATGGAGGCCAAATCCCATATCCGCAACAATATATATATATATATATATATATATATATATATATAGATATATATATATATATATATATAATCGGGAGATTAAATAAGACGCGGACGGAGCTTCCGGACGGTTGATCTTTAATTTTAATTAAAGTCGAATTAAAGATCGACTGTCCTGAAGCTACGTCCGTGTCTTATTTAATACAAATGAGACGCCCTGCTCATACTGTGGAGTTTCTACTATTTCTCACAGTTATATATATATATATATATAACTGTGAGAAATAGTAGAAACTCCAGTCCGAGCAGGGCGTCTCATTTGCATGAAATAAACAATCGGGAGATTAAATCAGACGCGGACGTAGCTTCACGACGGTCGACCTTGAATTCTCGACAAGCTTTCGACCAACAAAGGTCTTCTTCTTAGTCGTCCCCAAGTTCAGCGGAAGATATATATATATATGTATATATATATATATATATAAATATATATATATATATATATATATATATACATATATATACACATATATATATATATATATATATATATATACATATATATACACATATATATATATATATATATATATATATACATATATATACACATATATATATATATATATATATATATATATATATATATATATATATATATATATATATATATATATATATATATATATATATATATATATATATATATATATATATATATATATATATACATATATATATATATATATATATATTGTTGCGGATATGGGATTTGGCCTCCATATCCGCTTGTAAATATTCCCCTATTTCCCCAATACCCCCCAACTATCCCCAATCCCCCATTCCCTAGTCCCATTGTCTGTAAACAACACTCTGTAGAACCGACCTTCCCCTTCTTCCCCCATTAAATGTCGTGCCCAGGTCCACCGCATCTCACGTAGACAACTTTCGGACCTCTTGCTAGTTATTCTTAGTCTATGTCAGTTAAGGACTCGTTTCCATTAATTCTGACTCTTCGTTGCACCAGAATGTGATTGTATGGCACCAGTAGTGAGTTTAGGACCTCCCCATACCTCCTCCCATCTTCCTCATGAAACAATAACAACAACAACAACTACAACCACAGCGGGGGCGGCGCGGCCGCGGTGCGGGGAGTGTGCGTCCTCACACCGGCTTGGTTAGCCGCCATTGCCATGTGCGCCCACGGGGTTACCACGAAGGGGCTGGCTGTCAGCTCCTCATCAAGGGCGGAGCCCGGTAACCCCCGCACCCAATAACAAGCAACGGGCCGATTCCATCTGGGGCGGAGCTAACGAGCCGAGGGCATGTCACTCCCCGCCGGATATACGCAGCCACTTACCGGACGTGACGTGAGATGCGCCTCAGCCACGAAGGAGAACCAGACGCCACCTCCAGCGCGACGAGACCTCCCGCATCTCTGGACCGGACCGGGTCGATTCTGCCCCTGAGCCAAGAGTGCACCTTGAGCCTCGACTACCTGCCCTTCCTTGCCATCAATCCCCGTGTGAGTCAGTTTTGTCCTGTTTATCTGTCGTCTGTCGGGGCTACTATAAGACCGTAATTAAGTGCCTACCTTCCTATGCTGTCTCTCTCGTCCCTGTAATCTAACGTTCCGATATATTATAACCTCCTCCGGAGGTCTTGAGAACTGTACCCTTGGTGTCGTGTCATTTTAACCCAGCCGTTGTGTCATTTCCTTAATTGATTTAGCATAGCGCGACTCGGCCAACGTTCGAGTATAATCGGGTAAACTGTGCAGACGCGGTCATACCAAACCGCTCGGTAAACCAACATCCACAACCGCGTCTGTAACATTTTGGTGTCGAGGAGTTGGATTCGGACCTGGGACTAAATTCAGTTAGGCCCAAATTTTGGAACACCAATTGTACCATTAGGGTAACATTTTGGTGTCGGGAAGTGGAATTCGATCCGGAGCGCGTTTCCCGCGCTCGAAATTATAACGGCGAAATTTGATTGTGTTTTACAAAAAAAATAAAAACCCGAATTTTGAAAGTCGCGCTATGGCAGACCAAGACGGCTGGGTTCCGGTGGGGGAGAGTGAGGCAGGGTCGATCCAGGACCAAAATGAGGGACATGAGGAGAGCGAAGCAGCGAGGGTAGCAGACGCACAAAATGGCGCCTCGCACATGGCCACGGCGACCGCGCCCGCGACCGTGGTAGCGCCCCTGGTGGATTCGAACCTTTTCCTCCTGCAAATGAGGGCCCTTATGGAACAAATGGGGAACCGGATGGATGCTCAGAGTGAGCGATTGGAGGGCCAAATGGGGGTAATGGGAAACCAAATGGGGGTAATGGGGAACCGGATGGTAGCTCAGGGTGAGCGATTGGAGGGCCAAATGGGGGCCCAGATCGGAGGGTTAGGGAGTAGAATAGAGGGATTAGACAATAGATTAGGGGAAATACAGGAGGGGTTAATGGGGGTGGAAAATAGAATGGCTGCCCAGGAGAATCAAATGGAAGGGATGCAAAAGGGGTTAGAGGGGTTAGAAAACAGGATGGAAGGCAAATTGAGGGACATGAGGGACCAAGCGGAAAGGGAAGTTAAACAAATGGGGCAGCAGATAGAGGGGGTCAGAATGGGGGTAGAAACCAAACTGGATGCTCACAGGGAGGAAATGGAGCAGATGAGGGTGGCATCTGGGCAGGAGATGCAAGTGATGGGAGAGGAGATCAGAAGAGGTGTGAGTGAGGAGGTCGGAGGAGTGCGCGAGGAGGTGAGGCACTGTAAGGAGCGCATGGAGAAGGAGGTGAGAAAGGGGACTGTAAAATTGCAAGGGGGTATAGAGGAGTTGACGCTGGAGGTGGAACAGCTGACGGAGGGACAAAAAGGACTAACGGAGCAGGTTCAAAGGAACACTGCGGTATTAGGAGGGTTAAAAGCGACACAAAACGACATAAAAAACGACTTGATAACGACAAAGAGGCAATGTCAGATGGTACGTGAGGGACTGACAACGAGGTTGGACGAGGTGATAGAGGTAATGGAGACGAAGGACCGGCAGGTGAGGACGCACATGGAAACGGTCAAGGTAGCCTTGCAGGACGAGCTTGAGGAGACGTACCGGGGAATAAAAGAGGTGAAGCAGAAATTAGAAGAAGTGGAGGAAGGGGTGAGCGAAATTAAGAAGCGACGGAGAGGGGATAAGAAAGAGATAAAAGACGAAATAAAAGAATTGGTCCAAAGTCTGTATTTGGATCGTGATGATGTGCTCATTAACCGGATGAGGGATTCGCAGGTAATGGAGGAGAAGCGAAGAGGAAGAGGACCCGGTGTAAGTGGTGACCAATATGGTCGTGCGTATGATGCGCCAGGGGATTTAAGAAGCTTGGGGGTCGAGATGGACCCGGGTGTTCGTGAGAGGCCGTTGGTGAAGTGTGCGACAGGTCTGGTGTGCGAAAAAGGAGGTGTGTGAGAAAGTCCGACTCTGAGGTGTGTGACGGACAGGTGCATGGGGAAAGAGTGCGCTGTCAAAGGCAAGGAAGAATGCACACCTGTGGTGAGTGTTACGGAGGGTGTGACGGGAGAGTGTGCGCGAGAAAGGTGTGTGACGGACAGGTTCATGGGAAAAGAGTGCACTGTCAAAGGCAAGGAAGAATGCACGCCTGTGGTGAGTGTTACAGAGGGTGTGACGGGAGAGTGTGCGCGAGAAAGGTGTGTGACGGACAGGTGCATGAGGAAAGAGTGCGCTGTCAAGAGTAAGGGTGAGTGCGCTGTCAAGAATGGAGGTGAGAGTAGTGAGAGTGACAAGGAGCGTGAGTTGGTTGTGACAGGTGAGAAAGGATGCACACCTGGAATGGTAGAGCGTGAGTGGGAATGCACGCTGGAATTGGTAGTGAGGCACGTGGTTGGGTGTGCGAATGAGAGCACACCTGTGATTGTCACAGAGGAGGTGACCGAGGAGGGGGCGCGAAGAGGTGTGTTGGTGAGGTGTGCTACCAACGAATGTGTGCCAAAGTGTTCGGTGGTCAGGTGTGTGACCAAGGCTGTGAGTGGAATGAGGGTACCTGGGTGTGTAAGGAAAGGTACGAGGAGCATGGAAACGGCTGGATGTGTGAGCAAGGAACGGGCTGCGGGGTGTAAGCATGCAGGTGAAGCATCGACGTTAAACGGAGCAGCGGTTAGAATGACTTATAGCCGAATCGGGCCCTCGGTGCGTGCCGGGCCTCGCGTGGAACGGCCGCGTCCAGGCTCCACTAGGTGGAGCGGGCAGCTGGATAGGAAGGGTCGTCATGGCGACCACGTTTTGTTGAGACGTGCCGGCAGGTCGAGATCGGGACATTGGATGGCTCCACGCCGAGGTGGTGCGTGGGATCTCGGCCCGGGTAAGCCCCCGTCCCTGCCCCGAATGCCGGACGCATCCAGCCGCTGGCACCAAACAACCCGCATTCATTGCTCGGCTTTACGAAGCCGGGCTTTGGACAGGAATTGGCGCACCGAGAGGCATTAGTGAGTAGACTGGGTGATGAGGTTAGTGTTTTGGCCCCAAAATTAGAAGAAAAAAAAACAAAATTTGATGATTGGCAAAGGATTGGCAGTAGTGATTGGCAGATGATGGGTAGTGAGTGGTAAATTTTTGATTTGTTGAAATTTGATGTGCAAAATTGGTAGTGGGAGATGCCCGATGTTGTGGGATGGCAACTCTGTCATCCCTCACAAAGAGTGGGGCAAAGGAGCTATAGCTTATGGGGTGTATGGCAGTGAAAACTAGCCCGGGTGGGTTAGGATATTGATAGGGATCTAGCGAAGATGACATTAGGTAACGTTAAGTTTAGTTAGTGACTGATACCTGTAGTGGGGACGCAGGTAGATTAGTGTGGATTATAATGACAAGGGAGCGCAATAGTTTAAAGGGGCGACTGGGAAGCGCAAGTTTCAGAGGGGAGTAGTTAGATGAGATGATGCCGTGTGGTTGAGAATTGAACAGGTGTGATTGCACAGGTGTGCAACTGGACAGGTGTGTGGAGCAGTGTGTGAGTAGTGAGTGTTGTGGATCAGCGCGAATGCGCTTGGGGAGAGAAGGGTGCAGGCGGCACCAAGAATGAGAGCACAGGTGTGCAAGTACAGGTGTGTGGAGAGAGTTGGAGTAAGTGGTACGGAGTGGTGTGCATGGTGCGAAGGTGTGGATGGGGGAAGAGTGGACCCCTTTCACGAGTACCCGGGGCGGGTAGTGTAAGTGTTAGGTAGAGGGTATAGGTAAATTGTGGTTGGATATTGGCATTTGTGGTGCGGTTGCAGAATGGTATCGTGGATGGGTGCATTAGTGTTGTGGAAATGGCTGGGCATGTAGCCTGTTAGTGTGTGTAGTTGGTTGGGCACTCCACCACTGTGAGGATGTCGGCCAGGTGAGGCCGCAGGTGGGCTCTGGGAGCCGTTAGTGTCAGTGGGGCCCGAGGATCCGGAGGACGGACCCGGGTAGCCCAGTGCCAGAGAGGGCACCGAGTGGGGAGAGCGCCAGAGGGCCTTCCCCAGGTAGTTAGGATAGGGTGAGGAGCAGGTAAGCTCGGAGGCAACTGCAGTGGTGGAGGTGTGCAGGTGGGTAGACCCGCTGGGAGAGGTACACGCCACAGCCCAGAAATTGTGCGAGGGCACCGGGAGATGAATCGGGGGAGTGAGACCCCAAATTGAAAAGCACCACAGGTTGGTCAATGGGAATTGGTTTTTAGAACCCATAGCGTAAGAGGGCCAATGGATTGGCAGGGAAAGACCCCGGGTAATGTAAAGTTGTTAAAGTCATTTAGGAAATAGTTAGGATTGATGAACCTGTCGCACCATACGCAGCCACTTACCTGTGGTGATGATGATGACTCCACACCTGTGTTTTCTTTGTTTTGTGTTGCAGGAAGTAAGGATTGCTGTTGGATTTGTGAGACGCATCACGACGTGGATGAGACATTGGGGTGATTCCATCTCTCCCTCCTTAGGAGGGACTGATGATGAATTGGTGATGACAAATTATGATGTTGAGTTGGAGATGGCAAATTTTGATGAGAGTTGGAAATAGCAAATTTGATTGGTTAGGAGGGAGAGAAGACGAATTTGGTTTATGGGAGGAACGGGGAAGACAGTAGGGACGTTTGTTGATTTGTAAAGTAGATGTTTATGGGTAGTGTTGTGTTTTGTGGATACAGTAAGGGGTAAGGGAGGGGCAATGTAGGTTACCTGGTGGGGGGGGGCGTACGGTAGGAACGTACCTGTCTCACCTGGTTCCCATGTGCCCCCAGTGTGCATTACCTTGCATTGCGTGCACTTTTGCGCCCTTACCACCTTACTCACTTGTCTTCTTCTTTTGTCTCCCACCTCCGAGGATCTGGCTTTGGGGCAGAGAGAGAGGAGAGAGAGGTGCTGGCTCCGCAGTTGTGGGCCTGTACTTTCGCTGCTTGCTGCCTGGATCGATACACCATATGGACCGCAATGTTTGTGGCCGCCCACCATGGACCGCAGTTCTTTTGCGGCCAAGCACCACCCATTGATGGACCTCTGGGTCAACGTGGCACCTATGCCAAACAGGTGAACCACTAATAGTTGGCCCCCTGACGGCCACAATAAGAAATGGACGCGGTTGGCGCCTTTCTTTATTTCGAAAGAAGCAAGAAGGCCAAGTGCACCACACGAAGGCAAGACCAGCGGCAGAACATCGGCCGGCTGCGACACCACCGGTGACTATAAACACTTTATTGGTGCACCGGATGGTGCTGACTGTGTGATGGGGTGGTGCTTTTGGTGCTTGGATGGGGTGCTCTGCACATTATTAAAGGCCGTAAGGCCACAGAGCACTCGTGGGTTGGTGTATCGATGCTGGCATGCGTGCTCTCTCTATGCATAACATCTGCATGTGTTCCTCCAAAAACAGGTCCTGGATCGTAGTGTAAATATCAGCGTAGTCTTGTAAATAATGCTCCCTACCGGCTGTATGTTTAGTTTGCGAATTCTTTCCGCGATTCGGTTATCCTGTGGGTGTGTTTCTGTGAGGAGAAGGGTGCAACGTCGCAGGGGGACATATTTACTCATTTGTGAATATCTGTAAAACTGTCGCACTCAGGGTAGAGTTAATAGTAGAGGGAACTACATCTGAGTGCCACACTAAAATAGGTAAAAATTTATCGGGTCGGGACGCCCCGAGGGTAGAGAAGGGTGCAATGTTGCGGATATGGGATTTGGCCTCCATATCCGCTTGTAAATATTCCCCTATTTCCCCAATACCCCCCAACTATCCCCAATCCCCCATTCCCTAGTCCCATTGTCTGTAAACAACACTCTGTAGAACCGACCTTCCCCTTCTTCCCCCATTAAATGTCGTGCCCAGGTCCACCGCATCTCACGTAGACAACTTTCGGACCTCTTGCTAGTTATTCTTAGTCTATGTCAGTTAAGGACTCGTTTCCATTAATTCTGACTCTTCGTTGCACCAGAATGTGATTGTATGGCACCAGTAGTGAGTTTAGGACCTCCCCATACCTCCTCCCATCTTCCTCATGAAACAATAACAACAACAACTACAACCACAGCGGGGGCGGCGCGGCCGCGGTGCGGGGAGTGTGCGTCCTCACACCGGCTTGGTTAGCCGCCATTGCCATGTGCGCCCACGGGGTTACCACGAAGGGGCTGGCTGTCAGCTCCTCGTCAAGGGCGGAGCCCGGTAACCCCCGCACCCAATAAGAAGCAACGGGCCGATTCCATCTGGGGCGGAGCTAACGAGCCGAGGGCGTGTCACTCCCCGCCGGATATACGCAGCCACTTACCGGACGTGACGTGAGATGCGCCTCAGCCACGAAGGAGAACCAGACGCCACCTCCAGCGCGACGAGACCTCCCGCATCTCTGGACCGGACCGGGTCGATTCTGCCCCTGAGCCAAGAGTGCACCTTGAGCCTCGACTACCTGCCCTTCCTTGCCATCAATCCCCGTGTGAGTCAGTTTTGTCCTGTTTATCTGTCGTCTGTCGGGGCTACTATAAGACCGTAATTAAGTGCCTACCTTCCTATGCTGTCTCTCTCGTCCCTGTAATCTAACGTTCCGATATATTATAACCTCCTCCGGAGGTCTTGAGAACTGTACCCTTGGTGTCGTGTCATTTTAACCCAGCCGTTGTGTCCTTTCCTCAATTGATTTAGCGTAGCGCGACTCGGCCAACGTTCGAGTATAATTGGGTAAACTGTGCAGACGCGGTCATACCAAACCGCTCGGTAAACCAACATCCACAACCGCGTCTGTAACAATATATATATATATATATATATATATATATATATATATATATATATACATATATATACATATACATATATATATATATATATACACAAAGAATTAAGTTAAGCACCCCCCCCGTTTTTTTACAACCTCGCACATTACAAGTTTGTTGTCGTCAAAACAGTGTAATATACCCATGATATTGCTATATTTTCTGGAGAAGTGATATTATGGTCACATAAAAACATAACAATCATGCCGTTTTCAATATTTTATTCTGAATAATTTAAGGTGAAATTTTTTGGGAATTTTAGGCATATTTTCACCTCAATTTAAGTATGGAGCTATAGGTCCATCACGGACAGTGTGGATGACGTTTATGTTTTCTAACGTACAGTCATTGTTCTGAGAAGACCTCTAGCGATCTTTGCGTCAATAACGTGTGTAGGACCCACGTGATCGGATCACTGACTCAACCAATCACTTTTTTTCACTTTGATCACTCAATTTCATCAATGGATAATTGCTAATGTCATACCAATCATTATTTGATCTCACATACCTTAGAATATATGCCAATGTATACATATACACAAAGAATATATATTAGGGGGTGCTTACCTTAATTCGTTGTGTAGGGGTGCTTAACTTAATTCTTTGTGTATATATATATATATATATATATATACACACATATATATATATACACACATATATATATATACACACATATATATATATATACACACATATATATATATATACACACATATATATATATACACACATATATATATATATATATGTATATATATATATATATATATATATATATATATATATATATATATATATATATATACACACATACATACATACATACATAAATCATGTTTTTAAACGCCGACCCATGACAAATTAAACCCATGGATGTGGCAACCTTTTCGACCCTTTTACTCCCGGTGGCACAACAATCACCAATATAAACCCAACCCCCTCCCCATTTTTGCATGGGTTACATTCCTTGACAACGGCATGAAACTTTAATCAACAGTTTTTTTAAACGATTACAACATGGTAGTGTAGGCCAATTATTTCCTTTGTCAACCTCCATATGAGGCCAAAATCAGTGCCAAGTTGAGTTCCTGGTACAATCTCATGACCATGTTGTGCTTTCACTGCAATGTAAATATCTGAAGTACAGCAGAATCTCCGAAACTACACACACAATTTCAATGAAACTTGATCACAATCTTCATCGCCTCGCCCGTGATGTACCAAAGTTTGTTCACGGCATTAAAATATCAGGGACTGAGGGGGTCTGTGGGAGGTTTGAGTGACTGTTGCTCCTGATCCATGTGAGCTTCAGGACTTGTGGTCCTATTTTTTCTTGGATCATATGTGTGATTCACAAAATGTTGGACATCGAAAGATTTCGACTCCGGTAGTAATTCTTAGAAAAAATGCCAGGGTCATATAAAAGGCCCTTTTTTGTGGTATGTACCATGTGTCAAACAAAACAAAAGAAGGGTCATTATTGGGGAAAAAAGCCAGGGGCAGAGAAAAGCCCTTTTATAATGTGCCATGTGGCAAACTGCAGAAAAGAAGGTACATTCTTGGGGAAAATGTCAGGTGCATAGTAAAGGTCCCTTTATATGGTACTAGCAGAGGTACCCGGCTTTGCACGGGAGTGGGAGGAGGAGGGGAGGGGGAAGAGGAGGGGAGGGGAACGGGGGGGAGGGGGGAGGAGGAGGGGAGGGGGAAGAGGAGGGGAGGGGAATGGGGGGGGAGGGGGAAGGGGGGGAGGGGGGAGGGGAAGGGGCGAGGGGGGGGAGGGGAAGGGGGGGAGGGAAGGGTGCGGGGGTGCCCAGGGGAAGAAGGGCCCCCTCCCCTCCCCCCTCCCCCCCGTTCCCCTCCCCCCTCCCCTCCCCCCTTCCCCCTCCCCCTCCCCCTCCCCCCCTCCCATCCCCTTCCCCCTCGTTCCCCTCCCCTTCTCTTCCCCCTCCCCTCCTCCTCCCCCTTCACACCAGGGGGGTTGACTCAGCCTGTCATCCCACCGAGGTCGGAAGTCGGAACTCATTGTCGTCAAATAAATGTAGCCTGTATGTTTCACTCTTTGTCACATGCCGTTGGTCCCATGTCAATCGGATGAAGTTGAAAAATTAACGTTACGAAGGTTCTCTGGGACGTACTGATTCCGAATAATGAAGTTGAAAAATTAACGTTCCGAAATACGCTAATTACGCTAACAGAAGCGCTGGAGGGAGCACTGCGCTCCCTCCCTTAGATTCCCTCCCTCTTCTGCTAGCGCTAATTACGCGTAACACACTAATTTTAAAACCCGAAGTTGTTTTAATTTTAAGGTGTGCTGTAGTCAGAAGCGCTAGAAGCGCTGCGCTCCCTCCCTTCGAAAGATTATTTTACGCGCTGCTGAAAGGTATTTATGCGTTATTATTTATTCGCTAGCAAGTGATTATAAATGTTTATGTCTCCGTGACATTCCTGGGACCATCCCGAGTCGAACAGTACTTTCCGCTCGCAAATCCGTCCACGGGTTCTCGAGATCTTAGAGATCATACATAGATCAGGATACAGACACAGAGGCCAACTCTACTTTATATATATAGAAGTTAATATTGTTAACTCACCTGTTACCGGTGTTGTAGGTGGCCTGGTAGACGGTAGTGGGGTTGCCGGCGGGCTGGTTAATGGTAGTGGGGTTGCAGGCGGTCCGGTAGACGGTAGTGGTGTTGTATGCGGGCAAAACTTGAGATTAGATGGACGGTAGTGAGTTTGTACGCGGCTTTTTAAATTATGCAAATTAAAACAAACGTGACACTGGTAGACGTTAGTCTGTGGTTGTCGACACCAGAAATTGGCAGAATCTATAATTATGCAAAGTAAGACACACTTTAAAACTTGATATGAGATAGACGGTAGTGAGTTTGTACGCGGCTTGTTAAATTATGCAAATAAAAACACGCTAGTATAGTTTATTGTGTTGTAGAACTTTACCAATCGAATATTGAAACCGCATGGCAGATAAATGTCTACAGTGCCAGAGCGTTTCTATATTGCCAGACTCTTGGTTTTTAGAAGCTAATTAGCTGCATTATGATCGGATGTCATAACGCCTAACGGCGGCATAATTTTTTTGTTTCAAGCCAAATAAACATGAAAACAATAAGAAAATGACAAAACAATAACTTTAATAAAACACTCAACGGGATCTGTCCCAAAAATTGTGCGGGAAAGGACGTGATAAAAGCGAAAAATAAATGTCAGAGGGGTGATTCGAACCCCGGACTCTGAAAAGATAAGGCGTCATGCTAACAGCTCGACCACTTCGACCCGTCATTTCCGGAAAGCTATTTGTGAGAGTGACTTGAAACGAAAGATTATTTTACGCGCTGCTGAAAGGTATTTATGCGTTATTATTTATTCGCTAGCAAGTGATTATAAATGTTTATGTCTCCGTGACATTCCTGGGACCATCCCGAGTCGAACAGTACTTTCCGCTCGCAAATCCGTCCACGGGTTCTCGAGATCTTAGAGATTGTAGAGGATACAGACACAGAGGCCAACTCTACTTTATATATATAGATATAGATAGACGCTAATTACGCGTAACACACTAATTTTAAAACCCGAAGTTTTTTTAATTTTAAGGTGTGCTGTAGTCAGAAGCGCTAGAAGCGCTGCGCTCCCTCCCTTCGAATCCCTCTCTCTTCTGCTAGTGCTAATTATGCGCTAATTTTAAAACCCGAAATTTTTTAAATTTTATGTCTCCGTGACATTCCTGGGACCATCCCGAGTCGAACAGTACTTTCCGCTCGCAAATCCGTCCACGGGTTCTCGAGATCTTAGAGATCATAGATAGAGGCCAACTCTACTTTATATATATAGATGTGCCATGTGGCAAAATCTAGAAAAGAAGGGACATTCCATAGCTTGTAGAAAATGCTAAACAAGAGAAAAGAAGGGGCATTTAAAAAAAGAATCTTGTGTGCATGCTGGTCTACCCTTGTGTTCTTAGGAGGAACCAAGTAATGCTCTAGAAAAATTCATATAAAGGGGACGCCCTACATAAATAGGTTAAAACACATCAGTAAGTAAAGTTTTTTGAAATGTATGAATCAAATTGGCACCCATTTATATGAACTTTTCTAAAGCATTACTTGGTTCCTGTAAAATGTTAAAAAAAAAAAAATCTGTAAAACATGTGATACAGTGATATGTGATACAGCACAAACAAAGGAAATCCCTTCATTCGACAACAATGGGAATCTATCATTCCCAATAATATGTGAAGAAGGGTACCGTCACAAGAGATCAATTTATTGGATACGTTTAAATATATATATATATATTGTTGCGGTTTTGCCATAAAAGCAAACCCCATATAGTTAATTGCACGACAACATGTAGCCTGCAGTAGTCAGTTATTTCTTATTAAATGTAAAGATTAACTCCCGTCCCAATGTTTAGTCATCCACACCAATATGCGTTGAGCTAGGCAGGAATTCAAACGATGTGCAGGTAGGCGTGGCTAAAGGAACCACCCACGTCACCAGCGAGCAGCCAATGGCAGGTCGTGGGCACGCAGGACCAATGAGAGACCAAGGACGGGCAGAACAATCAGGTCTGGACTTTGCCCCAGCAACTTGCACCGGCATACTTTGACCAATGAGAGATCGAGGACGGGTAGAACAACCAATCAGGTCTGGACTTTGCCCCAGCAACTTGCACCGGCAAACTTTGACCAATGAGAGATCGAGGACGGGCAGAACAACCAATCAGGTCTGGACTGAACATTCTAGGGAGATTTGCCACCCAATATAAGCCGATGCCCATCGCATTTTGGATCCTGGCTCGCTGATGTTCCTTGGGGTCTGGCTGCTGAGTCCTGTGTGGCTGCTGAGTCCTGTGTGGCTGCTGAGTCCTGTGTGGCTGCTGAGTCCTGTCTGGCTGCTGAGTCCTGTCTGGCTGCTGAGTCCGGTCTGGCTGCTGAGTCCTGTCTGGCTGCTGAGTCCTGTCTGGCTGCTGAGTCCTGGTCTGGCTGCTGAGTCCTGTCTGGCTGCTGAGTCCTGGTCTGGCTGCTGAGTCCTGTCTGGCTGCTGAGTCCTGTCTGGCTGCTGAGTCCTGTCTGGCTGCTGAGTCCTGTCTGGCTGCTGAGTCCTGTCTGGCTGCTGAGTCCTGTCTGGCTGCTGAGTCCTGTCTGGCTGCAGAGTCCTGTCTGGCTGCAGAGTCCTGTCTGGTTGCAGAATCCTGGCTCGCTGATGGATCTTGGCTCGCTGATGGATCCTGGCTCGCTGATGGATCCTGGCTCACTGCTGAGTCCTGTCTGGTTGCTGAATCCTGCTCGCTGATTAATCCTGGCTCGCTGGTGTTCCTTGGGGTCTGGCTGCTGAGTCCTGTCTGGTTGCTGAATCCTGGCTCGCTGATGGATCCTGGCATGCTGATGAATCCTGGCATGCTGATGAATCCTGGCATGCTGATGGATCCTGGCATGCTGATGGATCCTGGCATGCTGATGGATCCTGGCATGCTGATGGATCCTGGCATGCTGATGGATCCTGGCATGCTGATGGATCCTGGCATGCTGATGGATCCTGGCATGCTGATGGATCCTGGCATGCTGATGGATCCTGGCATGCTGATGGATCCTGGCATGCTGATGGATCCTGGCATGCTGATGGATCCTGGCATGCTGATGGATCCTGGCATGCTGATGGATCCTGGCATGCTGATGGATCCTGGCATGCTGATGGATCCTGGCATGCTGATGGATCCTGGCATGCTGATGGATCCTGGCATGCTGATGGATCCTGGCATGCTGATGGATCCTGGCATGCTGATGGATCCTGGCATGCTGATGGATCCTGGCATGCTGATGGATCCTGGCATGCTGATGGATCCTGGCATGCTGATGGATCCTGGCATGCTGATGGATCCTGGCATGCTGATGGATCCTGGCATGCTGATGGATCCTGGCATGCTGATGGATCCTGGCATGCTGATGGATCCTGGCATGCTGATGGATCCTGGCATGCTGATGGATCCTGGCATGCTGATGGATCCTGGCATGCTGATGGATCCTGGCATGCTGATGGATCCTGGCATGCTGATGGATCCTGGCATGCTGATGGATCCTGGCATGCTGATGGATCCTGGCATGCTGATGGATCCTGGCTTGCTGATGAATCCTGTCTGGCTGCTGAGTCCTGTCTGGTTGCTGAATCCTGGCTCGCTGATGTTCCTTGGGGTCTGGCTGCTGAGTCCTGTCTGGCTGCTGAATCCTTGCTGATGATCCTCGCATGATCTCCTTCCTCTCTCCCTGATCCAGCCGACCTGCAAGTGTTCATCTCTCCCACCATTGATCTTGAAGCTGGCTGTCCGATGTGCTGGTTCGCCTTTCCTGCGCTGAAGTTCGTCATTCGTGCGGACCTTCAAGCTGTGCATCCTGAGCGGCCGTGGGCTGCGCGCTGGAACTGGCGGACCTAAGTCGGCGTCGACACGTACATCGGTACGAATTAATGTGTGTGTCATTCCCTGTGTGTGTGAGAAGGCGCCTGTTGGGTTTCGGTCGGTAAGAATTAATAAGACTGCCTCTCCGTCTCTTTCTCTTATAAATAAAAGGTTGTACATGTTGTTTCTTTCAAACCTGGTCGGATCGTTTTTTTCTCCATTGGCCTAGCATCATCCGAGACCGAATTTGGCTTGAATCAGGGCCGACAATCACGCAAGGTAACGCCGCTTCCCACACCGTGCAATCACTCGGCACGCCATAGGGTGTGGAAAGCGAGGGTTCAATCCCCAGACTTTCTGGCCATGTGTCTCAAAGGTATTTAGGAATAATTGACCAGCAAACTCTTCGGTGCGTGGCTGGGAGATTGGCGATTGGAGTTGCTTAGCAACCCGTCGATCACGAGTTTAGTCGCGGTCGGCCGCCTGTGGACCCGGAGTTCGAGGGGGAACGGGGTCATAAACCCCCCTTAGTACGTCGACGAACGCGGGATCTGCAACAATATATATATACACCAGACCAGTCGTACGTAACCTGTGTCAACCAATGAACGGGATCAAGGTCACGTCTAAGTCGTGCATACCAAGGTCAACGGAAATGATGCCAAGTGGTACATGGGGAAGAACCTCCTTGACCTTCCTTGCTTTGTTCAACAACTGCATTTCACCACCCACAGCACCTGGATCTCCCAAAGGCACCTGTTGTGGGATTGTCGGTGTATTCATTTCTGGCCAGAAACCTAAAGGGAGCGGACAAAAACAAACAAGCCTGAATTGGCCCTTTTGGCACTGCATAATTTACACAGATGACCATTTTAATTTTAAAACGCACAAAACACTTTTTTCCACAGGAAGTATTCCTCAACATTGACAACTATTCCTTTTTAGTTTCATGCTTGGTGTCCTCATATGCAAAAAGAGGACAATATGTTGTGCACACTGCCAACTACAGTTGCGGCATTCAAAGTTGGAGTTAGAATCTGTTGGAAGTTTGAAGTAACTTTGAATTAATCTCTCGGTCTCTGTGTCTCCCTGTCTGTGTCTATCTGTCTCCCTGTCTGTGTCTGTCTGCCTCCCTCTGCCTCCGTCTGCCTCCGTCTGCCTCCGTCTGCCCCCCTCTGCCTCCGTCTGCCCCCCTCTGCCTCCCTCTGCCCCCCTCTGCCCCCCTCTGCCTCCGTCTGCCCCCCTCTGCCTCCGTCTGCCCCCCTCTGCCTCCGTCTGCCCCCCTCTGCCTCCGTCTGCCCCCCTCTGCCTCCGTCTGCCTCCGTCTGCCCCCCTCTGCCCCCCTCTGCCTCCGTCTGCCCCCCTCTGCCTCCGTCTGCCCCCCTCTGCCTCCGTCTGCCCCCCTCTGCCTCCGTCTGCCCCCCTCTGCCTCCGTCTGCCCCCCTCTGCCTCCGTCTGCCCCCCTCTGCCTCCGTCTGCCCCCCTCTGCCTCCGTCTGCCCCCCTCTGCCTCCGTCTGCCCCCCTCTGCCTCCGTCTGCCCCCCTCTGCCCCCGTCTGCCCCCCTCGGCCTCCGTCTGCCCCCCTCGGCCTCCGTCTGCCCCCCTCGGCCTCCGTCTGCCCCCCTCGGCCTCCGTCTGCCCCCCTCTGCCTCCGTCTGCCCCCCTCTGCCTCCCTCTGCCTCCGTCTGCCCCCCTCTGCCTCCGTCTGCCCCCCTCTGCCCCCCTCTGCCTCCGTCTGCCTCCGTCTGCCCCCCTCTGCCTCCGTCTGCCCCCCTCTGCCTCCGTCTGCCCCCCTCTGCCTCCGTCTGCCCCCCCTGCCCCCCTCTGCCCCCGCCTGGCCCCCTCTGCCCCCGCCTGGCCCCCTCTGCCTCCGCCTGGCCCCCTCTGCCTCCGCCTGGCCCCCTCTGCCTCCGCCTGGCCCCCTCTGCCTCCGCCTGGCCCCCTCTGCCTCCGCCTGGCCCCCTCTGCCTCCGCCTGGCCCCCTCTGCCTCCGCCTGGCCCCCTCTGCCTCCGCCTGGCCCCCTCTGCCTCCGCCTGGCCCCCTCTGCCTCCGCCTGGCCCCCTCTGCCTCCGCCTGGCCCCCTCTGCCTCCGCCTGGCCCCCTCTGCCTCCGCCTGGCCCCCTCTGCCTCCGCCTGGCCCCCTCTGCCTCCGCCTGGCCCCCTCTGCCTCCGCCTGGCCCCCTCTGCCTCCGCCTGGCCCCCTCTGCCTCCGCCTGGCCCCCTCTGCCTCCGCCTGGCCCCCTCTGCCTCCGCCTGGCCCCCTCTGCCTCCGCCTGGCCCCCTCTGCCTCCGCCTGGCCCCCTCTGCCTCCGCCTGGCCCCCTCTGCCTCCGCCTGGCCCCCTCTGCCTCCGCCTGGCCCCGTCTGCCTCCGCCTGGCCCCGTCTGCCTCCGCCTGGCCCCGTCTGCCTCCGCCTGGCCCCGTCTGCCTCCGCCTGGCCCCGTCTGCCTCCGCCTGGCCCCGTCTGCCTCCGCCTGGCCCCCTCTGCCCCCGTCTGCCTCCCTCTGCCCCCGTCTGCCTCCCTCTGCCTCCCTCTGCCCCCGTCTGCCTCCCTCTGCCCCCGTCTGCCTCCCTCTGCCCCCGTCTGCCTCCCTCTGCCCCCGTCTGCCTCCCTCTGCCCCCGTCTGCCTCCCTCTGCCCCCGTCTGCCTCCCTCTGCCCCCGTCTGCCTCCCTCTGCCCCCGTCTGCCTCCCTCTGCCCCCGTCTGCCTCCCTCTGCCCCGGTCTGCCTCCCTCTGCCCCCCCGGTCTGCCTCTCTCTGCCCCCCCGGTCTGCCTCTCTCTGCCCCCCCGGTCTGCCTCTCTCTGCCCCCCGGTCTGCCTCTCTCTGCCCCCCGGTCTGCCTCTCTCTGCCCCCGGTCTGCCTCTCTCTGCCCCCCGTCTGCCTCTCTCTGCCCCCCCGTCTGCCTCTCTCTGCCCCCCGTCTGCCCCTCTCTGCCCCCCGTCTGCCTCTCTCTGCCCCCCGTCTGCCTCTCTCTGCCCCCCGTCTGCCTCTCTCTGCCCCCCGTCTGCCCCCCGGCTGCCTCTCTGCCCCCCGTCTGCCTCTCTCTGCCCCCCGTCTGCCTCTCTCTGCCCCCCGTCTGCCTCTCTCTGCCCCCCGTCTGCCTCTCTCTGCCCCCCGTCTGCCTCTCTCTGCCCCCCGTCTGCCTCTCTCTGCCCCCCGTCTGCCTCTCTCTGCCCCCCGTCTGCCTCTCTCTGCCCCCCGTCTGCCTCTCTCTGCCCCCCGTCTGCCTCTCTCTGCCCCCCGTCTGCCTCTCTCTGCCCCCCGTCTGCCTCTCTCTGCCCCCCGTCTGCATCTCTCTGCCCCCCGTCTGCCTCTCTCTGCCCCCCGTCTGCCTCTCTCGGCCCCCCGTCTGCCTCTCTCTGCCCCCCGTCTGCCTCTCTCTGCCCCCCGTCTGCCTCTCTCTGCCCCCCGTCTGCCTCTCTCTGCCCCCCCCGTCTGCCTCTCTCTGCCCCCCCGTCTGCCTCTCTCTGCCCCCCGTCTGCCTCTCTCTGCCCCCCGTCTGCCTCTCTCTGCCCCCCGTCTGCCTCTCTCTGCCCCCCGTCTGCCTCTCTCTGCCCCCCGTCTGCCTCTCTCTGCCCCCCCCGTCTGCCTCTCTCTGCCCCCCGTCTGCCTCTCTCTGCCCCCCGTCTGCCTCTCTCTGCCCCCCGTCTGCCTCTCTCTGGCCCCCGTCTGCCTCTCTCTGGCCCCCGTCTGCCTCTCTCTGGCCCCCGTCTGCCTCTCTCTGGCCCCCGTCTGCCTCTCTCTGGCCCCCGTCTGCCTCTCTCTGGCCCCCGTCTGCCTCTCTCTGGCCCCCGTCTGCCTCTCTCTGCCCCCGTCTGCCTCTCTCTGCCCCCGTCTGCCTCTCTCTGCCCCCGTCTGCCTCTCTCTGCCTCTCTCTGCCCCCGTCTGCCTCTGTAAGAAGCATTCCACAAACCCTCCCATCTACTTTCTCAACAACCGTCTCAGAGGTTCAGTCGCAAAAACTCGTGTCTCAGTCTCAGCCATGATCTCTCTTGGGGAAGCCACATCACAAGGTTGGCTTCCAAAGCCAGATGCCGACTGGGCATCCTCCATCGTGCAAAGTCCTTCCTTGGCACACCTGAGCTCCTATCCACCTACAAGGCTTTCATCTGCAGCTTGATGGAGTAATGCTCCACCCTTAGGGCTGGCTCCCTTGCCCCACATCTAGCTCAGCATGACACTATGGAAACAAAGGCCTTCAAGATCAATGGAATCTTTCACGATAAAGCCAAGTCTATGGGCCTATCACTTCGCCCATTGCCGACAGGTTGGTGGTCTCTGTCTTCTTCAGGCTCAATTCTGGTCTTGCCCCTCTATCCTCTCTGTGCTTACCCCCCCCCCCCCCCCCCGCTCCCCCATTTCCCCCAAGTTATCTGAAGGACGCATGCGGTCCACCAGCAACCACCTCCTCCCTAAACTGCCTAACTCCAGAACCACTGCCTAAATCCAGAACCACTGCCTCCACTCATTTATTCCTTTCTTTGCCCACAAGTGGAACTGCCTTCCACACTCTATGTCTTTTTTTTCTCCCGGCCTTCAAGACAGCTGTTCACCACCATCTCAAGTCATTCCCCATCCAAAACCATGATCTTTTCCACACCCAATAAACCATCCCCACCACTCCCAAAATTTTTCTAATGTATCCATCTTGTCCAAAAGCCTGGTGTTGGCTTAGCGGTTAGGGCGCAGGCCTGGGATCCTAGGATCCTGTGATCGAATCCCGGTCGATCGCTGAATTAACGCCAGGGGGGTTGACTCAGCCTGTCATCCTTCCGAGGTCGGCAAATTGAGTACCAGCTTGCTGGGATGAATGATCCCGGTGTGTACCCCGATTTAGAATAGGTACACCGTATCCCTGCGCATCGTAAGAGGCGACTAAGGGTTGGCGTCAGGAAGGGCATCCGGTCATAAAAACATTGCCTCAAACAGGGAACCATGATTGTCATGGGGCCCGCAAGGCTAACGCCTGCACTGGTGGGGAAAATGGCCTTAAAACGATCATTCATTCATATTCATTCATTCATTCATCCCTGGTGTTGAACCCTGGTGTTGGGCTCGCGGCTAGGGTGCCAGCTTAGGATCCTAGGATCCTGGGTTCGAATCCCGGTCGATCGCTGAATTAACGCCAGGGGGGTTGACTCAGCCTGTCATCCTTCCGAGGTCGGCTAATTTGAGTACCAGTTCACTGGTAATTCCCTGTTTGTCATTAAAGGCGGCAAAAAGGGTTGGCGTCAGGAAGGGCATCCGGCCGTAAAACATTGCTTCAAAAAGGGGACCGAAAAACAACAACAACCAAGGTCCCCGAAAAAGGCCAACCCCCGCTTGCGGGGAAAAAATGGCCTCTAAAGGTGGTTTTTATTCATCCATCTTGTCCAACCCTTCCATTCTCCCCTAACCCTCATCATTACCTGCATTCCTTGTTTGTCCATCGACATCTACCTTCTCCCTCTGCCCCCGTTATTGGCGTTTCCTCTTTCTCCTGATGTTCCCTTTGTTACGTTGTGTCCTGGTCTGTTGTGTCTTAGCTCCTCCACGAGCCTTGACAATGTATAAACAATAACGGCACTCTTCAATGTCGTGACATCGACTGATATGCCTACACGCACATTATTACATCATGATACAAACCTGTACCAACGTTGACTTAAATCCCTTCAGCTGTTCTAAAGTTATCACATTTTAACCTGACATGACCTCTGACCTTTGACCTCGTGACCCAAAAGTCGAATTAGTTCATCTTTACTTTATTATACATACCTGCACAAATTTTGACTTGGATCGCTTCAACCATTCTCGTCTCCCTCCTCTTATCGCGGTAACGAAAAACTATCACAGACGGACAGATGTATGGATGGAAGGACAAACCGAAAAAAAAATGCCTCTGGCAAATTTGGTGGCAGAGGCATTAAAAATGTGTTGATTTTCTCCTTTCACTCTTGGTTTGCCTTTTCAACTCGACTCGTCTCAAAGGACATAACTCCATCGTGTATGCACTTCCTCTACTCCAATTCTATCAAGCACTGGAGCTTCCCATGATTTTTCCAACAGGTTACAGTCCTTCAAGTTCTGTCTACCTAGATCTTTGAAGCGAGGCTTTGGCCTTCCAATTTTGCTGATGACCTCACCTGGAACTCCATAAAGGATCGATTTTGGCAGACGCTAGTCATCCATATGGACCATATGACCAGCCACAGCAGCCTTCGCCGCTTCAGCATAGCTATGCTACCAACAGACTTCGCCATGGTCAAAACCTCTGCGGCAGGAATGTTGGCTTGCCAGTGAACCCCAAGGATCTTCCGCAGGCATTGCGATTAAAAAAAGTTCAGCCTGCGCTTCTGCTTGGCATACAAAATCCATGTTTCAGCAGGGTAGACAGGAAGTACACTGAGAAAACATGCTTCGTATATGTGTAGTTTTTTGTTTGTTGTAAGGCTTTTCTTATTCCATGCTCTCTTTCACAAGCTGCCAAATGCTGTAGCAGCGTTGACAATATCCGCTGATATCTCTTCATCTGTCTAAGTGAACTTAGTGTGTATAGAGCCAATTTAAGCAAACTGATCAACTTCTTGCAGCTCTGTGCATGCTTGTGGCATACAATGCCACCTTCATTCCGGAATTTCAAACTTTCACCACTCGTACAGTCAGACGCATTGCTATCAATGTGAAACACTCTCCTTCCCTCTGGCAGTGGAGGCTGGAGTGGCCCAAAGCAATGACGTGGACCACGTCTCATTGCTCATCAACATGAACGATCTTTACGATGCTCTGGAAATGCCTTTCTTCCTTTTAGGCAGACCCCAGATTGTGTAATACAGTAACACCATCCCTTAGATAGGCAGACATCAGCTGCATCATACACCCTGTTAATCTGGAAATGACAATGTTGGGCTGACAAATGGAACAAGTTTTTAATCCTGGAAAATCTCAGTCTCTCTGTCACTCTGGAGGATTGTCAAACTATCTATTAATATGGTCAGGAACTGGAAGCAGTTCAGTCTCTTGAACATATAGGCCTTACCATCAACCATGACCTCACCTGGACCAACCACAGGAAAGTTGGCCTCTGAAGCCAGCCAAAGAGTGAGCATACCCTGTCATAACATGAACAGCAGAACCACAGGTTACAAGGAGTGTCGTTGAAGCTGAAGGGAAAGGTGTATGCTGCATGTGTGAGAAGTGTTATGATTTATGGGAGCGAGGCATGGGTAATGAACGTAGAGCAGCAACGAAGGCTGGAAAGGGTGGAAATGCAAATGGTTCGGTGGATATGTGGAGTATCGTTGAGAGAGAGGAAGACAAATGATGAATTGCGAAAGATGATGGGAATAGAGCCTGTGATGGATGCTGTGAAGAGAAACAGTTTGAGATGGTTTGGTCATGTGTTGAGAAAGGATGAAAGTGACTGGTTGAGAAGAGTGATGGAAATGAATGTAGAAAGAAGTAGAGGACGGGGAAGACCGAGAAAGACTTGGCTAAAGATGGTGGAAGAAGAAATGCGGGCAAGGGGGTTAACAAGGAGAGATGCAGAAAATAGGGCAAAATGGAGAAGATTGTCATGGGGACCGCAAGGCTAACCCCCGCTCTAGCAGGGAAAATGGCCTTAAAATGCCTGTTGTGTTGTTGTATCGATTACAACGAATATGTCCACAGCTACATGGAGTACTGCTCTTCCCCATGGACTGGCACCCAACATCACACCTAACTCTCCTGGATTGTGGAACCAACAGCTCTCAACATTACTGGTATCTTCTGCCACAAGGCCAAACCGCAAATTATGTTTCTCCCACATTACAGGCAGGGTGATGACCTCTGTTTTTTTTTGTTTTGTTTTTTGAAACACTGCTCCTCTGGTCTAGTCTAGATCCCTCACATGTTACCCTGTGTTGTCTAAAAACCAGATTTTACATCTATCTTTATGTACATCACCAGCTGTAGATCCACCAGGGTCATCAAATCGGTCAGTCAATTACTTAGGAAAAATGATTGGTTTCACTGTAACAGGCAGTGGAATAAACAAACAAAAAACGAGGAAGAGGAGGAAACAGTAACAAATCTGAAAAGGTCCACAATAGCCTTCAAACACTTCGTCAATTATGACGTTTCCTCCAAGTAGCAATATGTATTGGGTGAGTGGTATGGGTGCCGAAATAATATTTTGCCTCTTTCAGCGTTCCAAAGATTTACTTCAATAAAATATCAAAACTACTTTTGACCTTTAAAACTCTCAGGAGCAAATGAGGTGCAGTGGTCATGGGAAACTTTACCAGCAGATGGAGGATGTTCTTCATGTGCAAGTCTCTTGATGAGTTCTGCTTTGTCTGCACTACTATAAGGGGTTGGTACAAGAGCTAAGGCAGAGCCCAGCAACTGCAAAGACAAGAACATAGGATAAATGACACATGGAAAAACAGTGCTAATAATATTTTTTTTTAAATGCCGATTTGAAAATCCATACTAAATGGTGTTCATAGAATACTTGCGCCGCACAGTCGACTTGGTACACCGCTCAGTCGACTTGCTACGAGCCAAATCTTCTGTTTTTAAGGGGTTTCTTTCTTTGGTCCAATATAGCTGCCAGACTACGTCACCGATAAGGTCATAAATTTACATTCTCCAATGTAATTGTTGCTTAGATAATGCTCAGGAAATTTAAAACTGATCGGACTAAGGGTTGTACTTGTCTAATTATGACGTCATAACAAAGTCACCAATGACATAATCATTAACAACACTTATTCCCCATGTGGAGTTGTTTGCAAGGAGCCACGCTTCAATTTTTTCCATGGAGTGCTTTAGGTTACTTCCGCTCCCTCGGGCGACGAGGCTTGCTTCGAGCTCTCCACGGCATCGAAGTTTGAGTGTTTTCCCATTCGTGTCTTTGTCGGGTTTCCGCTGGTTGTTTTGTTGTGTGTGTGTGTTGTTGTGTGTTTCTGTTTAGTTTTGGTTTTATGGTTGTTGCGGATTTGTGTGTGATTTGTCGTTTTTTTTTATTCGCGCGTCGTGCGCGGCCTGGTCTTTCCGGGCTCTCTTCCCCCCGTCGGTGTTTTGTGAGTGTAAGTTCTTTCCTTCACAGTATTTGCTTGTTTCTTTGATTTTCTTTTCTCCCCCCTGCCTCTCGCGGGCATTTTACCCTTTGTCCGGCGTTCTTAAAAACAGGACAAACGGATAGACAAATAATTATATATTGATTCTTTCTCTCCTCCGGGACACGTGCTTGTTCGCTCTCCTCCTCGTCTCGACTTGTGCCCCGCCCCCTATATCTCGTTTGTATATTGTTGGAATATGTTTAAACCGCAGCCGTGATGCTGACGCCGCCCCCCTCCCCCCCAACCCCTCCCCCCCCCCCAACCCCCGCCCCCTCCCCCCCCAACCCCCTCCCCCCCCCAACCCCCCCCCCCAAACCCCCCACCCCCCTCCCCAGAATTTCCATGTCTTAAACGTTTCCCAGTGTGTACCCTGGTCAGAATAGGTACACCGTATCCCTGCGTGTCGTAAGAGACGACTAAGAGGGTTGGCTTCAGGAAGGGCATCCGGCCATAAAAACATTGCCTCAAAAAGAGAACCATGACAATTACAACTACATATGGGCAGGGTGCAGCCCGAAGAGGAGATCAGTTTCTGAGCTTTGGGACATGGAATGTAGGGACAATGACAGGGAGATCAGGAGAAGTGGTGGAAGTATTGGTCAGAAGAAGAGTGGACATATGTTGTGTGCAGGAGACGAGATGGAAGGGAAGTGGTGTGAGAATGGTGAAGGGTAGGCAGGGACAGAAATACAAGTTTGTGTGACAAGGGTGCCCGGAGGGCGTGAATGGTGTTGGTGTCCTGTTTTCTGAGGAGTTTGTAGACAGTGTGGTGAGTGTGACTAGAGTGAGTGATAGGTTGATGATGGTGAAAATGATGATTGGAAAGCTCTTGGTGAACGTCATCTCGGGATATGCTCCGCAGGTTGGTCGAAGCGATGAAGAAGACAAGTTCTGGTGTGCGATAGAGAAGCTGATGGAAAACGTGAAAGATGAGGAAGTTGTTGTGGTGGGAGGAGACCTGAATGGACATGTGGGAAGGAGTATGGATGGTTTTGAGGGAGTTCATGGGGGTTACAGATATGGTGTGAGAAATGGAGAAGGTGAAAGGATTTTGGAGTTTGCTGATGGAGCTGATTTGTTGATTTGTAATACGCAGTTCCAGAAAGAGGATAATAAGCTTGTTACATACACGTCAGGTGGGTCGACGACAACCGTTGACTACCTGATGGTGCGTAGTCGAGATAGGGGGCACCTCCGGGACACAAAGGTGATCCCGGGGGAGGAGGCTGTTTCACAGCACCACTTGGTTGTCTGCGACATAAGGGTGAAAGGTGCGAGGAGAGCTCGGCGGGTGAAGTACCAACCGAGAATGAAGGTGTGGAGGTTGAAAGAGGTGACAGTAAGGGAGGCATTAAAAGAGAGGCTGAGTAGGGTAGAGGATGATGTGGTTGAGCTTGAAAGTGGTTGGATGTCAATGAAAGCTAGTCTGTTGAGAGCCGTTGGTGAGGTATGTGGATGGACAAAAGGACCACCGAGGCACTTGGAAACATGGTGGTGGGATGATGAAGTTGGAAAGAGGATTGACGAGAAGAGGAAGAAGTTCAAGGAGTGGCAGAAGGCAAAGGGTACGGGAGCAGAAAAAGCAGAGCATGAAAGTTATAAGGCAGCCAAGAAGGCTGCAAAGAAAGAGGTAGCAAAGGCGCAGGAGACATGTAGGAAAATGTTCGGAGAACGCTTGGATTCGGAAGAGGGTCAGAAAGCAGTATTCAGGATTGCAAAGCACATAGCGAAAGAGAGGTGTGATGTGATGGGGGTGAGTTGCTTGAAGGATGAAGTGGGACAAATCGTTGTCGACCCAGATGGAATTAAAGGAAGATGGAAAAGATATATGGAAATGCTGTTGAATACAGAGAATGAATGGGATGGAGTAACCCAGTTTTAGGACCGGCAGAGAAGATAACTGAGAAGGAAGTTGAGGAAGCGATAAAAGCAATGAAGAGTGGAAAAGCGGGAGGGCCGACGGGAGTTGTGGGAGATATATTGAAGGCAGCAGGAAGTTGGGGTGTGAAGAGAATGACAGAGATCTGTAATCTGGTGGTGAAAGAAGGCCGCATTCCAGTGGGTTGGGAACTGAGTACCCTCGTCCCTCTATACAAGGGGAAAGGTGACCCTCTGGAGTGTGGCTCGTACCGAGCGATAAAGTTATTGGAGCATGGAATGAAGGTATTGGAAAGGGTGTTGGAGAGGAGGATAAGGAAGAAAGTGAAGATCGACGAAATGCAGTTTGGATTTATGCCAGGAAGAGGAACGACAGACGCCCTTTTCATTGTGAGGCAGTTGCAGGAGAAGTACATGGAGAAGAGGAAGAAGTTGTTTTTTGGGTTTGTTGATCTGGAGAAAGCATTCGATAGGGTTCCACGCAAAGTATTGACATGGGCATTGAGGAAGTTAGGAGTGGAGGAATGGTTGATCAGAGTAGTGATGGCAATGTACAAAAGAGCGCGCACAGCTGTAAGGACGAAGGACGGGAAAAGTGGTGAGTTTGAGGTGAAGGTGGGAGTGCATCAGGGGTCGGTACTAAGTCCACTACTATTTGTAGCTGTGATGGAGGTGCTGGCTCAGAACATAAAGGAGGGTTTACCGTGGGAGTTGTTGTATGCAGATGATCTGGTGTTGATTGCGGAAAGTATGGATGGACTGAAGGAAAAGATGAACAAGTGGAAGGAATGTATGGAGACAAAAGGTCTGAAGGTGAATATCGGAAAGACGAAGGTGATGGCAAGTGGTAAAGCATGTGGTGAGGTGGAAAGAACTGGGAAGTGGCCGTGTGCTGTGTGCTGGACGGATGTCGGAGTGAACTCCATTCAATGTACAATGTGCGCTGAGTGGGTTCATCAAAAATGTAGTGGTCTGAGAGGGTGATTTACCAGTGTGGCAGCTACATTCAAATGTAAGGTGTGCACAGAGGGAGCTGCAGATGGAGGAAATGTTGAGTTGGATCTTGGAGACGGCGTGAAGCTGGAAGGTGTGAAAACATTTTGCTACCTCGGAGACATGCTGAATGGAGAAGGTGGATCAGACTCGGCAACGGTTGCTCGAGTGAGATGTGCATGGAAGAAGTTTCGGGAACTGAGTGGCGTGCTGATGAGGAGGAGAGTGTCGCTGAAGCTGAAGGGAAAGGTGTATGCTGCATGTGTGAGAAGTGTTATGATTTATGGGAGCGAGACATGGGTAATGAACGTAGAGCAGCAACGAAGGCTGGAAAGGGTGGAAATGCGAATGGTTCGATGGATGTGCAGAGTATCGTTGAGAGAGAGGAAGACAAATGATGAATTGGGAAAGATGATGGGAATATTGCCTGTGATTGATGCCGTGAAGAGGAACAGGTTGAGATGGTTTGGTCATGAGTTGAGGAAGGATGAAAGTGACTGGTTGAGAAGAGTGATGGAAATTAATGTAGAAGGAAGTAGAGGACGGGGAAGACCGAGAAAGACTTGGCTAAAGATGGTGGAAGAAGAAATGCGGGCAAGGGGGTTAACAAGGAGAGATGCAGAAAATAGGGCAAAATGGAGAAGATTGTCATGGGGACCGCAAGGCTAACCCCCGCTCTAGCAGGGAAAATGGCCTTAAAATGCATGTTGTTGTTGTGTTGTGGACTAAGGGTTGTACTTGTCTAATTATGACGTCATAACAAAGTCACCAATGACATAATCATTAACAACACTTATTCCCCATGTGGAGTTGTTTGCAAGGAGCCACGCTTCAATTTTTTCCATGTAGTGCTTTAGGAAATAAAGGTCCAAAGTTTTTTGGTTTTTCAAGATGGCACCTGTACTGTGACCTATGACGTCATAATTGCCACTAAAAAAAAATTGTACATGAGTATCAGGTCAATTGGACAAATGGTTGGTGAGAAAATGAATTTTAAAAATGCAGACACGAACGTACAGACGACTTATGTACAAACGCATGATTGCTCAACCTTACTTTCCGCTTTGCGATCGCAGGGCAAATATGAAGAAAGAGCTTACATTTCTTCATGTTAGGAAGAAAGACAAGAATTCTCATCCTCCTTACTCATCAATAAATAAAACAAACATTCAGGAATATCCCGAATAGCTCTGAGTTAGAGAATGTTTCACACAATAACCTGTTCTTTCACTACAAGCAATCAACAAGCACGGGGTTATGAGCTTAAACACCCTGGAAGCAGAACCTTCATGACATAGACAAGATAAAAATAGCAAATTACAAAAATGGATGAAGAACCTCATAAATACATCTCCACACAGTAGATTAACTGCCAAATGCAAAGCTAAGAAACGAGACAAGTTGCACAATTTAAAGACAAATGAAATCACCTCCTGGACTAATTTGGCAAATTCTTCATGCGTTTGATTTTCCTTCTTTGTTTCAACAGGTAGCCACCTGAAAAACAAGGTAAAATGCTTGGGTCACCAGCCATCATGTTACAGTGTAACAGCCATCATCCATTATTGAAGAAACAAAGTTTATGTTTATCACAACGATTTTTGCACGACATTAAAAAACCCCAAAAAGTAAAAGTTGTACATTTCAGACTGGCTTGTACCAACCACCACCCCTCCGCCCCCCCCCCCCCTACCACTCTCAAACTTTTCCTCTCTCACCCTCTCTGATTGCCTAACCTTCAACCAAAGCAATGCTTGTGGACCCGTTGTTCAGAGAGGATGTGGAATTGAAAGGTCTAAACCTCGATGATGTACATACAGTTTAGAGCCAGTCAGAAAGCTGAAGGAGTCTCTCTCTATTTATCTATCGATAAGTTCTATCTCTGCCTCCCGCATTAGATAAAACAGGAAGAATGCTAACATAAGTAAAAGTTCTGCAGAAATACCTGGTGTTGGCTTAGCGGTTCGGGTGCCGGCTTGGGATCTTAGGATCCTGAGTTCGAATCCCGGTCAATCACTGAATTAACGCCAGGGGGTTGACTCAGCCTGTCATCCTTCCGAGGTCGGCAAATTGAGTACCAGCTTGCTGGGATGAATGATCCCGGTGAGTACCCCGATTTAGAATAGGTACACCGTATCCCTGGCACATCGTAAGAGGTGACTAAGGGTTGGCGTCAGGAAGGGCATCCGGCAATAAAAACATTGCCTCAAACAGGGAACCATGATTGTCATGGGGCCCGCAAGAACATTGCCTCAAACAGGGAACCATGATTGTCATGGGGCCCGCAAGGCTAGCCCCCGCTATAGCGGGGAAAATGGCCTTAAAACGATCATTCATTTTCATATTCAATCAAAGTTCTGCAGAGAAAATGTAAAAATAATATTAACCTCGAAAGGGGAAAGTGTTTACCAAGTTAATGCATCACACAACTAGAACGACACTCAGTAGAGAGCATACCTCCGCCTTGTTGGCCATATCACTCAATGGTGAAGAATCACTTTAAAAATTCTACTGGCCGGATCAGGATCTGGATCTTCACCAAAATTGAATCGATTCTTCCTCGTCACACACATAACCTGTCCAATATGTTTCGTCCAAATCCGTCCACAACTTTGAGATATCCTGCTTTTTTATCGTTTTTGGCCTTATCTCTCAATGGTGAAGAATCACTTAAAAAATTAAATAATTCCCATATCCGAATCCATATTCAGATCTTCACCAAAATCGAATCAATTTGTCCTCGTCACACACCCAACCTGTCCAACCAAGTTTCGTCCGAACCTGTCCACAACTTTGAGATACCCTGCTCACATTCAGACACGGGTGAAAACATAACCTCCGTCTTTCATTTTTTGAATTTTTAAAGCTGCTACAAAAAAGTCTTTGACGTGGGCAGTTTTGAAATATTGATAATCTGGGCAATACATTCCACTGTTAATGGCCCATTGGCCCATAATGATGAACAATGTTCTTAAGACTATCACAAACACCAGTACCTCACTTGATACACGGTACAAGGTACGAAGAAAGTCCACAACAAGTCGTACAGCCATGAAGAGCCAAGCACATTCTGGAAAGAAAACATTAAAAGCATCGATTTGGTCAATAATTTTCTCACTTCATCACATGTGTGTAATAGGTGGTTTTGTGAGTCGTTTGGATAAAGTTTGAGTGATTACGTGTGTATAAGGACATACCACAGCTACAACAGGCCTGTGGACTGACAAGGTGGCAGGCTGCACAGAAAGGCTTATAGCGAAGGCCCATGAGCTTCCAAAATACAGCAGGAAATATAGTGCAGAAGGGAGAAGGATGGGGCGAATAATTTGATAAATCAATAGTGACCAGGTGGGAGGTTAATAATAATGGATGATCTACGGTACACACTTTGCAAAATTGTAATAAATCTGATTCCACAAATCAACTGTGCCTTCACAGCTGTGGGCTCACCTGAACTTGAGGAGGCCAACCTTGCCACTGGTGCAGGCTTCCTCGGGGAAGAGCAGCAAAGCAGGGTTGGCCTGTTTGGAGCAGAACTTGCGGCACGTGGCAACAAGAGTCGCTCGATCCTGCTGGCCCAGGTCAATAAAGCCTCGAGCCCAAGCTAAAATGCTGGGTGGTCCTTCCAATAAAGGCTGGTGGAAATGGTAACATAAATAAATCCAACATAAAAATAAATAAATAAAGGCACAACATAAATGGCAAATAAGCATGCTCATCCTGGAGTTGCCTATTGGTGTCCAGACTCATTAAACAAGTTACCCAATGCAAAGGCACGATAAAGGAAAAGACAAATTTAAGTGGAAAATATTGTCACTTGCACAACATGTGAAGACCAATGCCAACGGCAAACGTCACACAAGAGGCTCCAAAATCCCACCCAAATGAGGCCACTCCTGATCGCGGTCCTGATCAAAAATATGATAAAATAATCATGCAAGAAACCATTTTGTGCCCGCAAAAACCGCAAATACGCGAAGCACATGGCCGCAAATGTAGGGCAGGTTACGTGGGGTCCGCGAGCATTGGAGTTTCACAGTATTTAAGAATTAATGAAGACTGAAAAACCAACATCATGATCAGAGTTGTCTGATGTACCATCCTGTAATGAGGTTAGAAATGAGAATCGTAATAGAATTTCAAATGTCCAATGATGTGAAAATGGAACACACCGTGACAAATGGTGACAGTAGACCCAGAACATTGTAATCAAAATGTGAAACGTGATTTGAGACGACGACTTTGGTTTGTGAGTCACGTTTCCTTGGATCATCTTGCCACAAAATGACACCAAGCACCACACACATGACCCGCACGATGATTCTGTTTGGGTTAGAAAAAAAAATTGATAAAATTGTCAAAATACAAAAATCATGATCTTGGTCCAATGTTAAAGAAAACAGAAAAAACAAAAAAAACAAACAAAGGGAATGTATGCCACATGTCAATTCCAATAGAACGCAGATCCAGACTAGAACGGCATTCGGGAGAGCACAAACCTCGCCAGACTGAACAGTTTACGTTTTCTATCTCACCGACAGGCTGGATCTGCATCCAGGCTTTAACCAAGACTTAAACGGCATGTTATTGTCACCTAACCAACTCATCCACCAAGTTTTGTCATTATCCGTCCATAATGTTTTGAAATATCATGCTATATATCACTTTTTGGTAAAGAATCGCTTCAAAAATGATAGTTTCCAGATCTTCACCAAAATCTAATCATTTTGTCCTCGCCACACACTCAACTTGTCCACCAAGTTTCATCCGAATCAGTCAACGTTTTGAGATATCCTGCTCACAAACAGACAAGACAGTGTTTGCTGTATCCATGTATATGTGAGCATAGCCTTATTCAAACAGTTTGGCTTTCATGTGACACAGACGAGCGAAGGCCGTATGGATTCAATTTATGTTTATGGAGAAGTAGTGGGGTGTATGTATGCAGCAATCTCACAAAGTCCGGGTTAAATTTATCAAGTTTGGGGAGATTGAGGAAGATGAGCTATCACCCACCCCCCTGCCGCTACCACCCAATGCCACCAAGCTCCAATGATGGGTCTGTACCTGACTGTGTTATTTACATTTATTTTGACATACAACATTCATGCAGGCTGCTTTTTAAAGTTAAGAGGCAGGAACTTGTATATAATACCATTCCAAACACGGAGTTTAGTTTTAGAGCCAAAAAGATTATTTTTTACATTACATGCTCAATACACGATGGCCGAGACCACTTCACATTCCAAAATGAGATGCAAAGCATAAAATTAACTGTGGTATGTGAGACACCTGGATTTCCACAGTTTTGATTCTGGTTGACAAATCAATGACACATTTAAGTAGCAAATATAAGCTTGACTATTGACAAAAGTGAAATCAAATGGCTCAAAAACATCTGTTATATGGAAGTAAAATTAAAAATAAAAAAAGAAGAAAGAAATGCAAATAAACATTTTTTTACCTTCTGATTGTGCCTTCCGGAAGGGCAGAAGCGACAAGGAAAATGTGTAAACCAATAAAAACCCGCAGAAGGAGTAGGCAAACTCCAAAAGGAAGATATACAAGGAAGATGAAAAGAGTAAACGGATCACTGACAAACCTGCAAAAAGAAGAAGAAAAATAATCAAGACCTTTAAAGACCTTTAAGTTACGCAAAGAGATAACCGTTCGTTGCATAAAAGGCAACATTTGCAGATTACAACCTCAAACATGGAAATTGCACGACTCCAATATGGGAAATCAAATATGTTCTAAAAATGTTGAGGTCTTCAATACAATTGATCCAACGTTTCGAGAACAAGTGATGCATGTTGTTGAATGAACCATCAAATCATGGACTTCTTTCGGTGAGTTATATGGTCAATAACTTCAACAATCTGACAATGCTCTGGATAACATTCCTTCAAAAAAACGTGGGCATTCCAATAAAATTAACCATTCAGATTTCTCTGTCCAAAAAGAAGAAAAATTAAAAATTAAAAAAAATAAAAGAAAGCGTTTTTTGGAATAAATACAAAAAAAACAAAACAGGAGTGTGGAGGGGGAATATTGCAATCGGATCTGTCTGTCCATCATACGATCTCCTCCTAATATGGTTGTGCAGACATTCACCAAACCATGGTTATGATCTCACCGCATTGCACAAAGGTGCAAGAGCAGTACCACTTTTGGCCTCGCCCCTTGGGTGGGGTTAAAAGGTCAAATACTGAAAAAGGAAATTACAGGCACATGTTAAAACATTTTTAATGACACTTTGTATGTGCAATCAACATTGGGGGATGCATGAAATACAAGTATTTATTGGATTTGACCCCAGTTTATGCACCAGGGGGTGGGGACCACCAGGGGGAATCTCTGTTTTAAAAAAAAGTAATCATAAAAAAAGTCACGTGCAAGGAGTGTGCAAACCTATGCTCACCAGACCCATATAACCGAGTGGTGATTGGCCAAATAAAAAGCAACACGTGGAAATAGAAACCCGCGTTTTACGAATGGCTGCCTGCAGTTCAAATTAGCACAATGGTGTGAAGAGGAGGTGCCGAGATGCTAAAGATTTAGAAACATTTTAAATGATTTAACCCATTACCAATGCCTCAACCCTGGTGACAACAGATGGGAAGGGATGAGCAGGATTGGAGATTATAAAATTACGTCAAGTCTGATGCTTCTTCATTTTATACTCATGAAGGCCTCGCTTCGTTTCCCACCCTCCTGCAAGGGCATGTCCTTGCGCATATATAACACAACAAAAACAGATTGCACACGAGGCACATCAGGCCCAAGTGGCTTGGCAGCTGTGAAGAGCAGAGCATGAGCTTGGAGGGAAGATTTGGGGGTTGGGAGGGGTGAGGAGGGGGTGCTGTAAACATCAAAAGGTGGTGTGGGAAGACTGGTCAACACAAATAATGTTGAAAATTGACCAAATGTTTATTATCTGCCGATGAACATAAACAAAGATTGGAAAATAAACTGATTTATTAAATTCTTTAAAAAGTTTTTTCCCCATTTGTTTGCATAGTATTAGCAAATATCACGTTTTTTGCCAGGTGGTAATCCAGCCATGAATATAATGACCCTGACAACTATCAAAAGGAATATGTGTATGCTTTGAAATGTCTTACTATGGGTCGTCTCTCACTTTATTCCTCAGACAGCTGGTGCTGCTTTTCCACAACCACGAGATTACTCACACCCTTTTTTTTTTTTTAGTATACAGAATCGAGGCTCGTGAAAGAGCTAACATTTATCACACAAACAAATCAAACAGACAAACAAACAAAGTATATAAAAAGAGGAGCGGTAAACAAGATGGGAAGAGAAGGGAAAGCACATAAACACAACATTTGAGAGCAGGGACATCGGGAATGTGTGGGAGGGAGAGGGATTGGGGGAAGGCGGCGTGGGAAGGGGGGGGGGGGGGGAGAAGTATAAACACAAGTACACCAAGGACTTCCAGGAAAGAAGTTGGTATTTCAAAAAAGTGGATTTGGGGTGAATTGACGGGGGTAGAAAAGATCAAGGTTTTGGATGGGGGAAGATAAGAGATGGTGGTGAACAGCCGTTTTAAAGACCTGGAGGGAGGAGTGGGATTGAAGAGAGTGTTGAAGTTTGTTCCAGAGACGGGAGAAAAGAGGAATGAAGGAGTGAAGGTGAGCAGAGAGTCTTGATTTTGGCAGTTTAACCATAAGAGGGTTGCAGGCAGATCTTGTGCGACCTGCAGGAATATTTGGAGGATAGAGCCCAGAGAGAGCTGGAGGAGCAAGGCCGGAGAGGAGTCGGTAGAAGACAGAAAGACCACCAACCTGCCTGCGGTGAGTAAGTGAAAGGCCCTCGGAGGTAGCTTCATCATGGGAGATTCCAATGATTCTGAACGCTTTGGTTTCAACAGCGTGAAGACGAGCTAGGTGTGAAGCAGGAGCACCAGCCCAGAGGGGGGAACAGTATTCCATTGAGCTGCGGATGAAAGCCTTATATGTGGAGAGGAGCTCAGGTGTGCCAAGGAAGGACTTCGCATGACGGAGGATGCCCAGTCGGCGACTAGCTTTGGAGGCCAGATTTGAAATGTGTTTTTCCCAGGAAAGATCATGGCAGATAGTGAGACCCAAAAGCTTGAGTGACAGAACTTCTTGGAGAGGATTATTCAGAAAGTGGATGTGAGGGTTGTCCAGTCGGTCTTTTCGGAGAGACATAGTAAGAGTGTGAGATTTGTCAGGATTGAAAGACATGTTCCACTTGTTTGCCCAGTCTGTGACTTTGTCCAGGTCTGCAGAGAGCGAGGAGGCTGCAGACTGCCGATCTGAGGGATGAGGAATGGAGCGGCAGAGAGTGGAGTCATCAGCAAAGAGATAGAGAGGATTTTCAAGAGAGTCGGAGAGATCATCGATGAAGACCAGAAAAAGCACAGGGCCCAGAACACTGCCTTGGGGAACTCCAGCCTGAACAGGAAGAGGAGATGAGAGAAACCCATTCAGGGCCACACGTTGCCTACGACCAGAGAGTAAGTCCGCAAGCCATGAGTGGAGATTTCCTTCGATACCAAAGGAGGAGAGTTTGGTGAGCAGAGCTGGGTGCCAGACCGTATCGAAGGCACGTGATATGTCAAGGGTGACAGCTCTGATTTCCTGTTTGGCATTGAGGACCTCCATCCATTTTTGAGACAGCAGAAGCAACATGTCCAGAGTAGAATGACCTGGTCTGAATCCAAATTGATGTTCAGAGATCAAGCCATTGGAGAAGAGGAAGGATTTGATATCCGAAGCAATGATGGATTCCATGACTTTGCTGATATAATTGGAAGCAGGCTGATTGGTCTGCAGTTGCAAGGATCTGTTTTTGCACCTTTTTTGTGTAAAGCGGTAATGTTTGCTGATTTCCAAGATGCTGGCAGATGACCTTGAGGAAAAGAGGGTGAAAAGAACAGAGAGAGGGTGAGATAGAGCGGCAGAGCAGGATTTTAGGACCCGTGGGCTGATGCCGTCTGGTCCAGTTGCAGAATCAGTAATCAGAATTATCAAATTGAGTGACCACTACATTCGTCATGGGTGTGTATCTTTCTGTCTGTCTGTCCGCAGCATAACTACCCGATGATATCATCCGATCTTGATGAAACGAGGGTGAGAGGTTGATATCATGATCGAGTTGTGTCCTGCCGAGAGTGGGCGTATTGCGCACATTGTGGGCAGAGCCACGCCCGAAAAAAGTCTTTTTAGGGTGTAATCGAGTTCAAGCTACATCTTCTCTGAAGGAGTTGGTGGAATCTGACAGGGGTTTCGGTATTTGGTTCGGCCAATGTCATGTGTCTAGCCACACAGAGCTCGATTTTTCATTTTCGCCCCAAGGTCAAGGTCAAGGTCACAGAATTTAGAAAAGTCGATTATTTATGGTTTTATTACATTGTTCGCTTCCTGATAGGGTGAAATGTCGTACATGATCTTATATTATCACATACATCATGAAATACAAGTTTACCAACAAATTTCAGAATCTTCGACCTTCGACCTTTGAAGGTCACAAAGGTCAAATTTTCAAAGTTCTCGGAATCGAATCGAATTTTCGGTATTGTGTAGCTAACTAACCTCATAACTGATTATGGTCCCAATTTGATGCATCAATCGTTGATGATCGTGACAATCGTGACGATCGACTTGATAGTCCATCCTTTGTCATTGAATACCGCTCGATCGTGAATCATCGTCGTCTCCTGACTTGTTCAAATCATAAAGTTATGTTGAAATAAAGTAGTTCCTCGATCATAGACCGACGTGTGTACAGAGAGACCGACAAAGGGAACCAATTATTACTTAACTGTGCTTTTTAATTTAGCGCATGTGGTGGAACTATACACAAGGCCTTGTGTATCTGCGAGGGATATACTTCTTTTCTTTTCTTTTTTTTTGTATACAGGATCGAGGCTCGTGAAAGAGCTAACATTTATCACACAAAAAATCCAACAGACACACAAAACATATAATAAGGGTAGCGGCAGACAAGATGGGGAGAGAAGGGGAAGCACAAACACAACATTTGAGAGCAGGGACATCGGAAGATCTGTGAGAAGGAGAGGGCTTGGAGGGGAGGAGGCGTGGGAAGGGAGGGTGGGGTGGGGAAAAGTATAAAACACAAGGACACTGCAAGGACTTCCAGGAAAGAAGTTGGTATTTCAAAAAAGTGGATCTAGGGTGAAATTAGCTGAGGTAGAAAAGATCAAGGTTTTGGATGGGGGAAGATAAGAGATGGTGGTGAACAGCTGTTTTAAAGGCCTGGAGGGAGGAGTGGGATAGAAGAGAGTGAGGGAGTTTGTTCCAAAGGCGGGAGAAAAGAGGAATGAAGGAGTGAAGGTGAGCAGAGAGTCTTGATTTTGGCAGTTTAACCAGAAGAGGGTTGCAGGCAGATCTTGTGCGACCTGTAGGAATATTTGGGGGACAGAGCCCAGAGAGAGCTGGGGGAGCAAGGTCGGAGAGGAGTCGGTAGAAGACAGAAAGACCACCAACCTGCCTGCGGTGAATAAGTGAAAGGCCCTCGGAGTTAGCTTCATCGCGGGAGATTCCAATGATTCTGAAAGTTTTGGTTTCAACAGCGTGAAGCCGAGCTAGGTGTGAGGCAGGAGCACCGGCCCAGAGGGGAGAATAGCATTCCATTAAGCTGCGGATGAAAGCCTTGTATGTGTTGAGGAGCTGAGGTGTGCCAAGGAAGGACTTCACACGACGGAGGATGCCCAGTCGACGACTGGCTTCGGAGGCCAGATTGTAAATGTGGTTTTCCCAGAAAAGATCATGGCAGATAGTGAGACCCAAAAGCTTGAGTGACAGAACTTCTTGGAGTTCCCCATTTTGGATCCCCCATCCAAAACCTTGATCTTTTCTACCCCCGCTAATTCACCCCAGATACACTTTTTTGAAATACCAACTACTTTCCTGGAAGTCCTTGCAGTGTTCATATGTTTTTACCTCTCCCACCTCCCCCCAAGCCCTCTCCCTCCCACATTTCTCTCGATGTCCCTGCTCTCAAATGTTGTGTTTGTGTCCTTCCCCCTCTCTCACCATCTTGTCTACCGCCCCCCTTATTTTGTGTTTTATGTGTCGGTTTGACTTTTTGTGTGATTAATGTTGGCTCTTTCACGAGCCTCGAACTTGTATACAAAAAAAAAAAAAAAAAAAAAAACATTTGACCAGACGCCACCAAGATTTGGAGGAAGGAGACAGGTTTGAGAGTTCAGTCTTGAGAGAGGAGAGATCGTTTCCTGGCTCTCCTGAGGGTGGACACACACTTGTTTCGGGCTTTGTGAAAGGAAATGAGATTTCCTTCCGTTGGATGAGCTTTCCAGGAGGCGAAGGCAAGTTGTTTCTGGGCAACTGCCTCACCACAAGATTCCGTGAACCATGGACGGGAGGAAGGGTATGACAACTGAAGACGAGATGGGATAAATCTGTGCATGAGAGAGAGCAATTTACTTTGGAAGAATTCCCAGGATGAGTTGATGTCAGAGGCGGTAGAGATGGGAGACCAGTCGAGATGATTGATGGCTGCTTGAAGACCGTGCCAGTTGGCCTGAGTGAAATGCCAAACTCATCGACGCTGAGGAGGCTCTCTGAGAGAAGACATCTGTTAATTAAACCTCACGAATACGGATACCTTGGTTTCATGGGGAAAGGGGGGTTAGGATCCCGAGTGAGACTGAACATATGTGAAGAATGGTAAATGTTGAAGAACAATTCATAAAACTAGAACAGCACTTCGTTGAGAGCATACCTACACCTGGTTGGCCATATCACTCAATGGTGAAGAATCACTTTAAAAATTCTACTAGCCGGATCAGGATCCGGATCTTCACCAAAATTGAATCGATTCTTCCTCGTCACAAACAAAACCTGTCCACAAAGTTTTGCCCAAATCCGGACATAACTTTTTGAGATATCCTGCTCTGTGTTGGTTTTAGCCATCTCACTCAATGGTGAAGAATCACTTAAAAATGAAATAATTCTCATATCCGAATCCATGTCCAGATCTTCCCCAGAATCGAATCGATTCTTCCTCGTCACACACACAACCTGTCCACAAAGTTTCGTCCAAATCCAGACATAACTTATTGAAATATCCTGCTATGTATCGTTTTTGGCCATATCTACCAATGGTAAAGAATGACGATTCATGCCCACGGCGGATGTACTCGCACCCGGATTCAGCCCGTCTAACACGTTCAATTTTTCACTCAAACTCATCACTTTCTTCTGGCTCTTTCCAGACTCGCCTTCCCCACTCATCTTGTTTAGAGGCCATATCATACTTAACAGTAATTTACAAGTTCACGGCATTGAGTCGAGAGGTGCAGCGGGGTGTTTGCAGAAACAAAATACAGTACTGTACAGTATCAACTTCTGCGCCCCTCCCCTCATGTCCCTGGTGTTGATGGTTGAGTGAGAGGTGACGCGGGGGGTTTTGCGGACGATGTACATTTACTAGTTCGTGAATACGTGAAACTAGCGGAAAAATAACTCACAGATACAGAGGGTTTACTGTAGTTTGACATTTGCAAGTACATACTTGAAGAATATTTGTACAATATTGCATGGCTCTTGGGAAATACAAAGATAACAAGAAAGAGCAATCAGAGATTGCAGACCCTCACCAGGATGTGTTTGTAGTTTGTGTGGATTTTATTAGCTGCTGTGTTTGTGTGATTTATTGATGACATCGATTTATGTTCAATCCAATATGGATGCAGAACCACGTGACCGATGACGTCATTAATTTAATCCTCCCATACAATTTTTGTGTAGATCATGGACATGAAATTTCAAATTGATCGGTCAAGCATTCTACTCGTCTAATTATGACGTCATAATGAAGACACCGATGACAGTCATGGACATATGTTGTTCCCCATGGGGAGTACTTGACCGAGCCATAATTCATTTTTAGCCGCGTCGCAGACGCTGGTCATAGAGTGCCCTCTGCTGTTGTTGTTGTTGTTGTTGTTCTTCTTCTTCTTGTTCTTGCAGAGAAGACAAAACCTCAAAGCTCCACCCCTTCTGGGAACCATAGCTCCACCCATTCTGGGAGAGGCTTCATATAAACAAATATCCACCATTTTATTAACTCGCATAGCTTTGAGGCCTGTTTTGTAGGCCCGTGGTGTCTTCCTCTCTCACACAGTTTTATTTCGAATCAAATTCGATATATTATTTCATTTTTCACAGTCGCTAACATAGTTTTAGACTCGGTTGAAAAAAAACGGGAAGAAAATCCGATGAAAGTTGCCCTTTATAGAACGAAATGAATTCTCAAAGGCCTGTAACTTCAAGTCGATTGAGATTTTTTTTTTTTTTTAATCGCGGCATGGTCAGTCATACACCGCCCGAAATAACAGACCGGAAAATGCCGAGATGTATTAAAAATTCGTCCATTTGATGACAAATCGTCACGATGAAATATTTAATTTATACGTCATCACAATAATGTGGAGAGAGGAGCATAGCTCCGTTCACGTGTCGCCACATACGGGAAATTGCCGAGATATATATTTTTTAAATCGCGGCATGGTCAGTCATACACCGCCTGAAATAACAGACGGGAAAATGCCGAGATATATTAAAAATTCGTCACCACACACGGGAAATTGCCGAGATATATTTTCACTTTGCACAAAAATAACATCAAGTAATCGAATCAATAGGAATGTCCTGTGCCTATAACATCGACGTTATAGGCACAGCTGCATCTAGGCATTGTGTAACATCGACGCGGCTTTTGTTTTAATTAAAACTTTTTGTACTCGTTTCCCATGGAGCGGTTTTTGGAGATGGAGGTGAAACGTTTTTCGGGTTTTCCAAGATGGCGCCCGAACCACGTTACATATGACATTATAATACAGGAGGATGTGCTCCGATGGTGAAAATTCCTTGGCAATTGGTCCAACGGTTACAGAGAAAAGCATACTCGTTCTGTGCAGACAGACAGACTGACCCAAATGTAATACCCTGTCCACTATCAAAGGCAAAAATATTTGGACCGATGGTCATTATTTTTTTGCTCCACCAATTTATCACTAAATGACGCTCAAGAAATTTCATCTTGATCGGATGAAGTTTTGTACTTGTCAAATTATGACATCATCATTAACGCATGTTATTCCCCATGGAGAGTTCTTTACAATGAGCCATGTCTCAATTTTTTCTACTCAGCGCTTTCGGAGATGGCCAGTACCACGTGACCTATGACGTCATAATTGCAATTAAATTTTTATACAGGAAGAAGCGCAGCTCTGGTGACAATTTCCTGTTAATCGGACCAACGGTTGCAGAGAAAAGCAGGAATGTTGGCATGGAAATGGTAATGGTTAGTGTTCACACTCACCAACTCATTCACAACTCATTCCTAACTCATTCCTAACTCATTCCTAACTCATTCACAAGTCATTCACAAGTCATTCACAAGTCATTCACAAGTCATTCACAAGTCATTCACAAGTCATTCACCAGTCATTCACAACTCATTCACAACTCATTCACAACTCATTCACAACTCATTCACAACTCACTTGCTAACTCATTCCTCAACTCATTCATCAACCTATTCATTCACACCCATTCACTCATTATCCAATACCAGTTAAAGAAAATACCACCATTTGTGAGGATGAACCCAATGAGGTGCAGGTTTCCTCATTATTGTCAAACCAAGCATTTTACGAATCTGCGGGGAGTGAAGTGGAGCATGGGGTGTTTTATATATATATATATATATATATATATATATATATATATATATATATATATATATATATATATATTAATGTTATATAATTATATAGAAGCAAAAGTATATATATTTATTTATTTAATAAAAGTGCTGAACTCTCGTTTTGAATGCCACACACAAGTTACACACGTTACCTTTCAGTTTCACAAGCCCAAGGCACCAGCTGAAGTAACAGAACACCGTTTTAAGGCAAAAACAAACCAAAATACTACATTTAAAACATAATAGTCAGTCAACGAAATTTTCATATCCATTGCATTTACGAACAAATACCAACAAGAGTGAGTACCGACCTAGACTTCACAAAGAGCTCTTCTATCGCGGGGCACGCCATTGCTTTCAACAATAAGAATTAAGAAGCACTTTCGACTTCCTCTTCCGCCAAGCTCTTGGCCCCGCCCCTTATCGCAAATATTTGTTTTAAAATGCCATATTTTAATGATTAGTTAATTATTATTATATTTTGTATAAACTGAGAGCCGTAAACGCCAAACATTTTATTTACCTTCCATTCACAGCAAGTCTTCATGGAACAATATTTATTTAAAATGGCGAGAAGATGAATTTACAAGCCTAGCTGAGAATACAGTAAAAATACATTTATGCCATGTTAGAAAAAAACTGGTTGTCGTTGCGAAGATCCAGGTTTAAAAATGGAAATGCCACCAAGTCGCACATCTGTGCAGCAAGATAAAGTTCTGCAACAGCGAGAGAGACATGGACTCTCATGGAACATGATCAGATCATGGATTAATTGGAGCGGGAGAGGAACAGGAGGCATTCGCAGGAAAGTTGATCGTCTCCACGTCGGTGCAGAAAGGTGGATTTGCCATTTGCACAAATCCGACCTGTAAGGTTACAGATTGAATCATCCAGGTCGGGGTTAAGGAATCATACACAAGCTGTGGAGAGAGAGAGAGACAGAGAGAGAGAGAGAGAGAGATATATATATATATAGGGAATGTAGAGAGAGGGAATGTAGAGAGAGGGAATGTAGAGAGAGGGATATAGGGAGAGGGATATAGAGAGAGGGATATAGAGAGAGGGAATGTAGAGAGAGGGAATGTAGAGAGAGGGAATGTAGAGAGAGGGAATGTAGAGAGAGGGAATGTAGAGAGAGGGAATGTAGAGAGAGGGAGTGTAGAGAGAGGGAATGTAGAGAGAGGGAATGTAGAGAGAGGGAATGTAGAGAGAGGGAATGTAGAGAGAGGGAATGTAGAGAGAGGGAATGTAGAGAGAGGGAATGTAGAGAGAGGGAATGTAGAGAGAGGGAATGTAGAGAGAGGGAATGTAGAGAGAGGGAATGTAGAGAGAGGGAATGTAGAGAGAGGGAATGTAGAGAGAGGGAATGTAGAGAGAGGGAATGTAGAGAGAGGGAATGTAGAGAGAGGGATATAGGGAGAGGGATATAGAGAGAGGGATATAGAGAGAGGGTTATAGAGAAAGGGATGTAGAGAGAGGGATGTAGAGAAAGGGTTATAGAGAGAGGGATGTAGAGAGAGGGATATAGGGAGAGGGATATAGGGAGAGGGATATAGGGAGAGGGATATAGGGAGAGGGATATAGAGAGAGGGATGTAGAGAGAGGGTTATAGAGAGAGGGATATAGAGAGAGGGATGTAGAGAGAGAGTTATAGAGAGAGGGATATCGAGAGAGGGATATAGAGAGAGGGATATAGGGAGAGGGATATCGAGAGAGCGATATCGATAGAGGGATATAGAGAGAGGGATATAGAGAGAGGGTTATAGAGAAAGGGATGTAGAGAGAGGGATGTTGAGAAAAGGATATAGAGAGAGGGATATAGAGAGAGGGTTATAGAGAGAGGGATATAGAGAGAGGGATATAGAGAGAGGGATATAGAGAGAGGGATATAGAGAGAGGGATATAGAGAGAGGGATATAGAGAGAGGGATATAGGGAGAGGGATATAGGGAGAGGGATATAGAGAGAGAGTTATAGAGAGAGGGATATAGGGAGAGGGTTATAGGGAGAGGGATATAGGGAGAGGGATGTAGAGAGAGGAATATAGAGAGAGGGATATAGAGAGAGGGATATAGAGAGAGGGATATAGAGAGAGGGTTATAGGGAGAGGGATATAGAGAGAGAGTTATAGAGAGAGGGATATAGGGAGAGGGTTATAGGGAGAGGGATATCGAGAGAGGGATATAGAGAGAGGGATATAGAGAGAGGGATATAGAGAGAGGGATATAGAGAGAGGGATATAGAGAGAGGGATATAGAGAGAGGGATATAGAGAGAGGGATATAGAGAGAGGGATATAGAGAGAGGGATATAGAGAGAGGGATATAGAGAGAGGGATATAGAGAGAGGGATATAGGGAGAGGGATATAGGGAGAGGGATATAGAGAGAGGGGTATAGAGAGAGGGATATAGAGAGAGGGATATAGAGAGAGGGATATAGAGAGAGGGATATAGAGAGAGGGATATAGAGAGAGGGATATAGAGAGAGAGGGATATAGAGAGAGGGATATAGAGAGAGGAATATAGAGAGAGGGATATAGAGAGAGGGATATAGGGAGAGGGATATAGAGAGAGGGATATAGGGAGAGGGATATAGAGAGAGAGTTGTATAGAGAGGTCACTGTTTGAAGGACGGTACAGCATTGAGAGAAATAGGATGTGGTTGTGAGGGGGGTGGGGGGGGGGGGGGGAGAGGTTACCTTTTGGAGAACGGTATGGCATGGAGACAAATAGGATGTCGTTGGGGGGGGGGGGGGGCAGAGAGGTCACTGTTTGGAGGTCACTGGCGATTTTTACTTTCATCGTTGAGATTAATACCGAACATAAGCTGCACAGGTGCAATCTCGGTGGTGTCATGGCAGACAGAATTCAATGCAAAGGCAAATTCGGAAACATGAAAATCGCATGAAAATCAGCAACATGAAGACACCATGACGTACAGTCACGTGAAAAAGTAAGTACACCCCTTGTAAAGTTTTGACTTTTTCAACATTTTTCAACATATTTCAACATACAGCTGTTTGATCTTCATTTCAACAATATTGATAGGTAAAGGTGATATTGAAGGAGCTGCGCTCCAACGCGAGTCGAAAGAATTGACGCGACCAAAGACGGAATTCGTCCGAGTTGCTTTATTGAAACAAAACAGCTCAGGTATTCTGACCAGCCCGTTTATCGGGCAGCAATATATATACACATTTATGCCGGGGCGTTTGCCCGGGAAAACCGAGACCGGGCATGCCCGGGTGTCAAGGGCGAGTCCTGGAAAGGCGAGTCTGGACATGCCCGGGCGTCCTGGACGCGGCCTGGCAAGTCGAGGCTGGGCGTGCCCGAGCGCTCTGGGCGAGCCCTGGAAAGGCGAGAGCGGGCATGCCCGGACGCTCTGGGCGAGCCCTGGAAAGGCGAGTCTGGACATGCCCGGGCGTCCTGGACGCGGCCTGGCAAGTCGAGGCTGGGCGTGCCCGGGCGCTCTGGGCGCGCCCTGGAAAGGCGAGAGCGGGCATGCCCGGGAAAGACGAGACCGGGCGTGCCCGGGAGGTTCGGGCGTGCCCGGGAACAGCGAGTCCGGGCATGCCCAGGAGAGGTGCGTCTGGGCCCGTCCGGACGAGCCCGGCATGGCGATCGCGCCCTGGCCGCGTCCTGGCAGGTGCAAGGCGATTGTGTACATTCAGCGGGAACCGCTACACACGCCCCTCCAGAATCGACCTGCACCGGCAGGGTCAATTTAAGGGGGGTCCGGATGACCCGGCCAAAGCGACCCCTGGAGGGTCGTGGGGGGGGGGGGGGTCCGATCTGGTGGTGGGTGGTCGAGCGGGGGGAACTGTGGACGGGGGGCGGCCTCGCCGCGGAGGAAGGGCCAAACGTGGTGGTCGGTCGACGTCCACGTGCGCCGGTTTGAGGCGGTCCACAGAGATCCGGTCCGACCGGCCGCCGACGTCGACGACGAAGGACTTGTCGCCCCGTCACAGGACCCGGAAGGGCCCGTCGTACGGCGGCCGGAGTGGCCCCCAGTGCACGTCATGACGCACAAAGACGTACTCCGCTGTGCGAAGCGCCGGGGGGACGTAGGACTGGGGGCCACCGTGGCGGGACGTAGGCATGGGGGCAAATCGTCGGGCGGCCTCCTGGAGGTCCGAGCGCTGGTGTGCGGCGGACCAGGGACTGGTAGCGTCGGGCACCAACTCGCCCGGGACGTGGAGCGGCTGACCGTAGACGAGCTCGGCGGCGGACACCCGGAGGTCCTCCTTGGGGGCCGTGCGGAGGCCCAAAAGGATCCACGGCAGCCGGTCGGTCCAACCGTCGTCCTGAAGGCCGGCCATGAGTGCGGCCTTCATGGAGCGGTGAAACCGCTCGCACAACCCGTTGGCTTGGGGGTGGTAGGCCGTGGTGTGGTGCAGCGTGACCCCCAACGAGCGCGCGACCGCGCCCCAAAGTTCGGACGTGAACTGTGGGCCGCGGTCGGACGAGATGTCCGCCGGTGCGCCGAAGCGCGCGACCCAGGTGGCGATGAACGCCTGTGCCACGTCGGCGGTGGTGGTGGAGGTGAGGGGCACGGCCTCTGGCCACCTGGTGGTCCTGTCCACCATGGTGAGCAGGTGGGTGAACCCCTGCGATGGGGGCAGGGGACCCACCAGGTCCACGTGGACGTGGTCGAAACGCCGTGCAGGCACGGTGAAAGGGGCTAGCGGGGCCTGGGTGTGGCGGTGGACCTTGGCCCGCTGGCAGGCCGTGCAGGCGTTGGCCCAGTCATGGACGTTCCGTCGAAGGCCGTGCCAGACGAAACGCGCCGACACCAGCTTCTGAGAAGCTTTCCGGCCCGGGTGAGAAAGGCCGTGGATGGAGGCGAAGATGCGGCGCTGCCAGGAAACGGGCACGATGGGTAGCTGGCCCTGGGAGACGTCGCAGAGCAGGACGGTGCCTGCGAAGGGGATGTCGGCCAGGCGGAGGCCTGTGTCCGCCGCCCGGAGGGCCTGCACCGAGGTGTCGGTGGTCTGGTCGGCCACCATGAGCGCGAAGTCCACGCCGAGGTGGACCGCGTTCGCGCTGGCCCAAGAAAGACAGTCGGCCACGGCGTTGTCTTTGCCGGCGACGTGCCGGATGTCCGTGGTGAATTCCGACACGGCGGAGAGGTGGCGCTGCTGGCGGGCCGACCACGGCTCCGTGACTTTGGCCATTGCGTAGACCAACGGCTTGTGGTCGACGAAAGCCGTGAACGGGCGGCCCTCCAGGAGGTGTCGGAAATGGCGAACGGCCAGGAATAGACCGAGCAGCTCGCGGTCGAACGTGCTGTATTTTAACTCGTTCGGCCGGAGTTGCCGGCTGAAAAAAGCGAGTGGCTGCCAAACCCCGTCCACCCATTGTTCATGGACGGCGCCCACCGAGTAGTTGGAGGCGTCCGTAGTGAGGGCGATGGGTGCGTTGAGCACCGGGTGAGCCAGCAGCGTTGCGTCGGCGAGGGCCCGTTTTGCGCTCGCGAAGGCCGCGTCCATGGCCGCGGACCAAACAATGTCATGCTTGGCCGGCTTGCCCCGGAGGGCCTCGTAAAGGGGCCGCATGAGCTGAGCAGCGCGGGGCACGAATCGGTGATAAAAATTCACCATGCCGAGGAACTCTTGTAGGGCCTTGATGGAACGGGGACGCGGGAACGTGGTGATGGCCTCGACCTTGGTCGGCAGCGGCACGGCCCCGGTCTTGGTGATGCGGTGGCCCAAAAAGTCAACGGTCGTCGTGCCGAAGTAGCATTTGGCCGGGTTGACAATTAAGCCGTGCTCGCTGAGGCGACCGAACAGTGTTCGGAGGTGGAGGAGGTGCTCGGCGCGGGACGTGCTGGCGACGAGGATGTCGTCCAGATAGATGAAAAGAAATGGCAGGTCGCGCAGCACGCCGTGCATTAAGCGCTGGAACGCCTGGGCCGCGTTCTTGAGGCCAAACGGCATCCTCAAAAATTCGAACAGGCCGAACGGTGTGATGACGGCCATCTTCGGGACGTCGGCCGCCCGGACAGGTACTTGGTGGTATCCCCGTATCAGGTCAATTTTGGAAAATATGACCCGTCCCGCCAAACGGGCGGAAAAGTCCTGGATGTGCGGGATCGGGTACCTGTCGGGGGTGGTAGCGTCGTTGAGGCGGCGGTAGTCGCCACACGGGCGCCATCCGCCCCCCGGCTTTGGCACGATGTGCAGTGGTGAGGCCCACGCGCTATTGGAGCGACGCACAATGCCGAGGTGCTCCAACGCGTCGAACTCTGCCTTTGCCACGGCGAGCTTGGCCGGGTCGAGGCGGCGGGCCCTGGCATAGACCAGCCGGCCCGTAGTGGGTATGTGGTGCTCGATCCCATGCCGCACTGCGACGGCCGAAAACGTCGGCCGCGTGAGGGCCGGGAATTCCGCGAGCAGGCGAGCGAACTCGTTCGCCGTCGGGAGGGCGCACGCCAGTTTGGTCGGCGCGGAGCTGCCCATCGTGCACGCCAGGGAGCTGAAGGTCTCGGCGTTGACAAGGCGACGTCGTTTGACGTCGACCAGCAGCCCGTGCGCGCAGAGGAAGTCGGCGCCCAGCAAAGCCATGGGGACGCAGGCGGTCACAAAGGTCCACTGAAAGCGCTGGCTGCCGAAGCAGAGGGTGACGTCACGCGGGCCGAAAGTGCGTATGGCCGAGCCATTAGCAGCGACCAAAGAGGGGCCGCAAACGGCGTCCCGCCTGTCCTGCTCGGAGGCGGGTATGACGCTCAGTTGGGCGCCGGTGTCACAAAGGAAACGCCGCCCGGACGCTTTGTCCCGAATAAAAAGCAAGTTTCCCGAGTGGCCGGCGCTCATGGCTGGGAATGAACGCCGGCCCGGCCGTTTCCCGAAAGTGCACGGGGGTCGGCACGTCCGAGCCTTGTGTCCGAACCTGGCGTGGTAATAACACCACGCCTGGTCAGGTGGAGGCCCCGGCCGTCGTGTCGGAAGCGGTCGGCGCGGCGTGGCAGCCGCCAGTTGCACCGGCAGTTCGGCCTCCAACCGCGCAGGGCGCTCGGGCGTCGCCTCGGACGGCGGCAGGCTCCAGGTAGCCGCGCCGATGTGTTGGCCCGCCGAGGAGATCTTATCGGCTTCCCTGGCGAGGGCGTGGGGATCGGTGATCGACGTGCCAGCCAGGGCGAGGCGTACCGGGTGAGGCAGCTGGCGAAGGAGGGATATAGAGAGAGGGATATAGGGAGAGAGTTATAGAGAGAGGGATTCGCCTGGGCGAACCAAACAGCCGCGTGACCCTCCCAGAAGGTAGGCAGTTTAAGAGTCACTGCCGTGTCCATGTCGGTAGGTCACCAGTGAAGGAGCTGCGCTCCAACGCGAGTCGAAAGAATTGACGCGACCAAAGACGGAATTCGTCTGAGTTGCTTTATTGAAACAAAACAGCTCAGGTATTCTGACAAGCCCGTTTATCGGGCAGCAATATATATACACATTTATGCCGGGGCATTTGCCCGGGAAAACCGAGACCGGGCATGCCCGGGTGTCAAGGGCGAGTCCTGGAAAGGCGAGTCTGGACATGCCCGGGCGTCCTGGACGCGGCCTGGCAAGTCGAGGCTGGGCGAGCCCTGGAAAGGCGAGAGCGGGCATGCCCGGACGCTCTGGGCGAGCCCTGTAAAGGCGAGTCTGGACATGCCTGGGCGTCCTGGACGCGGCCTGGCAAGTCGAGGCTGGGCGTGCCCGGGCGTTCTGGGCGAGCCCTGGAAAGGCGAGAGCGGGCATGCCCGGGAAAGACGAGATTGGGCGTGTCCGGGCGGTTCGGGTGTGCCCGGGAACAGCGAGTCCGGGCATGCCCAGGAGAGGTGCGTCTGGGCCCGTCCGGACGAGCCCGGCATGGCGATCGCGCCCTGGCCGCGTCCTGGCAGGTGCAAGGCGATTGTGTACATTCAGCGGGAATCGCTACAATATAATATAACAAATATCATGAAACATTTACATTTTGTAGTCCATTGTGTAATTTAAATAAACATAAATGCAAATTTCGCATGTGGAAAAACTAAGTACACCCCTACATTTATCACTACTTCAAATACCTAAAATTAGAATCAGGTGCACCAGCTCAGGTGCAAATGATTAGAACATCGTTGGAGAGGATCTTGGAGGAACCTGTCTTATTTAAACCTGACATTTAGTTTGGTTTGCTCTTTGTTGTTGAAGTGTGCGGCATCACCATGCCAAGATCAAAAGAGCTCTCTGAGGCCTTCAGAAAGAAGGTTATAGATGCCTACGGGTCTGGGAAGGGATTTAAAAAGATCTCCAAACAATTTGAAATCAATCATTCGACTGCCCGGAAGATCATCTACAAGTGGAGAAGATTCCAAACGACTGCCAACTTGTTCAGGCCAGGCCGCCCCAGCAAGTTCAGCCCGAGAGCAGACCGCAAGATGCTGAAAGAAGTCTCTAAGAACCCCAGAATGTCATCATGGGACCTACAGGTAGCTGTTGCCTCTGTTGATGTCAAAGTGCACGAGTCTACCATTAGAAAGAGGCTGCACAAATTTGATCTACATGGGAGGTGTGCTAGGAGGAAACCTTTGTTGTCCAGAAAGAACATCAGGGCAAGACTAAAGTTTGCCAATGAACACCTCGGCAAAGACCAGCACTTCTGGAACAATGTGCTCTGGACAGATGAGTCAAAGGTAGAGCTATTTGGCCACAGTACCAGAAGACATGTTTGGCGAAAACGAAAGACAGCATTTGACCACAAGAACCTGATACCAACTGTAAAGCATGGTGGTGGAAATATTCTGGTTTGGGGCAGCTTTGCTGCATCAGGGCCTGGGCATCTCACCATCATATAATCCACTATGAATTCTTCATTGTCCCAGAGTGTACTTGAGGTTGTTTCTGCCAAAGGGGGCAATACCACCTATTGTGGAACATCGTTAGAGATGTGACATACATTCTGACATACACGTTAGAGACATACATTCACACTTAAGCCAAGGGGGTACTTACTTTTTCCACATGCAAAATTTGCATTTATGTTTATTTAAATTATACAATGGACTACAAAATGTAAATGTTTGATGATATTTGTTATATTATATCACCTTTATCTATCAATATTGTTGAAATGAAGATCAAATAGCTGTATGTTGAAATATGTTGAAAAAGTCTAAACTTTACATGGGGTTTACTTACTTTTTCACGTGACTGTATGATCAGTCAGTGCCAATGTTTGCTTGAATAACAACAACAACAACAACAACAACAACAACAACAACAACAGGCATTTCAAAAGCCATTTTCCCTGCAAGAGCGGGGGTTAGCTTTGCGGTCCCCATGACTTTGGGGACCATGTTTGCTTGAATAATACCTTTAAAATTTATATTCCCATGTTATACCCAATTAGCTTGCGGATGATGTGCTGAAATGAACATCTGTTTAACATTCCGCTCAGCACAAATGGCTGGCAAAGCCTTTTTAAGTGAATTGTGGTCCATTATAGGGGACCAGTCTTTGAGGAGGGCCATAGCGGCAGAAGATCTGGCATAAAAATACGGAAGCAATTACCTGACCAGAAGATGATTTCAGAGGGGACACTTGTGTAAGTTTGGAAAAATGGTCAAGGATGACGAGAAGGTAGACATGACCGGCATAACTTGGGAAAAGGTCCCATTAGGTCTGCACCCAGAACATCCAGAGGTCGCTCGGATCTCGAAGACTGCATATGTTACCAACAGGACGTTTGTACAGAGGATTAGTTGATTGACAAATCGTACAACTCCTCATATGGCTGTGAATGTAGGCCCGCATCCACGGCCACCATAATACGACTGAGGGTTTTCCGGTGGCCTAAGTGACCTGCATTAGGTTTACAATAGTACTCACTTAGCACACTTGGCCTCAGTGATACTGGAACATCAGTAGCTCGATGGTTATTCAGGATTCCAAGTTTTAACTGGACCTTGCATTAAAACTTGGAATAACGAATAACATACAGTTTTGCCGATCCTGGTGTGTACCCTGGATAAGAATAGGTACACCGTATCCCTGCGTGTCGTAAAAGACGACGAAGAGGGTTGGCGTCAGGAAGGGCATCCGGCAATAAAAACATTGCCTCAAAAAGGGAACCATGACAATTACAAGTACATATGGGCAGGGTACAGCCCGAAGTGGAGATCAGTTTCTGAGGTTTGGGACATGGAATGTAGGGACAATGACAGGGAGATCAGGAGAAGTGGTGGAAGTATTGGTCAGAAGAAGAGTGGACATATGTTGTGTGCAAGAGACGAGATGGAAGGGAAGTGGTGTGAGAATGGTGAAGGGTAGGCAGGGACAGAAATACAAGTTTGTGTGGCAAGGGTGCCTGGAGGGCGTGAATGGTGTTGGTGTCCTGTTTTCTGAGGAGTTTGTAGACAGTGTGGTGAGTGTGACTAGAGTGAGTGATAGGTTGATGATGGTCAAAATGATGATTGGAAAGCTCTTGGTGAACGTCATCTCGGGATATGCTCCGCAGGTTGGTCGAAGCAATGAAGAGAAGGACAAGTTCTGGTGTGCGATAGAGAAGCTGATGGAAAACGTGAAAGATGAGGAAGTTGTTGTGGTAGGAGACCTAAATGGACACATGGGAAGGAGTATGGATGGTTTTGACGGAGTTCATGGGGGTTACGGATATGGTGTGAGAAATGGAGAAGGTGAAAGGATTTTGGAGTTTGCTGATGGAGCTGATTTGTTGATTTGTAATACTCAGTTCCAGAAAGAGGATAATAAGCTTGTTACATACACGTCAGGTGGGTCGACGACAACCGTTGACTACCTGATGGTGCATAGGCGAGATAGGGGGCACCTCCGGGACACAAAGGTGATCCCGGGGGAGGAGGCTGTTTCACAGCACCACTTGGTTGTCTGCGACGTAAGGCTGAAAGGTGCGAGGAGAGCTCGGCGGGTGAAGTACCAACCGAGAATGAAGGTGTGGAGGTTGAAAGAGGTGACAGTAAGGGAGGCATTAAAAGAGAGGCTGAGTAGGGTCGAGGATGATGTGGTTGAGCTTGAAAGTGGTTGGATGTCGATGAAAGCTAGTTTGTTGGGAGCCGTTGGTGAGGTATGTGGATGGACAAAAGGACCACCGAGGCACTCGGAAACATGGTGGTGGGATGATGAAGTTGGAAAGAGGATTGACGAGAAGAGGAAGAAGTTCAAGGAGTGGCAGAAGGCGAAGGGTACGGGAGCAGAAACAGCAGAGCATGAAAGTTATAAGGCAGCCAGGAAGGCTGCAAAGAAAGAGGTAGCAAAGGCGCAGGAGGCATGTAGGAAAATGTTCGGAGAACGCTTGGATTCGGAAGAGGGTCAGAAAGCAGTATTCAGGATTGCAAAGCAGATAGCGAAAGAGAGGTGTGATGTGATGTGGGTGAGTTGCTTGAAGGATGAAGTGGGACAAATCGTTGTCGACCCAGATGGAATTAAAGGAAGATGGAAAAGATATATGGAAATGCTGTTGAATACAGAGAATGAATGGGATGGCAACATAGAGTAACCCAGTTTTAGGACCGGCAGAGAAGATAACTGAGAAGGAAGTTGAGGAAGCGATAAAAGCAATGAAGGGTAGAAAAGCGGGAGGGCCGACGGGAGTTGTGGGAGATATGTTGAAGGCAGCAGGAAGTTGGGGTGTGAAGAGAATGACAGAGATCTGTAATCTGGTGGTGAGAGAAGGCCGCATTCCAGTGGCTTGGGAACTGAGTACCCTTGTCCCTCTATACAAGGGGAAAGGTGACCCTCTGGAGTGTGGCTCGTACCGAGCGATAAAGTTATTGGAGCATGGAATGAAGGTATTGGAAAGGGTGTTGGAGAGGAGGATAAGGAAGAAAGTGAAGATCGACGAAATGCAGTTTGGATTCATGCCAGGAAGAGGCACGACAGACGCGCTTTTCATTGTGAGGCAGTTGCAGGAGAAGTACATGGAGAAGAGGAAGAAGTTGTTTCTTGGTTTTGTTGATCTGGAGAAAGCATTCGATGGGGTACCGCGCAAAGTATTGACATGGGCATTGAGGAAGTTAGGAGTGGAGGAATGGTTGATCAGAGTAGTGATGGCAATGTACAAAAGAGCGCGCACAGCTGTAAGGACGAAGGACGGGAACAGTGGTGAGTTTGAGGTGAAGGTGGGAGTGCATCAGGGGTCGGTACTAAGTCCACTACTATTTGTAGCTGTGATGGAGGTGCTGGCTCAGAACGTAAAGGAGGGTTTACCGTGGGAGTTGTTGTATGCAGATGATCTGGTGTTGATTGCGGAAAGTATGGATGGACTGAAGGAAAAGATGAACACGTGGAAGGAATGTATGGAGACAAAAGGTCTGAAGGTGAATATCGGAAAGGCGAAGGTGATGGCAAGTGGTAAAGCATGTGGTGAGGTGGAAAGAACTGGGAAGTGGCCCTGTGCTGTGTGTAGGAAGGGTGTCGGAGTGAACTCCATTCAATGTACAATGTGCGCTGAGTGGGTTCATCAAAAATGTAGTGGTTTGAGGGGTCATTAACCAGTGTGGCAGCTACATTCAAATGTAAGGTGTGCACAGAGGGAGCTGCAGATGGAGGAAATGTTGAGTTGGATCTTGGAGATGGCGTGAAGCTGGAAGGTGTGAAAACATTTTGCTACCTCAGAGACATGCTGAATGGAGAAGGTGGATCAGACTCGGCAACGGTTGCTCGAGTGAGATGTGCATGGAAGAAGTTTCGGGAACTGAGTGGCGTGCTGATGATGAGGGGAGTGTCGTTGAAGCTGAAGGGAAAGGTGTATGCTGCATGTGTGAGAAGTGTTATGATTTATGGGAGCGAGACATGGGAAATAAACGTAGAGCAGCAACGAAGGTTGGAAAGGGTGGAAATGCGAATGGTTCGACGGATGTGCGGAGTATCGTTGAGAGAGAGGAAGACAAATGATGAATTGCGAAAGATGATGGGAATAGAGCCTGTGATTGATGCTGTGAAGAGGAACAGGTTGAGATGGTTTGGTCATGTGTTGAGGAAGGATGAAAGTGACTGGTTGAGAAGAGTGGTGGAAATGAATGTAGAAGGAAGCAGAGGACGGGGAAGACCGAGAAAGACTTGGCTAAAGATGGTGGAAGAAGAAATGCGGGCAAGGGGGTTAACAAGGAGAGATGCAGAAAATAGGGCAAAATGGAGAAGATTATCATGGGGACCGCAAGGATAACCCCCGCTCTAGCAGGGAAAATGGCCTTTAAAATGCATGTTGTTGAATACAGTTTTGCCATAGCCGAGAGATTCCTACTAGTTTTTCCTACTCTAGTGCCCAGACATCAATCTTGTCTTGTCTTGGCCAGACATGAGTCTTAGCAATGGTCCAGAAAAAAAAACTCGTCATTGCGTTGATGATCCTCAAGATCCGACAAACTCGATTTCACATCCACAGAAAAGGCAAAACGTTGGGTCTAGAATTAGATGAACATCAGGTACATTCATACTATTCAATGAATGGGAAGTCACAACAAGTTATATCTACACAGAAAAGTTGATGCCATTCGCAATGACAGATTCAGAGGTTGGGGGACCACCCCGGTCACCCAAGGTCCATGTGAAGTGGGGGCCCATGCAGGAGCGGATCATCATTGGAGTCATTGTAACTAAGAATTGTTGTAATAATGTCAGCCATTATTGTGCTCACCAGGCTAACAAAATAAAGGAAGAACTACAACCATAATGTATTCTGTCATCTTTAGCAGTCTTGATCGTTATGATTTTTTTTTTTTCACTTAGTCGAGGCTCGTATAAGAGCTAACACATATAACATACAATAAAGGGAGTGCGAGACAAGAGGGGGGGGGGGGGGGAGAGGGAAGCACAACACCCAAAGAGAACAGGGACATCAGGAGATCTGTGGAAGGGAGAGGACTAGGGCGGGTTACATAACATGGGATAAACAAGATGGACACTACAAGTGCTTTTAGGAAATAATACAGGGTATTTGAAGGACGTGGATTTGGGGTGGATTAATGGGGGTAGAAAAGATCAAGGTTTTAGATGGGGAAAGATAAGAGATGGTGGTGAACAGCTGTTTTGAAGACCTGGAGAGGGAGTGGGATTGACGAAAGATAAGACCTGGAGGGAGGAGTGGGATTGACAAAAGTTTGGGAGTTTGTTCTAGAGATGGGAAAAAAAGAAGAATGAAGGACTGAAGGTGAGGTCTTGGTTTTGGCAGTTTCACCAGAAGAGGGTTGCTGATAGACCATGTGCATCCTGCAGGAATATTTGGGGGACAGAGCACATACAGAGCAGGGGGAACTAGGGGGGAGAGGAGTCGGTAGAAGACAAAAATACCATCAACTTGCCTGCGGTGAGAGAGAGAAAGCCGGTCAGAATCAGCTTCATCGCGGGAGATTCCAATGATACTAAAAGCATTTGTTTCTACAGCGTGAAGCCGGGCTAGTTGTGAGGCAGGAGCACCAGCCCAGAGGGGTGAGCAGTATTCCATCAAGATGGGGGTGAAAGCTTTGTTTGTGGTGAGGAGCTCAGACTGCCCAGAAAGGACTTCGCACGACGGAGGATGCCCAGTCGGCGATTGGCTTTGGAGGCCAGCTTGGAAATGTGGTTTTCTCAGGAAATATCATGGCAGAGAATGAGACCCAAAAGCTTGAGTGACAGAATTTCTTGGAGAGGATTGTTGAGAAAGTAGATGGGAGGGTTGTCCAGACTATTTTTGGAGAGACATAGTAAGAGTGTGAGATTTGTCAGGATTGAAAGACATGTTCCACTTGTTTGACCAGTTTGTGATATTGCCTAGGTCTGCAGAGAGTGAAGAGGCTGCTGCCTGCCAATCTAAGGGTTGAGATACGGAGCGGCAGAGAGTGGCATCATCAGCAAAGAGAGAATATTCCAGAGAGTCGGTGAGATTATTAATGAAGACCAGAAAAAGCATAGGGTCTCCTTTCTGTTGTTGCACCCTCTGTTCTTTCCGTGCTTTATCCTCCCCAGGTTTCTGCCAGGCTCACACGTTCCACCATCAATCGACTTCTGGTGAAACTACCTACATCCAGGATGACTGCTCATCTCCAGTCATTTGTTGCTCCTTTTTCCTGCCTGTGGAACCAACTTCCACACTCTCTTCAATCTCATTCTTCCCTCCAGGTCTTCAACAGAGTTGTTCACTCAGATCATCACCGATGCAAAAGCATGAACTTTTCTACTCTCGATAACTCCCCACCACACCCCAATCCCTCTTTCCTCCAAATTTCTAGTTTTCCCTTCTGAGCGTTCCATCGTTTCTACACCAGTCCTCATTCATCCCATCCTTCCTGCCTAACCCGCTCCCCCCCCCCCCCCATTCCTCTCCACACCTATTGTTTGCGCGCCTCCTTCTGTCTTGGCCATTAGCTCTGCTGTTGGTGTCCCCTCCCCCTCTCTTTTCTGTTCCTTTTGCCATGTTGCATCCTGATCGGTTTTGTGTACTAATACTAGCTCTTCCATGAGCCTCGACTATGAATGCACAAAAATGTAAAAAAATTAAAATGTTCATCCTTGTGGAGGTATATGCTCTCTACCAAGTGCCGTTCATTGTTCAAAATGTAATTTTGTCAGTGAAAGCATGCACGACAAGTCTTCAATTATTCATGTTCCATCATTTAATAACTACAATAAACTTTGAATGATCAAAAAAAAATGTCCATGCTGTACAAGTCAAGCAACAATGGTAATATAAAGAATGGCGTTATCGTTTCGTTTTTCTTCCTCTCCGAAATCCCCGGACAGAACCATGTCCAAAACAGATGGAAGGAGGAACCCTGCAACACACGCCACCGGGTTACACAAAATTATTTCATGGAATCGCTTCCTCGGTAGGCTTTTGTGACAGAAATGTTGCACTGTGTTATGGTTATTTTTAAAGCACATCTCTTCAAGAACAACTTCGTTAATGTCTGAAGATCCTTCTGTGTGCAAATCAAGTGAGTCTGATTGATAGTCTGGCTCATTGCATGATCGGGAAACTCTTTTCTCACTATCCACCAGGAGATAAACTGAACGGAATTCATACAATTACATCAGTTGCACCAGACGCATCATTTAAACCCTGATTGAAGTAATTTGTCTATCTTCTATCTTCTATCTATATATATATAAAAGAAAGTTTTTGTTTGTTTGTTTGTCTGCACGTGCTAGTCTCCTGAACGGTGAAAGATAGGAGGAAACCTCTGAAACAAAAAATGTCTGGACGGGCCCCGGGAAGGTTATAGGCTAGGTGGCGAGGCCGGTCGAGGCCGCCTCGGCCGGGCTGGGCCCATTTCGCAATAAATCTTCTTCTTCCTTCAAAATTCTCTTGAAGTACAACTTATGCACTTAATAGGAATATCTGACTGATTGCAACACATGCTTTCAAAATTATTTATCGTGGGGCCCGACAGAAGAAAGAACAAGGATTCGTTGAGCACTGACTGATACTGGGCTCGCGTCGGACCTATGTACAGAAGATTAAATTCATTCAAAAAGAACCCGGACAACGCCGGGTGCATTCAGCGAGTCCTGCATAATATTAATATATAGAATATAGATGGATCCGTGTTGGCGAATTCAACCTGAAAGATGTATTCGTTATATTATGGCTGCTAAGGGTAGATCCACTATGATTGATTCGTTTATTAATTTAATGTTGTCACGTGACTTCTACGGCACTTCTTATTGGCTAGTTAATGATAATTTTTAAAATGAAAAATGACTACTTATCAGCATCTTTGCTTTGAACAAAAAAAACATAATAACGCATATGGTAAATCTTTTGTGTCAGGAACAATTTAAACAATCTTACCACAAACTATGAAAGAGTGCACACCTGCGATGGTGCACATTTTGTGGTGCATTGGTCCTCTCCTCTGTGCACACCTCCATGGCATTCATCTCATCTCCGGCGTGGGATGTTGAGCACACTTCCATGTCTGCACCACTTTCCTGCTGGGAACTTGTCACCATGTCCCTTTGTTTAACCCCCTTGTGCCTTCAATGACACACACACAGTTCAAAATGAATTGATATTTAGTTTGGAGGACTCTAACATGTCCCCTCACTTCCCTGCTCCCCCCCCCCCCCCCCCCCCCCATGAAATTGTTTATGGAGTCAATTTGTAGGTTGAGGGAGGAGGGTGACTTTTTGCTGTTAACTCTTCTTTTGTTTTGTTCACTCTTTAAAAAAAAAAAAAAAACACCTTTAGAGGCCATTTTTCCCCGCAAGCGGGGGTTGGCCTTTTTCGGGAACTGTGGTTGTTGTTGTTTTTCGGTCCCCTTTTTGAAGCAATGTTTTACGGCCGGATGCCCTTTCCTGACGCCAACCCTTTTTGCCGCCTTTAACGACAAGCAGGGAATTACCAGTGAACTGGTACTCAAATTTGCCGACCTCGGAAGGAATGACAGGCTGAGTCAACCCCCCTGGCGTTAATTCAGCGATTGACCGGGATTCGAACCCAGGATCCTAGGATCCTAAGCCGGCACCCTAGCCGCTAGCCCAACACCAGGGTTTTGTTCACTCTTTAATACACTATATCACACTCAAGCTCTTTGCACACATTTAATCACACTATCATTCAGTACTCCATATGTAGGGAAGGGAAGGTAAAAAAATGGCCACCCATTCATATGATAAGACCGATAGTCTAACAATGGTGTAGCCGGGCTTGTTTGATACTTCAGTTGAAGAGGATAGCATGACCTGGGTGGGGATATCAGTTAGCAGTTAGCAAATAATGTAAGTATTTAAAAAATTTGACTTCAGGCATGGACAGCCGGTTCATGAATGACTTGGGGGAAAAAAAAAAACGGCAAATGGAAAACGATGAACCAATAAATTCCACATTCCTGTGCCACTGCAGTCGAACGTCAGGCCTCGACAGCGAGTTCGTGAAAGACTTGGGTAAGAAAACGTACCCAGTCTGAATTTTGCTATAGCCAGTCAATGGTGAATCTGCAAATGTCACGGATGGAATCCCTTACGTCATTTCCTCATTCTGCCTTTAAACTCAATATCTCTATATTTTCATTCCAAACTGCATCATTCATCATTCCAATCACAAATAAATACCATAATATTTATATATCAAAAATATAATGTTAAATCACGATTGTATTGAGATATGAAACCAGCGAACCGTTATCATCTGTTCACTTCCGGATTCGGGAGCAAGGTCCGTGTCGATCGCATTTTCAAAATCATAATTGTATGAGGAATTTCTGAAACCTCCTACCCACATGACGACACCTGCTTGGATTCCAAAACATTCCACAGAAGGTTATTATATTTCCTTTTAGTAAAATAGAAAACTCTGCGTGGTTGAAACGGCAAATATTTCCGGGATTAACAAGCGCTTTGAGGACCACGCAAGATCGAAGCAAAACAAACGGTTCATTTTGGATGAAGTGACATGACACTCACGGCAGAAGATTGAACTAATCTTTTGAAAAGGATTGCAGTATTTTTATTTTTATTTGTAAACACCTTCAATGAAAGTATAATTATGTGCATTCGTGATCGTAAAATTTTCCTTTAAGAATCACGAACCACTGAGAATCAAAATCGAAAATCCGAAATATTTTCCAGAAATGCGAAATGGGGCTCGTGTATGTAACAAAAAAGAAGACTAGATCAATACGAGGATATTTCTAAATAAACAGGGCGTTTGATGCACCCTACTGTCACCTTCAGTGGCAGAGGTAAAAAGGACTGAAATGAACTGGTCTCATTGCGTTACATTGTTGAGTTAAGCGACATGGATTGTTTTGCCACTTGGCAACCCATTTGTGCTGTATGAGTCAAACAACGACCTCAGCAAATATTTCGGGTGTTAACGTCAAATAAAATATCATACATGTATATGTGCAAGTCGTCTTTGAAAGAGAAGTAAGTGGAAAGTCAAAAATCCTTACACGGTTTCAGTGGTTGGTCAAATCGGAAATCTTTGGGAAACCCGTGATGTTTTACAAGATGTTCTTTCCTTCCCTTTGCAGTGGAAAACTTCTCGGCACAGCATTCTACAAGGCAGCGGTACTGAATACAGGACAAAGCACAAGGACAAAGCACAAGGACAAAGCACAAGTCATACCTGAAATTAACTTGCGCAAGAGCTACTTTCTTCATTTTAGGCATTCTAGAAATTAAAATGTAAATAAAATAACCACACACTGTAAACCCTCCGTATTCGTGAGTTCCACGTATTCGCGAATTGGGAAATGCATACCGATTCATAATTGGCGACTCGTAGACTTCTAGATTCACGAGTTCGCAAGCCCCCATCACCATACCCCCTTGTCACGACCCACTCAACCACCAACACCGGGGACATGATGGGAAGGGGCACAGATGTTGATACTGTACAGTACTGTATTTGGTTTGTCTGCACAGTGTGGGCAAGCCACTCCGGGCACCCACACTGCCCTTCCTCCCTCACAGCAGTTCCCAAACTGCAAACACCTCGCTGTGCCTCTCGACTCGCTATCGTGAACTTGAGCTATTTTTTCGCTTCTAATTTGCTTTTAATCATGGCGTCTAAGAGTAAGATGAGGGGAAAAGGTGCGTCCACTGTAAAGAGACAGAAGAAAGTGATGAGTTGAAGCGAAAAACGGATGTATTATGCCCGCTATGGGTACGATCCTCCCGAGGAATCGTTTTTTCTGACTTCCCCTCCAAAGCACCACCATCCTCAACACATCATCATCATCGTCAAACACGACTACAGAACACACTGTTCGGTATACTGTAAATTATTTATTTAAATCATTGTTCTTCAACATTTAACCCCCTCCCCATGTTGAGTTTGACCCGGGAAGCTAACCCCCTTTCCACATTAAACCAATCTATCCGTAATAGCGAATTCTGCATTTGCGAGGTTGTCCAGGAACGTAGCCCTCACGAATGCGGAGTGCTTACTGTACTTTGGTATTCCATCATGGTGGTTGGAAAGCCGTTTCATTTGCTTTTCAAAGGAACCCAGGACCACACCGCTAAGAGATGAGCATGCAACCAATTGAGTTATCCGATACTTACCATATTCTCTCGAGTCGCCAGGATCTGAAAAAGTGGATCGTGCCACTCCAGCAGATGCGTTTCCAAAAGCAACGTGGTTGGAAATCGGCGACGGCATGTACTGCAAGTATGGCGGTGTGTTATGGAATAGTGATGCTCAAAAGCAGCAAGTGAGCTGAATCGCTGCTGGCAACCAGGTAGGTGGCAGCCAAATTCAGGGATGCTGCATGGCACACACATACATATGATAGGACCATGTGACATCATCTAAACAAACCTATATTTTATTACTAGTAATAGCCATCCATAACAATCCTTGACCATGTTGTGGAACATCGGCTGGGGCCCTCACTTTTTTTTCCCCCATCCTCACCTTTTCACCTTTATTCAATTAAAAATTTGTTTTCTCTGCAGCTGCTTGAGCGATTGACACGAAACTTGTAACATATGAGTGCCGACCTATGGAGAATCGTCTAACAAAGTCACATGATGATTTGATCGAAAATGTGGCCGGCGTTCCAAAAAGTCTGTTTTCTGTATGCATGGGTTGCAGGGTGTTTCGCGTATCAGGAATAAACAGGCACGACCTTGCTTTGCTCGGCCTTGGCCAGATTAGTCCAACATGTTTGAACTGCATTAAAAAGGTAATTTTACAAATCTATCTATATATATAAAAGAAAGTTTTTGTTTGTTTGTTTGTTTGTCTGCACGCGCTAATCTCCTGAACGGTGAAAGATAGGAGGAAACCTCTGAAACAAAAAATGTCTGGACGGGCCCCAGGAAGGTAATAGGCTAGGTGACGAGGCCGGTCGAGGCCGGTCGAGGCCGCCTCGGCCGAGCTGGGCCCATTTCACAATTAAAAGCTGAGCTGAATTATAGTAGTCAATCTTCTACGGCCGCGAGTAAAAACTGAATTATAGTAGCAAGACCTATGTACAGAAGATTAAATTCATTCAAAAAGAACCCGGGCAACGCCGGGTGCACTCAGCTAGTAATATATAAATCAAGGTGTAATTTCCTTTCTCGAATGTGTTTTATCACATGCCTGGAAACTTCAACCTCATCCCCAAAGCCAGACAGGGAATCTCTGATGTAAAGGTGTCTGTATACATCACCATCCTGCAGCGACATGGAATATGCAACACATTGTCAAGGGTTGCAAAGAAAATGGAACACAGAATATCATTTAGCCACAATGAAAGCTATCTTCAGTCTTAATTTGTATATTTTATTTGCACCAAGAAAGCTTTGTGATGCATCTCGAACCAGCAAGTGCACCAGCAAGTGCACGAACCAGCAAGTGCACGAACCAGCAAGGGCAGTGTCGTATATTAACAGAGTCTGGCCAGCCTTTGATCTGCTCAACCACCGCCGTGATTGGTCGAGCCCACGTCACGTGGTTTACAGGCGCCATTTTGCATACCACCTCAGCCGAGCAGCTTTCCCGCTGCACCCATTCCATGCCATTGCTTCGTATCGTTGCATATTTCATTTGAGTAATATTTCAATAAAACCAACCAATATGGTGTGTTGTACCGCTTGGGGATGTTCTGTTAGACCAGGACAAGGTCGTATAATGCACAGATTTCCTCGAGACAAGGAACGAAGTGCTATTTGGGCGGTTAAAATACGCCGAGTTGGATGGAATCCATCACCTTACTCATATTTATGTTCGGTAAGTGAAATCGCTTAATATATATTGGTTTCAAATCAACAGCGACATGACACGTGTGTATTAGGTCTCTGGTGAGCTTAACATTTATTTAGTCAACCATATATATATATATATATATATTATACATATTCCCTGTAACATTTTTCGTGTACCTATGCAGTGTATAGGGTATATAAATAAGGGATTATGTATATGAATGAATGATCGTTTTAAGGCCATTTTCCCCGCTAGAGCAGGGGTTAGCCTTGTGGGCCCCATGACAATCATGGTTCCCTGTTTGAGGCAATGTTTTTATGGCCGGATGCCCTTCCTGGCGCCAACCCTTAGTCGCCTCTTACGATGCGCAGGGATACGGTGTACCTATTCTAAACCGGGGTACACACCGGGATCATTCATCCCAGCAAGCTGGTACTCAATTTGCCGACCTCGGAAGGATGACAGGCTGAGTCAACCCCCCTGGTGTTAATTTAGCAATTGACCGGGATTCGAACCCAGGATCCTGGGATCCCAAGCCGGCACCCTAACTGCTAAGCCAACACCAGGCCAGACTTATAATACCTGAAAATCAGGTATTATACATATACCCTGTAACATGCACTGTTTATATATGCTTATATAACAGGAAATACTTGTTTATGACGCAATATTTGTGGTGCGAGTCAAGTTATAACATTTGTGAACCCAAGCTAATGAATAAAATAATAGACATTGTACTTTCGTAGCATTATGGGAATATTGTATGTTACGTTTCCAGATAATAGATGAAAACGAGTATACAAGCTCCATTTTATCAAATTACAATTTCATGCCAAGAGAAATAAAATGTATCAGTATGCTGTATGCAGCTGACAATAAATCGTGTGCCGCGACAGGCAAACAATTCGTGTGAATAAATGACGCCGCTTGCAGATTTTATTATTCCAATAACAAACAACACGTCACTTTAACTTGAATTAGTTGTTCCTCATTAAATCTGCGACCAAACAGTAACAACATCGATTCCCTCGTCACAGAACTACAGGATTGCCACAGCTGACGTACATCTCGCAGTGCCAGCGCGCGAAGTTAGGTATGCAACATGGCGCCAGTATTTCAGTTGGCCAGACTCTCAATATACACGGCACTGCCCTCAGGTGTTCACATTATGTATGATGCGATGAAAAAAAAAACGTGGATTTTATGCCAAAAGTTGGATAAAAATAAAAATAACGTTTCACCTTATTTAGAACACTACCATGCCAAGGTATGGACACGTCCAGTGTACGAGAGCAAATGTATTCTCACCTCGAAGAACGGGTCGTCCCTGCTCAAAAACAACAAGCTTGTTTGGGAGTGGTCTGCCAGGTCTTGCACCTGGTACCGCATGGGCTGTACGAGATCTAGCCTCCCCCATGCTTGTCCTTGCACAGCCTCTTCTGTTAAAAGGTCCATGATGCTGGCTGGCCACTCCACAGTACCATGCTCCTGGGCATCTTCCTGCGAGTGCATCTGTAACATATTTGATGGTTTTATTGCAATTGATCAAAATCATTTATTCAGAAGTGATGTATTTATATTTGAATTGGCATCACCATACACACCCCTGGTTGGTTTACCCCACCCATCACCATACACACCCCTGGTTGGTTTACCCCGCCCATAACCATACACACCCCTGGTTGGTTTACCCCGCCCATAACCATACACACCCCTGGCTGGTTTACCCTAACCAATACCATACACACACATGGTTAGTTTACCCCACCGTACACCATACACACACACATGGTTAGTTTACCCCACCGTACACCATACACACCCTTGGTTGTTTTACCCCACCGTACACCATACACACACCCCTGGTTGGTTTAACCCACTGTACACCCTACACACACACCCCTGGTTGGTTTACCCTAACCAATACCACACACACACATGGTTAGTTTACCCCACCGTACACTATACACACCCTTGGTTGTTTTACCCCACCGTACACTATACACACCCTTGGTTGTTTTACCCCACCGTACACCATACACACACCCCTGGTTGGTTTACCCCCACTGTACACCCTACACACCCCTGGTTGGTTTAACCCACTGTATACCAGCCATGCGCACCCCTGGTTGGTTTAAACCACTGACACTGTACACCATACGCACCCCAGGTTGTTTTACCCCGCTGTACACCATATACACACCCCTGGTTGGTTTACCTCAAACACCATACACACCTCTGGTTGGTTTACCCCACGGTACACCAAACAAACCCCTGCACATACACTTTGGTGGTTTGCCGTACACCCCCGGTTGATATACGTACACCCCCGGTTGATATACGTACACCCCCGGCCCCGGTTGATTTACGTCACTGTACATCCCTGCCTCTGTTACACCGAGTCACCGACCATAAAACCCACCATTTTAACGGCGACACATAAATTATTAAACAGGTAGCAAATTGAAAGAACAAAAGGGTTTCAATGATTTTTAATTAAGTATAAACCTTCATAATTATCAGGTTTACTGTTGTAATAAAAAATTGTATTTGCAAAGAAAACTCATGCACAGTTTCGTAAACAAGCAGCTTGCTATCGCTTGCCAAGCCACGCGTTCCGTATCAACCGCTTGGTAAACCGCTCGTCCTCGTCATGAGCGAAGACCCTCATGACATGATGAGGAGATGAGATCATGATGAGACATGATGATGAGAGCCGAAGAGACCCTCCGCTGGTTCGGGCAGGAATTTGTAATTTGTTCAGGATGCCGGCGAGAGCTCGCTCACTCTCCACGAAAGACACTGGGGGGTCTTTAACGTCCACCAACTAATATTAATAACGTCCATCCGAGGGACCGCACACGTAAATATACGTTTGATATATTTTTACTTGTTCATGAATGATGAACCAACCTACCTGTGAAACACTTGAGGAGTGTGCTCGACAGTTACGACGTTTCTTATAGAGCGCTCGCTGACGCCTAACAGTAACAGCATGAAACACCACCTGAAAATTAGTATATGCCAAAATAATAATGACACAACTCGTATTTTTTTTCACCTTTAACGGAAATACTATGCGGAAGCGGAACCAAATGACGGAAAGGGAACGTTTTGTGTTCCGGGCGAAGCGAACACTTCCGGTTTAGACGTAATCATTCCGTTGGAGGGAAAATTGATACTTACCTTTGAAGTAATTAATTAGTTATTTGCTCTGCTTGAAATTGATGCAATTGAACCTTTACGGCGTCATGTTTCATTGAAGATCGAAAAATATGAGTTTGTTCATTTGACTTTATGCTTTTCCTCAGGATCGTGAAACGCCACCTCAGTGTCGCCATCGGGTCACCGTTATATTTGTTTCGGGTTGTGTCCTGTGTTTGGCGTTGTGGGCCTGTGTTTGTTACCCACACCAAAGGTGCACCATGAGTGAGTTTCGTGTTCACCATGAGGTCAATCAGCTGCTGAGCCTGCTGAAGGTGAATGGCGACGGAGCCGAAGTATACATTGACCTGCTTCTTAAGAATCGCACGCCTTACGTCACTACGTCGGTGTCGACGCACAGTGCCAAGGTACGAACATTGAGTATTCAGTATGTGCCATGCCTTCTATTCGATTAATTATTTATTTATTTTACCTGTACCATTTACACTACCAACATACCACCTTGAATTACTTATTTATTTTACCTGCAGGCCTACCATCTCCACCACCAACATACCACCTTGAATTATTTATTTATTTTACCTGTAGGCCTACCATCTCCACCACCAACATACCACCTTGAATTATTTATTTATTTTACCTGTACCATCTCCACCACCAACATACCACCTTGAATTATTTATTTATTTTACCTGCACCATCTCCACTACCAACATACCACCTTGAATTATTTATTTATTTTACCTGTAGACCTACCATCTCCACCACCAACATACCACCTTGAATTATTTATTTATTTATTTACCTTTACCTATCTATCTACATACTACATACTACACTATCTATGTAGACATACTACACTATCTACACTACTACACTGCACTATCTACATACTACATACCACCTCAATTATTTATTTACTTATGCGGTATACCTTTTGGTTTTACCCTTTCTACAACCTTTATTTATTTATTTTGAAGTTATTTTAATTTTAAATCCACAATTTTAAGGTGAGCTTTGGGACTGTGTCCTCAATAATGGAGGTTCATGGAAGAACAAGGTGATAGAGGGTTAAAACAAGAAGCAACAAAAAGCAATGTGCGTTCTTGCCATGTTCGGCTCGGAACGTTTGCGTCCACCAGTGTACATGCATCTCTGATCCGAGAACGAAGATCCTGCAGGTTTGCCACCTTGGTGTTGTAGACAACATCTTTGACAAACCCCACAGAAAAAAAAATCAAAGGGGTGGGGGTTATGTCTGGTGATCGTGGGGGCCATGCGGTTGGTCCGTCTTGGCCAATCCAGTGACCTGGAAATTTTTCATTCAGGACAGCTCAAACGACTAAGGCCCATGGAGGGGGGAGCACCCTCCTGTTGAAAAATGATATCGGTTGAAGGTCTTCAATCTGTGGGAAGATGAATCCTTCCACCATGCTCATGTAAATCGTTGAAGTCACTGTATTCTCCACAAAGAAAAACGGATCCACCACTTGGTCATTGAGAAGGTCACACCACACATTGACCTTTGGACTGTCGTGTATGTGTTGAATGACCACGTGGGGGTTTTCAGAGCCCCAGATCCTCACATTGTGCCGGTTGACCTTCCTCGATACATGAAAGCGAGCTTCGTCTGTGAACATAACCTTTTTCAGGTAATCGTTGTCATTCTCCATGTGACTGAGACTTTCCAAGGCAAACACCTTGTGTTTGAGTCCGTCATTTGGTTTGAGTTCCCGCAGAATCTGCACCTTATCAGCACAAAGCTTCAATCTTTCATGCAAAATCCTGTGTGTGCAGTGGTGGTTGGTCGTCCCAGTTCTCTGGATACGCGTCGGATTGATTTTCTGGGACTTTGTTGAAATGATTCATGGTCAATATCTGCTGCACTTGTGGTTGGTCGACCAGTACTCTTCTGTTTCTGACCAGTTCCAGTCTCCTTAAACCTCCCGTACCACTCTCTGATACTAGTCCGTGATGGCGGGTTCCTTCCATACCTTGTACGGACGCTACGCTGAACTTGCGTGTTGGATCTCGTCTCGATGAATAATTTGACGCACTGAGCTTTCTCCTGTGGAGTCGCCATTGTTTTACATTAAACTAACCAGACCTGAAAAGGAAAAAAACTTGGGTTTCTGTATAATATAAAACAAAAGGTATCGTTGTTTCATTTCTGGTACTAAATGTATCAACAACCGAAGTTGTCCAGGTCTTTTTGGACACCATGTACTTTAATACATTGATTTAATTATCGTTTTACAGAAAGACTGAATGCAGAAGTGGAGCATGAATAACAAATCGTTCAAAGAAAACCAAACAATTGTCCAAAATGTGTCACCAACAATGCTTTGAGTGTTTGTCTTGCAGGTGAAGATTTCAGAGTTCAGCTCCACACCACATCAGTTCCTAAAGAAGTACGAGGAACTAAAATCTCACAATGTAAGGCATTTGGACTCTTTGGTTTACCTGCTTTCCAAGCTCACGGAAGACAAGCAGGTGTGGAGCAGTGTGTTCGGAATTAGGTTAGCATCCCGGAAAACCCCTACCCACCAACACCCTCACCCGCAACCAACATCCTCACCCCCCCCCCCCCCACCCCAACACCCCCACCAAACCCACCCCAGCACCCTCACCAAACACACCCAACACCCTCACTAAACCCACCCCAACATTCTCACCAAAATCACCCCAACACACTCATCCTCACCCTCCACCCCAAAACCCTCACCCTCCACCCCAAAACCCTCACCCTCCACCCCAAAACCCTCACCCTCCACCCCAAAACCCTCACCCTCCACCACAAAACCCTCACCCTCCACCCCAAAACTCTCACCCTCCACCCCAAAACCCTCACCCCCCCCACCCCAAAACCCTCACTCCCCCACCCCAAAACCTTCACCCCCCCCCACCCCAAAACCCTCACCCCCACCCCAAAACCTTCACCCCCCCACCCCAAAACCCTCACCCCCCCACCCCAAAACCCTCACCCCCCCACCCCAAAACCCTCACCCTCCACCCCAAAACCCTCACCCTCCACCCCAAAACCCTCACCCTCCACCCCAAAACCCTCACCCTCCACCCCAAAACCCTCACCCTCCACCCCAAAACCCTCACCCTCCACCCCAAAACAACACCCTCATCCTCACTCTCCACCCCAACCCCAACACCCTCACCCTCACCCTCTACCCCAACACCCTAGCCCTCCACCCCAACATCCTCACCCTCACCCTCCACCCCAACACCCTCACCCTCACCCTCCACCCCAACACCCTCACCCTCCACCCCAACATCCTCATCCTCACCCTCACCCTCCACCCCAACACCCTCACCCTCCACCCCAACATCCTTACCCTCCACCCCAACACCCCCACCCTCCACCCCAACACCCCCACCCTCCACCCCAACACCCCCACCCTCCACCCCAACACCCCCACCCTCCACCCCAACACCCCCACCCCAGCACCCTCTGTGGTTTTCCAACACCCCACCCCAGCACCCTCTGTGGAAAAGGAAAACCACATAAAATGTGGTTTTCCCATGAAAGATAATGGCAGATAGTGAGTTATCTGCCATGATCTTTCCTGGGAAAAAATAAGGGATAAAGAGGATGAGTTGAACAGCATAAAATGACAAGGATTATTCATTTTCACAGCTCCAAACATCATATGCTAGTTCTATAAACCTCTTCGTGTTCTGTTTAGTTTACAGTTAGCAAAAGTGCCCACTGGCCTTCATGGAGGGGGATCTTTGCTTGTACATTCATTTGCACCTTCATTTTGACCGACTCGTCTGCAATAGATATGGACGAGCGATAAGAATTCTGGATTGCGTAAATTGTCACATTGTGAATGTCATTCTGCCATTACAGCTTACCTTGGGCATCTAGATGTAAAATATGCGATTTTCCGCTTGCATGGCCTGCAGACACGTCGCTACTTGCGGCAGAACCAGGCGGAACGTGCAGCTCTCGACACACCGGTCACCACACAGCTTTCAGCTGTAACTCTGCCTCCGAGCACTACTAAAATGTCTCCAAAAGAGCTGGCAGAGTTACGGCGGCAACTGGGCAATATTGCCGTCACCAGCAACACCGCAGAGCAGCAGGTTACCATTAGCTGTGGTTATTTGTTGGCTTCATGGTTGTGGTTTTATCTCATGAGTGTGTTGACATTGGTGTGGATTTGTTTTTAGTACAGTGACTGTTTGTGCTTAGGATCATAAAAACAAATACAAGTAGTTTTAAATTGACATGACCATTTCTTGGAAATACATAATTATGCAAATTATCCACAAAACCATATAAATCACGCCAAATGGAGAAAAAAATGGAGGCAGAGATTTTTGTGGGGTTGGTAGAATGGCATTTAAAAATAAATTAAAATTAAGACGAGGCTTGAATTGTATATTACTCGGAGTAAAGAATTGTATAATACGAGTAAAAGGAGTCCACAACCATCCTTGACCATGTTTTGGACGTTGGCCGAGGCCCTCACTTTTTTTTTTCCAGCCTTGCTTTTTCACCTTTTATTTGCTTTTAAATTGGTTTTCTCTTCAACCGCTCGAGCGATTCACACAAACTTTCAACCTCGGGGCACTTACCCATGGCTCTGGCGATTACATGATGATTGGATGGAAAATGCGGCTGACGTTGCAAAACAAAATCTGTTTTCTGTAGGCAAGGGTTGCAGGGTGTTTCACGTACTGGGAATAAACGGCCTCGACCTCATTTCGCTTGGCCTTATAACCACCTTTAGAGGCCATTTTTCCCCGCAAAGCGGGGGTTGGCCTTTTTCGGGAACCGTGGTTGTTGTTGTTTTTCGGTCCCCTATTTGAAGCAATGTTTTACGGCCGGATGCCCTTCCTGACGCCAACCCTTTTTGCCGCCTTTAACGACAAACAGGGAATTACCAGTGAACTGGTACTCAATTAGCCGACCTCGGAAGGATGACAGGCTGAGTCAACCCCCCTGGCGTTAATTCAGCGATCGACCGGGATTCGAACCCAGGATCCTAGGATCCTAAGCCGGCACCCTAGCCGCTAGCCCAACACCAGGGATAAATCGCTTGGCCTTGACGGAATAAAACTTAAGCTGCTTTTTCGCCTTCCTCTTTTTGCTATTTTTTTGATGGCCCTTCTTAAGTCGTTGGTCATGGTTATATTCCAGCCACTGCAGGTTATTAGAAAAAAACTGCGAGACAAACACAACAAGCACAACCCCGGTCACACTACACCCCAATTACCTTCCTGGGTGTATGAACGACTGGATCTTATTGGTGACTTTGCACCTTACGTCGGCATCCCTTCTGAACCCTCTGTGCAAGTTGGTGAGTGATGTCGAGGAACTTTGATAAACTTCTTGATGAAAGGACACGTTCAAGTATGCACCGGTGAGCTGTGCGTTGCCTTCTCAACCCTTTCAGGCACATTGCCACTGGCCCTCCAAGAGCAGACGGTTGTGGAAGATTTCCTGTGGCTGATGGTAGGTGTCGATGGACGATACTTGATGTCCCAGCTTCTTACTGGACCAATGGCTGCACGCTCGTTCTCAATTGACCCCAGCCTGGATGTATCGATCAATGAGCTGCTGGGCCGAATGCTACCCCTCGTCTCAGCTTACTCGATCATTACCAGGTCCACTTCCAGCAACACAATATAGTTTTTTAATTAATCAGAATATTTAGAAAATAAATTATTTTCTTAATTGCCTTTATCACTGAAGTTGGACTGAGGTTAGTTATGTTTTTGTTTGTCTGTTTGTGAGCAGGATATCTCAAAAAGTTATGGACGCATTCGGACGAAACTTTGTGGACAGTTTTGATGTGTGATAAGGACGATTTAATTCGATTTTGGTGAAGATCCAGATGCGGATCCGATAAAAAAAATTTGTGAAGTGATTCTTTACCATTGAGAATGAATGAATGAATGATCGTTTTTAAGGCCATTTTCCCGGCTAGAGCGGGGGTTAGCCTTGCGGGCCCCATGACAATCATGGTTCCCTGTTTGAGGCAATGTTTTTATGGCCGGATGCCCTTCCTGACGCCAACCCTTGGTCGCCTCTTACAATGCGCAGGGATACGGTGTACCTATTCTAAATCGGGGTACACACCGTGGTCATTCATCCCAGCAAGCTGGTACTCAATTTGCCGACCTCGGAAGGATGACAGGCTGAGTGAACCCCCCTGGCGTTAATTCAGCGATCGACCGGGATTCGAACCCAGGATCCTAGGATCCCAAGCCGGCACCCTAACCGCTAAGCCAACCCCAGGCTATTGAGAGATCGGGCCAAAATGATATGGAGTGAAGTACTGCAGTTGTCAAGACAGTTATCTGGTTATCAAGCAGTTATCTGGTTAGTTATCAAGCTGGTACTCAATTTGCCGACCTCGAAAGGATGACAGGCTGAGTGAACCCCCCTGGCGTTAATTCAGCGATCGACCGGGATTCGAACCCAGGATCCTAGGATCCCAAGCTGGCACCCTAACCGCTAAGCCAACACCAGGATATTGAGAGATAGGGCCAAAATGATATGGAGTGAAGTACTGCAGTTGTCAAGACAGTTATCTGGTTATCAAGCAGGTACTCAATTTGCCGACCTCGGAAGGATGACAGGCTGAGTGAACCCCCCTGGCGTTAATTCAGCGATCGACCGGGATTCGAACCCAGGATCCTAGGATCCCAAGCTGGCACCCTAACCGCTAAGCCAACACCAGGATATTGAGAGATAGGGCCAAAATGATATGGAGTGAAGTACTGCAGCTGTCAAGACAGTTATCTGGGATCAAATAGATGGTGAAGATTGTTGGTTTTATTTTTTTTCAATGTCTGAAGGCAAATTGTGTAACATGTAAAGTTTGGAATATAACTTCATCAGGACGTAGTTTGGAATATGACTAGCCTTTTCCAAAGTTTCATTGTTTATTTGACTTGTTGATGATAGATGTAGTATCCCTAACTTAAGGTTCATCTGTGAAAAAATTTAAAAGAAGCTAATTTCAACTGATTTGGGTAGGTATGGGTATGGACAACTACCAAAAAAAAGTAAGGAGGGATAGGGGTTGGGGAAACCTTTTTATTAGAGGTCAAAGGTCATTGACCTCTGCCTAAATCATATAAAATTGTATTTCAGCAACAAAATATGGTATATAGATGATCTTGGTGTCAAAATGCACAGGATTACGAAAGAAGATGACATAGAATAATGACTGACCCATGGAACCAATTACTGACCTCCGAAAATGAGGTCAAAGGTCAAAAATAGACGTCTTATCACCAAAATATCATATCAAATATCATATTGGTAACAGTAACAGAATTATACCAAGATACAAACTAAATATGAAATGGATTCTTCACCACCAAAATACGAGGTTAATGGTAAAAATAAGCAGGGGGGAGGGGGGGCGGTAAAGTTCATTAGTGTCAAATAGTTTGTGTATGTAAAGTATATGTGAATTTATAATCAACAATTTGCAGAATACTACTCACAACTTAGAACTTACAGTATCTATCGGCAACAACAAATTAATAATACTCAGTCTGTTTCCTCTTCATCGCTACCAATTTCTTCTTCTGCATCTATGCTATCTGTTCCATTGTCGCAATGCCCACAGCACACTCCACATGCAGATACACACGACATGCGAGCTTTCATGCAGCTGCATCTCATTGTTTGACATTGCCTCTCCCCTTCCTTGCAGTTGCAACAAAAGTCTACCTTGCAGTAGAAACGGCATTCAGATGTCCATGCCAATCATGGAGTCTTTCTGCCAATATGAAATCTTGTGCTGTTCTTACAAGTTGGTGGTACAGAACCCACAGCTTTGCAGTTCTTGACATTTCCTGCAAGTCCTTGAGTCTCTCATCCAGACTTTCGCTGTGACTTTCACCCATCATGTGTTTCACCAGCGCGGCATCTGTTAAGAAGTGTGATCTCTGAGCCTTTGAGTATGCTGCACCTTTCAGGATGTACTGGACTGTATTAGGTCCATAGATGACTTGCATGGCTTCTGCCAAACCACTGCCTTCCATGATGTAGCCAATGCAGCCAAGGTAACTCTTCAGGAAGTGAAATCCTCCAAGTCTCACAACAACTTCTAACTTCTGATCCTTAACAATTTGAGATGCCTTGATGAACAGAGGCAAATCAAAGGTTATTATTGCTGGGGATTTGTATGTTCCTTTGATAGCTCTCATGATGGTGGTGTATATTGTCTGCATGTCATTAGGATTCGCATTGATGATTCGCAGAAACTCAATAGAAGACTTCAATGCTAGTCCGTTGTATTTCTGATGCATGAACCCCATGAAGTTGGGATGAACGGTTCTTCCTTCTACCCATCCATGGTACCAGTCTATGACAGATGCATCTGTACGAATGGATCTTTCTGGTATTTTGTGCTGAAGCTCTTCATACTTAATGAGTTTTGTGTCCAGTAGGGCATTCGTTCGTTGAGGCACGTAGTTTTGCAGACCTTCCATATTTGACAGAGTATCACTCTTCACGATTGGCTTTCTCTGCAACTTCCTATTCTCATCAACTTCAATTTGATTGGCATTTTCTGGAGTGGTAACTTTGATCTGCCCCATGGCATGAAAACCTGACTTTCCATCTAATGTAATCAAATCATGATCCATGTTGTCACCAATGTGTTGCTCAAGCTGATTCTCAAGGACTGCCATTGATGCTGCATTTGTGTTATTAGTCGAGTCAATGTACGTGTACTTGTAGTTCACGGTCTCTTTTTGACTTTCACATACGCCCAGCCTGTGCATGACATCAATCAGCTTATCTGAACCAAACTTGTGATCAAGATATAAGCTCATACCAAGCTGGAAAGGCATCTTAGATGATCTTGGGCGTTGTGAAGATATGATATTCTGCCCTGCAACATTTCGTCGAACGGATGAATGAGGCATTAAGCATGTTAACATCAGTTCAAGAGAATCTGGCAGCTCATACATTGATGTCATTTCTTTGAGTGAAGGAAAGTCATCTTTGCTGAAATTAAGGCACTTGATGTCATTGATAAATGAATGAACCCGCTGTTTTGATGATGGCTCTTTTCTTTGCGTCTTTATCATCAGTTTCCATCTCATGGTAGTCTCGGACGATGCTTGCTGTACAGCTTCTAAAGCAGACAACATCCTTCCTACGTTCTTGATTAGTAATGAATATACTATCACCAGAGTACCTTTCAAGTGCTTCTTTGAAGTATCTCTCATGATAAACTAGAATGTCATCACCTACTATTGTCTTCATCTGTTCATGCAGTCGACCTACTGTATACACACCACTCTCCATTTCACCGTCAAGCCATCCGCAAAGCTGGTGGAAGGCATTTTCCTTGCAACTATGTACAGGCCTGCCTGGTTTCTGAAGAAAAATAGAAACATTCATTGTCATGATAGATTGAAAAGAAACAAAGTACGTCATTTTATTAAATAATTATAAAGAAATAGTGCAATGGAGAAGGAAAAAGATATTAACAGTATGAAGAAACTGCAAGGACGAACGTACAAAAAACTAGCTTGTTTCATCAAACGAATTTTCTTCAAAATGAATTGTTGTAATGTGTGTAGGACTGCGTTTATTTCAAAATGACCCGCTTATAAGCCTTGACCAACTGTTGAATGCCTCTTTTGAAATGTGAATATTTGAATGTATTTCACATTGTGACATACTTTACTATTCCGCAGTACCCCATATTACAAGGAACTTAACAAATATGTACATTTATGTATATTGTATTAATATACTTACATTGCATTGTCCTGGAACATTGTACATGGAACAGTAGCATTTATTATGATAGACAGCCTCTTCCGCTACAAGATCTGCCATTCCTTCCAAGCGTCCTTTCACAGCCATTCCAAGACTATCTTTTCTTTCACTTGCGATTCTCAGAAGTGATTTCTTTAGCGTCATAGTTGATGCTCGATGTATGGTCTGCTGTCTATCAGGATGTCTTTCATCAAAATGGATGTCCTCATTGCATATGAAACATCTTTCACTGTACGGAAATCGAGTAGAACCCTGGCCTGAAAACATTACATGAAAACATGGACAAAGTTAGTTGCCATCCCATGTAAATCACCATACTAACTTCAAACATTCAAAATTCAAACAAAATAACATAAAACAGGTATGGGCTTGGAATCTTAATGAAATTTACATGAATCAAGTAAAGAATTACTTTATCTTACCATTGAAGGAGCTGGGGCTCCCACGTCGATCGGAAGAATGGACGCGACAAAAAGCTGGAATTCATCCGAGTTGCTTTATTCAAACCAAACACTCAGGCACTCTGAAAAGCCCGTTTATCGGGCAGCAATATATATACATATTATCCCGGAGCGTTTGCCCAGGAAAGGCGAGAGGGGGCGTGGCCCAGCGTCCTGGCTACGGCCTGGCAAGTTGAGGGCGAGCCTGCCCGGGCATGCCCGGGCGTCCCGACCGAGGCCTGGCAAGTTGAGCGCGGGCCTGCTCGGGCGTCCTGGACGAGCCCGGCATGGTGATCGCTCCGCGTCCTTGATAGGTGCAAGGCGATTGTGAAAACCCAGCGGTAGCCGCTACACACGTCCCCCCAGAATCGACTTGCACCGGCAGGGTCAATTTGAGGGGGGTCCTGATGACCCGGCCGAAGCGACCCCTGGCGGGTCGTGGGAGGGGGTCCGGTGTGGTGGTGGGCGGTCGAGTGGGGGGCACCGTGGACGGGGGGTGGCCTCGCCGCGGCGGAAGGGCCACCCGTGGTGGGTGGTCGACGTCCACGTGCGCCGGCTTGAGGCGGTCCACCGCAATCCGGTCCGACCTGCCGCCGATGTCGATGACGAACGACTTGTCGCCCCGTCGCAGCACCCGGAAGGGCCCGTCGTACGGCGGCCGGAGTGGCCCCCGATGTGCGTTGTGACGCACAAAAACATACTCCGCTGTGCGAAGTGCTGGGGGGACGTAGGACTGGGGGTCACCGTGGTGGGATGTTGGCACGGGGGCAAACCGTCGGGCGGCCTCCTGGAGGTTCGAGCGCTGGTGAGCTGCGGACCAGGGACTGGTAGCGTCGGGCACGAATTCGCCCAGGACGCGTAGCGCCTGGCCATAGACAAGCTCGGCGGTGGATGCCTGGAGGTCCTCCTTGGGGGCCGTGCGGAGGCCCAAAAGGACCCACGGCAGCCGGTCGGCCCAACCGCCGTCTTGAAGGCCGGCCATGAGCGCGGCCTTCATGGAGCGGTGGAATCGCTCGCACAACCCGTTTGCTTGGGGGTGGTAGGCCGTAGTACGGTGGAGCTTGACCCCCAGGTTGCGGGCGACCGCGCCCCACAGCTCGGAGGTGAACTGTGGTCCGCGGTCTGACGAGATGTCCGCCGGTGCGCCGAAGCGGGCGACCCAGGTGGCGATGAAAGCCTGCGCCACGTCGGCGGTGGTGGTGGAGACGAGGGGAACGGCCTCCGGCCACCTGGTGGTCCTGTCCACCATGGTGAGCAGGTGTGTGAACCCCCGTGACGGGGGGATGGGGCCCACCAGATCCACGTTGACGTGGTCGAAACGTCGTTCGGGCACGGTGAAAGGTGCCAGCGGGGCCTGGGTGTGTCGGTGGACCTTGGCCCGTTGGCAGGCCGTGCAGGTGCTGGTCCAATCGCGGACGTCCCGACGAAGGCCGTGCCAGACGAATCGCGCCGACACCAGCTTCTGGGAAGCTTTCCGGCCCGGGTGGGAAAGGCCGTGGAGGGAGGCGAAGATGCGGCGTTGCCAGGTGACGGGCACGATGGGGCGAGGCTGGCCTTGGGAGATGTCGCAGAGCAGGACAGTGTCCGCGAAGGGGATGTCGGCCAGGCGGAGGCCCGTGTCCGCCGCCCGGAGGGCTTGCACCGTGGTGTCGGTGGTTTGGTCCGCCGCCATAAGCGCAAAGTCCACGCCCAGGTGGACCGCGTTCGCGCTGGCCCGGGAAAGACAGTCGGCCACGGCGTTGTTTTTGCCGGCGACGTGCCGGATGTCCGTGGTAAACTCCGACACGGCGGAGAGGTGGCGCTGTTGGCGGGCCGACCACGGCTCCGTGACCTTGGCCATGGCGTAAACCAACGGCTTGTGGTCGACGAACGCCGTGAAAGGTCGGCCCTCCAGGAGGTGGCGGAAATGGCGGACGGCCAGGTGTAGACCGAGGAGCTCCCGGTCAAACGTGCTGTATTTGAGCTCGTTCGGCCGGAGCTGCCGGCTGAAAAAAGCGAGTGGCTGCCAAACCCCGTTCACCCATTGCTCATGTACGGCGCCCACCGCGTAGTCGGAGGCATCCGTGGTGAGGGCGATGGGAGCGTTGAGCACCGGGTGAGCGAGCAGTGTTGCGTCGGCGAGGGCCCGCTTTGAGCTTTGGAAGGCCGCATCCATTGCTGCGGACCAGGCGATGTCGTGCTTGGCCGGCTTGCCCCGGAGGGCTTCGTAGAGGGGCCGCATGAGTTGAGCAGCGCGGGGCACGAAGCGGTGATAAAAATTCACCATTCCCAGGAATTCCTGCAGGGCCTTTATGGTGCGGGGACGCGGGAACGTGGTGATGGCCTCGACCTTGGTTGGCAGCGGCACGGCCCCGTTCTTGGTGATGTGGTGGCCCAAAAAATCAACGGCCGTCGTGCCGAAGTGGCATTTGGCCGGGTTGACGATGAGGCCGTGCTCGCTGAGGCGCCCGAACAGTGTTCGGAGGTGGAGGAGGTGCTCGGCCCGGGACGTGCTGGCGACGAGGATGTCGTCCAGGTAAACGAAAAGGAACGGCAGGTCACGCAGCACGCCGTCCATCAAGCGCTGGAACGCCTGAGCCGCGTTCTTGAGACCAAACGGCATCCGCAAGAATTCGAATAAGCCGAACGGCGTGATGACTGCCGTTTTAGGGACGTCGGCCGCCCTGACAGGTACCTGGTGATATCCCCGTATGAGATCAATTTTCGAAAAAATGACCCGTCCCGCCAGACGGGCGGAGAAGTCTTGGATATGCGGGATCGGGTACCTGTCGGGGGTGGTAGCGTCAGAGACGGCGGTAGTCGCCACACGGGCGCCATCCACCCCCCGGCTTTGGCACGATGTGCAGTGGCGAGGCCCACGCGCTATTGGAGCGCCGCACGATGCCGAGGTGCTCCAACGCGTCGAATTCGGCCTTCGCCACGGCGAGCTTGGCTGGGTCGAGGCGGTGGGCCCTGGCGTAGACCGGCGGGCCCGTGGTTGGTATGTGGTGCTCGATCCCATGCCGTACTGCGACGGCCGAAAACGTCGGCCGCGTGAGGGCCGGGAACTCCGTGAGCAGGCGAGCAAACTCGTTCGCCGCCGGGACGGCGCATGCCAGCTCGGTCGGCGCGGAGCTGCTCAATGTGCATACCAGGGAGCTGAAGGTTTCGGCGTTGATTAAACGATGCCGTCGGACGTCCACCAGCAGTCCGTGTGCGCAGAGGAAGTCGGCGCCTAGCAGAGCCATGGGCACGTTTGCGGTTACAAACGTCCAAGCAAAGCGTTGGCCGCCGAAGCAGAGGGTGACGTTGCGCGGGCCGAAGGTGCGGATGGTCGATCCGTTGGCCGCAACCAAGGAGGGGCCGCAAACCGCGGATTGCCTGTCCTGGTCAGAGGCGGGTATGACGCTCAGTTGGGCGCCGGTGTCGCACAGGAAGCGCCGTCCGGACGCTTTATCCGTGATGAACAGTAAGTTGCCCGTGTGGCCGGCGCTCATGGCTGGTAATGAACGCCGGCCCGGCCGTTTCCCGGCCTGCCGAAGGTGCACGGGGGTCGGCATGTCCGGGCCTTCTGTCCGAACCTGGCATGATAGTAACACCACGCTTGGTCAGGTGGAGGCCCCGGTCGTCGTGCTGGAGGTGGTCGGCTCGGTGTAGCGGCCGCCAATTGCGTCGGCAGTTCGGTCGTCGACCGTGCCGGGTGCTCGGGCGCCATGGGTGTTGCGTCGGACGGCGGTGGGTCCCATGTCGCCGCTGCGATGCGCTGACCTGCGGCGGAGATCTTGTCGGCTTCTCTGGCAAGGGCCCGGGGATCTGTGATCGTCGTGCTTGCCAGGGCGAGGCGTACCGGGTTAGGCAGCTGACGGAGGAACAGCTCCCGGAACAGGAATGCCGGAGAGTGCTCGCCGAGCAGTGAAAGCATGTAGTCCATTCGCTCGGAAGGGCGCGTGTCGCCGAGCTCGGGCAGGTCGAGCAGGCGCCGTGCGCGTTCCGCCGATGGGAGGGCGAAAGCGTCGAGGAGAAGCTTCTTAATCGCGCCGTATTTGTCAGCAGCTGGCGGGCTCTCGAGGAGGCTCAGGGCGCGGGCCGCGGTGGCCGAACCGAGCGCTGCTACCACATGGTGGAAGCGGGTGTCGTCGGCCGTTATGCCTCGCAGGGCGAACAGGGAATCCGCCTGTGCGAACCAAACCGCCGCGTGAGCCTCCCAGAAGGTAGGCAGTTTAAGGGCGACTGCCGTGTCCATGTCGGTAGGTCACCAATGAAGGAGCTGGGGCTCCCACGTCGATCGGAAGAATGGACGCGACAAAAAGCTGGAATTCATCTGAGTTGCTTTATTCAAACCAAACACTCAGGCACTCTGAAAAGCCCGTTTATCGGGCAGCAATATATATACATATTATCCCGAAGCGTTTGCCCAGGAAAGGCGAGAGGGGTCGTGGCCCAGCGTCCTGGCTGCGGCCTGGCAAGTTGAGGGCGAGCCTGCCCGGGCGTCCTGGACGAGCCCGGCATGGTGATCGCTCCGCGTCCTTGATAGGTGCAAGGCGATTGTGAAAACCCAGCGGTAGCCGCTACACCATCAACTTTGTCATCACTTACTGCTTGAGACACCTTTTGTCGCTTTGGTCTTGGCGCATGCTCTTGCTCCTCAACATCTGGCTCCTTTTGCATGAAAAGGGTTCGGCATCTACGATGGACTGTCATAGGAGTGTTGCTACTCCATTTTTGTTCCAATCGCTCAAATAATGAAGAGTTGTTGATAAGTCTACACTGCTCTATTAGATTCTCATATCCCTTTCTGTACAACCTCTGTAGCTTTCCTGCTTCTGAAAAGTTCTCACTACATATTTCACATATATCCATCCTGGTAATTTTGTTATTTTACAGTATTGTTCCAAAGGCCTCAGGGAACTTTTGGGACATCTCACTGCACTGGGGTAGTCAAGGTACATGTAGGCTAGCTAGGTTTTCTCAGTAATCACTCCTGAAACAAAGACAAAACAAAGACTTCATTCATGCAATATATAGTGTTTTAGTCTAGGGTCAATGACATTTGATCCCAAGAAAGGTAATTTCCCCCTCCCCCTCTGCTCTTGGAATAAATAATAACCCCCATATCCACCACGTAAGTTGAAATTAACCTCTTCGGTTTTTTTTTTGCTCATTTTTATATAATATGGTAATTTTCCTGTTATAAATATGACATTTTAGTGATAAAACAGCTTTTTTGACCTTTGACCTCATTTTCAGAGGTCAGGATTTGGTCCCAAGGGTCAATAATTATCTTATGTCATCTTCTTTCGTAATCCTGTGCATTTTGGCACCAAGATCATCTATATACCATATTTTGTTGCTGAAATACAATTTTATATGATTTAGGCAGAGGTCAATGACCTTTGACCTCTAATAAAAAGGTTTCCCCAACCCCTATCCCTCCTTACTTTTTTTTGGAAGTTGTCCATACCCATACCCACCAAAATCAGTTGAAACTAGCTTCTTTTAAATTTTTTCACAGATTGGCTAATATATGGCTAATTTAGGGTTACTAATGTAAAAAATTCGATGCTCGAATGGAAAAGTGAAGAACCAAGGCCATATCTATACTTGTGCTGACGCTTTTTTTTTCCACCTCACAGGTTTATTGAGGAACAGTCATCATTTGAGTATGGTCAGGTGAATCATGCACTGGTTGCTGCTGTGCGCACCTTGCACAAGGAGTACCTTGTCCTAGTGAGCCAGCTTGAGAATCTGAACCGGCACGGTGGCCTTTCGCTGCAAAAGTTTTGGTTCTATGTGCAACCCACACTTCGCACCGTGGAGCTTCTTTCCTCTATTGGTACGTTTCACCTCGTTTCTCCTCATCTTGGAAGGTGTTGGGCAGGAGTAGACGTATTGATGGGAAAAAAAAAATCATCGGGCGACGAAAATGCTTTGTACAGAATTCCCCAAAGATTGGATGATTGATAAAAGGCTTTCATCAGCAGCGATCGAAGGATTGTGGGTTTTGTGCAGTTCTTCGTTTATTGAAAAATTGCTACTTTTGAAATCGATTTAATTTTGAGTTTCTCTTACCTGCTCTGTCTTCTGTATAACCCTCAAAACACTTTAATTGGGGTTAAAAGCCTTCCAGGCTAGGAAATGTGTTGTTTTTGTTATGTTTATTCTCCTCGTTCGTTTGTTTTTCTTCCGCCATGTTTTTGTAGGTATATTCCTTTTAAAATGCATTTTATCAGCAACTGCTCGTCTGATTGACACAATTTTCTTTGACATTTTAAAGTGAGTAGACATGCGTCTCCTCATGTAAAAAGTTTTTTCGTAATAATTATGACTTCAAAGGTTGGAAAAAGGAAAACCGTTGGACCTCTATGTCCAAAACCTCTCCATGAGAAAAATTGAAACATTGCTCAATGTCAAGTACTCCCCATGGGGAATAAGTGTTGTTAACCATGACATCATTCGTGCCTTCATTATGACGTAATAATTTGTCAAGTACTTTACAACGCTTTGTCCAATCGGTATCCGGTGTGTACCCCGGTTTAGAATAGGTACACCGTATCCCTGCGTGTCGTAAGAGGCGACTAAAAGGGTTGGCGTCAGGAAGGGCATCCGGCCATAAAAGCATTGCCTCAAAAAGAGAACCATGACAACTACAACTACATATGGGCAGGGTACAGCCCGAAGAACCCCGTGGGGGACCCCACTCCCTCTCGTCAAAACTCAAGGTGGGGAACCCGATCGAAGCAAGGGTGGAAATCATTCCATTTATGACGACGAAACGACTGATGCCCGACGTGGAGATCGGTTTCTGAGGTTTGGGACATGGAATGTAGGGACAATGACAGGGAGATCAGGAGAAGTGGTGGAAGTATTGGTCAGAAGAAGAGTGGACATATGTTGTGTGCAGGAGACGAGATGGAAGGGAAGTGGTGTGAGAATGGTGAAGGGTAGGTAGGGACAGAAATACAAGTTTGTGTGGCAAGGGTGCCCGGAAGGTGTGAATGGGGTTGGTGTCCTGTTTTCTGAGGAGTTTGTAGACAGTGTGGTGTGTGTGACTCGAGTGAATGAAATGTTGATGATGGTGAAAATGATGATTGGAAAGCTCTTGGTGAACATCATCTCGGGATATGCTCCGCAGGTTGGTCGGAGCGATGAAGAGAAGGACAAGTTCTGGTGTGCTATAGAGAAGCTGATGGAAAACGTGAAAGATGAGGAAGTTGTTGTGGTAGTAGGAGACCTAAATGGACATGTGGGAAGGAGTATGGCCGGTTTTGAGGGAGTTCATGGGGGTTACGGATATGGTGTGAGAAATGGAGAAGGTGAAAGGATTTTGGAGTTTGCTGATGGAGCTGATTTGTTGATTTGTAATACTCAGTTCCAGCAAGAGGATAATAAGCTTGTTACATACACGTCAGGTGGGTCGACGACAACCGTTGACTACCTGCTGGTGCGTAGGCAAGATAGGGGGCACCTCCGGGACACAAAGGTGATCCCGGGGGAGGAGGCTGTTTCACAGCACCACTTGGTTGTCTGCGACATAAGGGTGAGAGGTGCAAGGAGAGCTCGGCGGGTGAAGTACCAACCGAGAATGAAGGTGTGGACTGTGGAGGTTGAAAGAGGTGACAGTGAGGGAGGCATTAAAAGAGAGACTGAATATGGTAGAGGATGATGTGGCTGAGCTTGAAAGTGGTTGGATGTCAATGAAAGATAGTCTGTTGGGAGCCGTTGGTGAGGTATGTGGATGGACAGAATGACCACCGAGGCACTCGGAAACATGGTGGTGGGATGATGAAGTTGGAAAGAAGATTGACGAGAAGAGGAAGAAGTTCAAGGAGTGGCAGAAGGCGAAGGGTATGGGGGCAGAAAAGGCAGAGCATGAAAGTTATAAGGCAGCCAAGAAGGCTGCAAAGAAAGAGGTAGCAACGGCACAGGAGGCATGTCGGAAAATGTTCGGAGAACGTTTGGATTTGGAAGAGGGTCAGAGAGCGGTATTCAGGATTGCAAAGCAGATAGCGAAAGAGAGGTGTGATGTGATGGGGGTGAGTTGCTTGAAGGATGAAGTGGGACAAATCGTTGTGGACCCAGATGGAATTAAAGGAAGATGGAAGAGATATATGGAAATACTGTTGAATGCAGAGAATGAATGGGATGGCAACACAGAGAGTATCCCAGTTTTAGGACCGGCAGAGAAGATAACCGAGAAGGAAGTTGAGGACGCGATAAAAGCAATGAAGAGTAGAAAAGCGGGAAGGCCGACGGGAGTTGTGGGAGATATGTTGAAGGCAGCGGGAAATTGGGGTGTGAAGAGAATGACAGAGATCTGCAATCTGGTGGTGAAAGAAGGCCGCATTCCAGTGGATTGGGACCTGAGTACCCTCGTCCCTCTATACAAGGGGAAGGGTGACCCTCTGGACTGTGGCTCGTATCGAGCGATAAAGTTATTGGAGCATGGAATGAAGGTATTGGAAAGTGTGTTGGAGAGGAGGATAAGGAAGAAAGTGAAGATTGACGAAATGCAGTTTGGATTTATGCTAGGAAGAGGAATGACAGACGCACTTTTTATTGTGAGGCAGTTGCAGGAGAAGTGTATGGAAAAGAGGAGGAAGTTGTTTCTTGGGTTTGTTGATCTGGAGAAAGCATTCAATAGGGTTCCACGTGAAGTAGTCACATGGGCATTGAGGAAGTTAGGAGTGGAGGAATGGTTGATCAGAGTGGTGATGGCAATGTACAAAAGAGCGCGCACAGCTGTAAGGACGAAGGATGCGAACAGTGGTGAGTTTGAGGTGAAGGTGGGAGTGCATCAGGGTTCGGTACTAAGTCCACTACTATTTGTAGCTGTGATGGAGGTGCTGGCTCAGAATGTAAAGGAGGGTTTACCCTGGGAGTTGTTGTATGCAGATGATCTGGTGTTGATTGCAGAAAGTATCGATGGACTGAAGGAGAAGATGAACAAGTGGAAGGAATGTATGGAGATAAAAGGTCTGAAGGTGAATATCGGAAAAACGAAGGTAATGGCAAGTGGTAATGCATGTGGTGAGGTGGAAATAACTGGGAAGTGGCCGTGTGCTGTGTGCAGGAAGGTTGTCGGAGTGAATTCCATTCAATGTACAATGTGCGCTGATTGGGTTCATCAAAAATGTAGTGGCTTGAGAGGGTCATTAACCAGTGTGGCAGCTACATTCAAGTGTAAGGTGTGCACAGAGGGAGCTGCAGATGGAGGAAATGTTGAGTTGGATCTTGGAGACGGCATGAAGCTGGAAGGTGTGAAAACATTTTGTTACCTCGGAGACATGCTGAATGGAGAAGGTGGATCAGAATCAGCAACGGTTGCTCGAGTGAGATGTGCATGGAAGAAGTTTCGGGAACTGAGTGGCGTGCTGACGAGGAGGGGAGTGTCGTTGAAGCTGAAGGGAAAGGTGTGTGCTGCATGTGTGAGAAGTGTTATGATTTATGGGAGCGAGACATGGGTAATGAACGTAGAGCAGCAGCGAAGGCTGGAAAGGGTGGAAATGTGAATGGTTCGGTGGATGTGTGGAGTATCGTTGAGAGAGAGGAAGACAAATGATGAATTGCAAAAGATGATGGGAATATAGCCTGTGATGGATGCTGTGAAGAGAAACAGGTTGAGATGGTTTGGTCATGTGTTGAGGAAGGATGAAAGTGACTGGTTGAGAAGAGTGATGGAAATGAATGTAGAAGGAGGTAGAGGACGGGGAAGACCGAGAAAGACTTGGCTAAAGATGGTCGAAGAAGAAATGCGGGCAAGAGGAGATGCAGAAAATAGGGCAAAATGGAGAACATTGTCATGGGGACCGCAAGGCTAACCCCCGCTCTTGCAGGGAAAATGGCCTTAAAATGCCTGTTGTGTTGTTGTTATCCAATCGGTATGAAAATTATTGAGGGTGATTTACACAAAAATTGTTGTGGAGGATGTACATTTCTGACATCATAGGTCACGTGGTTCGGCAGCCATATTGGATTGAACAGAAACAGTTAAAAATATTCTTCTCCAGAACGGCTGACTGGCATGCCCGACCACGCAGCATCGGCGACCACATAAAAATTCCATCCGTAAAAAACAAAACGTGATGCACATGATCTACCAGCCTTGGGGAATATAGCGTGTAAATTTTAACCTCCTTGGTCACATGGTCTGGCAAGCGTATATTTTTAAAGAATAAATCTTCATCTCCAGAACAGAACTGCTGGACAGATCGAGGGGAAGCTTCGCACACATGTTCCACAAGCCTTGGGGATACCTTGGCGTGTTCACAAATAAATCATAAGTTGCATGGTCTGGTAGCCATGTTGTATCAAAGGAAAATAAATATATATTTATATGAAACCGCTTAAGCTATTGAAGTCAAACTTTACAAGTATAATCCAGTCGTCAAGAGGAATACATGTTTAAAACGAATTGGTGACAGTCTGGCAACAATAATTTAAAAAATTATTTGAAGAAGAAACTTACAATTTTACCTTCTCCAGAATGGCTTACGAGATTTATGTGAAACTTCACACACATGATTGAGTCTTACGGAATACGAGTACACCCGTTCCCTAAGGGAGCTGTATAAATTACAGTAGATTTAGTGTCGGGCCTCAAGAACATCAGGGGTGTGTTCAGTTATCAAGTTTCTTGTAGAGCGTTCGCCAAGTGGCTTAAGCATTCAAACAAGCATTCCATTTGAAACTGTTGATAAGGAACTGCATGCTTGGCAAGCGCAAGATAGCTGATTGGTAACTGAACACACCCCGGGTTTCCTCCGTTTAATTTTAATGTTAAACAAGTCAGGAGATGACGATGGTTTACGAACGAGCGGTATTCAATGACAAAGGTCAAAACAGACATTGAAAATATATCAATAGGAATGTATTATCTGTTATGAGACTATAATGTAAAGCGCCATGAGGGTCGTTTACTCTGCTTGATGGGGCTATATAAGACTCCTTGATTTTATTATTATTATTATTAGTTAGGTACACAATACCGAAAATTCGGTTCGATTCCGACAACTTTAAAAATTTGATATTTGTGAACTTGAAATGTCAAAACGAAGGTTACTGACCTTGAAATGAGATAGAAAATAATGTATAATCAGTTATGAGGTTAGTTAGCTACACAATACCGAAAATTCGGTTCGATTCCGACAACTTTGAAACTTTGACCTTTGTGACCTTCAAAGGTCAAAGGTCGAGGATTCTGAAATTTGTTGTAAAACTTGTATTTCATTATGTATGTGATAATATAAGATCATGTACGACATTTCACCCTATCAAGAAGCAAACAATGTAATAAAACCATCAAAAATCTACTTTTCTAAATTTTGTGACCTTGTGACCTTGACCTTGGGGTGAAAATGAAAAATCGAGCTCCGTGGGGCTAGACACATGACATTGGCCTAACCAAATATCGAAACCCCTGTCAGATTCCACCAAACCCCTCGGAGAATATCTAGCTTGAAATCGATTACCCCCTAAAAAGACATCTTTTTCGGGCGTGGCTCCGCCCACAATGGGCGCAATACGCCCACTACGCAGGACACAACTAGATCATGATATCAACCTCCCACCCAAGTTTCATCAAGATCGGATGATATCATCAGGTAGTTATGCTGTGGACAGACAGACAGACACACACACAGACAGACGCACATACATGACGAATATAGTGGTCACTTGATAACTCGTGAACCAACAGCAGGGGTGACACTTTCAAAAGGTAATCATACGTGTTTGTGGTTTATAATATTTTACTTCTGGTTGGGGTACCTCATGAAGCGGCACTATAAGCTATTTATACATGTTAACATGGCGTTTGTTCAAGGAGGAAAAACCCTTTGGGGATGGAGGATATTATGAGTATTAATATTATTTTGTAATAACATTAATATTATGCGTTGGTCTTGTTATTATTTTGTATATTAATGATAGGGTGTTGTTATTACTGTTATGAATTTGGGGTAGGGGGAATATCTAGATCCAGGTAGATCTGCATAGGTATCATGCTTCGTCTGTCGAGTTAGAACAATCTCGATGTAATAAGTCCTGTTAGCCCGGTTTGTCGGATCAAGTGTGTACCTGTGATCATACGAGGATGATCCGGTGATAGGTAGACTAGGGAGTAGGCTAATTCCCGCGTGTGTGAGACCTGTGAACATTCCGGTGTCCCTTATGGCAACGCACTCATATACACTAGCTAGATCCATTAGTGCACCACATTACTTAATTCCCCCACCACCACAATGACTAACCGAAAAGACCGACAGGAAGCGGCCGCACAGTACGCCACCATGGCGTGGAACATCGACCAGGCAGGCTGAGAACCACGTCCAGGGAGAACTCGTGATTGGCCAGGGGAAGGGCAAGCAAAGAGCAGGCCACCGATTGGCAGAGCAGGGAAGGACGTGTGATTGGTCGGGGAAGGGACAAAAAGCTTCCCCGTGATTGGGGGTAAGGAAGGTGAAGGAGCGACACACCGATTTGCCACTGACCGATGACACCACGGCCAATCAGTGAGGAAGGTGCGAAAGAGCCACAACAAGCAACACGCTGATTGAAGGACAAGCACCGGTGACGTGAAAAGGCGCGAAAGACCAACAAGAAACGACGCACTGATTGGGAGAGATAGAGAGTGTCATCAGAACACGATCAGTAAAACGAGTCGCTGACCGACATTTTTCTCTCTTCGCTTCTGCCTGTCTTTGCCTCTGCTTCTCTCTTCCCTTTGCCTCTTGCTCTGGACTGTCCCTTCGTGCTTGGACCTGTTCTTGCCTTTGGACTTTGGTGGAGAGACCAGTGCCGACGATCATCCTCCCCTGTTGTTCGTGCTCCTGGTGCCTGCATGCTGTGCTGTGTGGTGCGGGACGGACCGTGCAGCGAGGGGTGTTCGCGCCAACGCCCGAGCGGTTTGCGCCAACCAGAGCGCGGTCGGACGACTGTGCTTGGAGCTGACCATCCCGGACAATTCCTGACGACCACATCCAGACAGATAAGCCCAAACACGAACGCAAACACGACGGTTCCTTTGATTCATTCTCCCATTGTTTCGTATCTGAAGTCTGTGTGGGGACGTCCCAATTTAGGATTTAGTTTTTACCGTCGCGTTCCTTGTCCAAATAGTTCTTGTAAATAAACCTTTTTATTATTTTCCCTTTCTATTCGAAATCTGTGTTCGGTTTGAATTATTTCCCTCAGGTTAAAGACGCGCGTGGACCATCAGGTACAGTGCAGTCAGAAAGTATTCAGACCCCTTCACTTTTTTCACATTTTGTTATGTTGCAGCCTTATGCTGAAATCGTTTAAATTCATTTTTTCCCTCATCAATCTACACTCAATTTCTGCTGCATTGAAGGTTCCCAAGAGCACAGTGGCCTCCATAATTCTTAAATGGAAGAAGTTTGGAACAACCAGGACTCTTCCTAGAGCTGGCCGCCCAGCTAAACTGAGCAATCTAAAATCCTGTTTTCTCTTTGTCGTTATGGGGTATTGAGTGTAGATTGATGAGGGAAAAAATGAATTTAAATGATTTCAGCATGAGGCTGCAACATAACAAAATGTGAAAAAAGTGAAGTGGTCTGAATACTTTCTGAATGCACTGTAAATATCGCCGTTTCTTCCTCTTTCGTTCTTCCTCCCGTGCGTATATAGCAAATCCGCCATTGATCGTCGCCTCGGAGTTAAAGCTCGTTTTGGCTATCCGCGATTCCCCGGTCTTAACCGAGGGGCAATCGCGCGACATTACTTTTGTTATTAGAAGCTGCCTTGGAGAAATGCCACAATAAAGCTATCTTAACACGGATATACACCTCTAGTCAGACAGACAGACAGACACCAAATTGCATATGATAGCTTGATAATTTATACATCATGGGTCGCATTGTTTGGCAGCCATTGAAAAAAAAATTTTTTGAATCTGGATTGAAAAAAATTTTTTCACCGATTCTAAATGCAGTTTTATAAAGAGGAGGTCATGGGTCACGTGCCCCAGTCATGACTGCCCGCAGTTATAAAGTGGCATGTCTGGTTTTATTTTTACTTGTGGTGATAGGGATGTAGGTGGTGTTGCCTTTTTATTGGCAACATTTTGGTGTCCATCGCAAGTTGACCTTGGGGCTTTATTCATAGGCATCCACAAATTGTGATGACTCTGATGAGCAGGAAGATAACTCCTTTCCGTGAAGGTCATTATTGAACCAGCTGGGGTTTTACTGACAGTCCATTCCAGAAGCAGGTGATTGCATTCACTCAGATTTGTATTCATTATCCCTGGGATTCCAGTGCCGTGATCTCAACACTAAGGCATCACTATATTTGGAATGAGGTCGTCGTTAGGTGCAAGTTAGTGTAACTTTGTTGCAGCATTTTGCTGAGCCTTGCTATCCCTCTCAATTTGTAATATTTGTCTTCCAGCAATGTCGGTGTACAAAGGAGCCTGCACTGGAGGAGCCACACTGTCTCTGCTACACGAGAAGGCATTCAACACAACCGGTGATGCCCATGCTCAGGAGCTGTGCCTGTACCTCACCAAAGCGGCCAGTGTGCCTTACTTTGAGATCCTGGAAAAGTGGATATACAAGGGTATTATTCAAGACCCCTACAGGTCAGTTCGTTTTGCATTACTTGAGTATGTAGCTAATTGGGGTGTGCTTTGACTGCATTGTGTTGAATAATTTCCCGCACCCACCTTGTTTGCAGCGAATTCATGGTGGAAGAACAGGATCTGCTCAAGGAGCGTATTCAGGAAGACTACAATGATAAGTACTGGGACCAACGCTACACCGTGGTGCAGCATTGCATCCCTACTTTCTTGCAGAACCTTGCAGACAAGATTCTCAGCACAGGTCTATAATGCTGTAAAATTCTGATTTTTACATTGTGGTCTTGCTTTCCTGGAGATGTTATTAATGTTTGTGGTTCTTAAGGTGCAGCTTTGGACTTGTGAATTAATATGTTGTGCGAAAAGTGTGGATAAAAAAAAATTGAACGAGAACGACACTCGGTAGGGCACATACCTCTGCCAGGCTAAACAGTTTACGTGTTTTATCCCAATGATAGGCCAGATCTGCATCCGGACTTGAACTAAAATCGAATCGGCTTGTTCTTGTCATCTATCCAACTCATCCACAAAGTTTTGTCAGAATCCATCCACAACTTTTTGAAATATCATGTTATACACTACTTTACATCGTTTTGGTCCTATCTCTCAATGGTGAAGAATCACTAAAAATTAAATAATTCTTATATCCGAATCCATATTCAGATCTTCACCAAAATCTAGTCAATTCGTCCTTGTCACACACCCAACCTGTCCACCAAGTTTCATCCGAATCCATCCATAATTTTTTGCGATATCCTGCTCGCAGACAAACGAACAGGGATGAAGACGTAACCTCCATCCACCTTAGGTGCGGAACTAATATAATTGACCGATGTACATTAAATTTAATCCCTCTGAATATTTTTGATCTCTTTCTTGCACCTATTTGTACACTTGTCTGACATTGGTTTAGATTTGACCTGGACTTTTGTTTATGAAAAGCAGATACCGGATGTAAATAAATAATTTTGATGCATTTTATTTTACAATATCGAGAGTCATGTGTTTCCTGCCAAAATCCGTGAGCTGAAAATCTAAATATATTAGTAGCAAATGAGATAACAATGGGGGCGAAACATCAGGTCCGAACCTTGTACCTAAACCGATAAATACAAACGATTTATTCATTGTCTTGTGTCCCAAACCCATCCCTCTCTGTACCCACCGTACCCAGTCGTACCCAGCTGCTCCTGGACTCTGTGTCCTTTCCTCCTGACAAGGTGGAAAAGTTTCTGTCAACCCTCGACTCTGATTCTGCAACTGGTCCTGACGGCATCAGCCCACGGGTCCTAAAATCATGTGCTTCCGCTCTTTCACTCCCTCTTTCTGTTCTCTTCACCCTCTCTTTTGCTCAAGGTCATCTGCCATCTGCTTGGAAATCAGCCAACATCACCGCTTTGCACAAAAAAGGTGCAAAAACAGATCCCAGCAACTACAGACCAATCAGCCTTCTCCCAATTATCAGCAAAGTCATGGAATCCATCATTGCTTCAGATATGAAATCTTTCCTCTTCTCCAATGGCTTGATCTCTGATCATCAATTTGGTTTCAGACCTGGTCACTCTACTCTGGACATGCTGCTTCTGCTTTCTCAACAATGGATGGAGGTCCTCAACGCCAAACAGGAAATTAGAGCCGTCTCCCTTGACATTTCACGTGCCTTCGATACGGCCTGGCACCCTGCTCTGCTCACCAAACTCTCCTCCTTTGGTATCCATGGAAATCTCCACGCATGGCTGGCGGACTTCCTCTCTGGTCGTAGTCAATGTGTGGCCCTGAATGGGTTTCTCTCATCTCCTCTTCCTGTTCAGGCTGGAGTTCCCCATTTTAGTGTTCTGGGCCCTGTGCTTTTTCTGGTCTTCATCAATGATCTCTCTGACTCTCTTGAAAATCCTCTCTATCTCTTTGCTGACGACTCTACTCTCTGTCGCTCCATTCCTCATCCCTCAGATCGGCAGTGTGCAGCCTCCTCACTCTCTGCAGACCTGGACAAAATCACAGACTGGGCAAACAAATGGAACATGTCTTTCAATCCTGATAAATCTCACACTCTTACGATGTCTCTCCGAAAAGACCGACTGGAAAACCCTCCCATCCACTTTCTGAATAATCCTCTCCAAGAAGTTCTGTCACTCAAGCTTTTGGGTCTCACTATTTGCCATGATCTTTCCTGGGAAAACCACATTTCAAATCTGGCCTCCAAAGCCAGTCGCCGACTGGGCATCCTCCGTCGTGCGAAATCCTTCCTTGGCACACCTGAGCTCCTCAACACATACACGGCTTTCATCCGCAGCTCTATGGAATACTGCTCTCCCCTCTGGTCTGGTGCTCCTGCCTCACACCTAGCCCGTCTTCACGCTGTTGAAACCAAAGCGTTCAGAATCATTGGAATCTCCCGCGATGAAGCTAACTCCAAGGGCCTTTCACTCACTCACCGCAGGCAGGTTGGTGGTCTTTCCGTCTTCTACCGACTCCTCTCTGGCCTTGCCCCCCCAGCCCTCTCTGGGCTCTGTCCCCCAAATATTCCTACAGGTCGCACAAGATCTGCCTGCAACCCTCTTATGGTTAAACTGCCAAAATCAAGACTTTCTGCTCACCTTCACTCCTTCATTCCTCTTTTCTCCCGCCTCTGGAACAAACTCCCTCACTCTCTTCAATCCCACTCCACCCTCCAGGTCTTTAAAACAGCTGTTCACCACCATCTCTTATCCTCCCCCATCCAAAACCTTGATCTTTTCTACCCCTGCTAATTTCGGTCCCCTTGTGTTTTATACTTCTCCCACCCCCCCCCCCCCCCCTTCCCACCGCCTCCTGCCCCCAAGCCCTCTCCCTCCCACACTTCTCCCTGCTCTCAAATGTTGTGGTTGTGTGCTTCCCCTTCTCTCCCCATCTTGTCTTCCGCTCCCTCTTTTTGTATATTTTGTTTGTCTGGTTGATTTGTTTGTGAAATAAATGTTAGCTCTTTCACGAGCCTCGATTCAGTATACAAAAAACAAAAAAAACAAAAAATAAATAAATAAATAAATAAATTGTACATGCTATTGAAATTTCTTATTATCCATATTTTCTTATTATATTTCTTATTATCGGGCACATATATAAAGGCGTATAATGAAACTTTATATGAGCAATCAACATTGGGGGGCGCATTAAATATGTAACACTTTATTTAGATTTGACTCCTCGTTCATTCCCTGTGGATGGGGACTTGGAGTTGCAGGGGTAAAACAGAAACAAAAATTTTACCCAAACTTTGATATTGGGTCATTCCTGGTGGAACATTTTGCCATATTTCAACTAATGGTAATGAATATTTAACATTCAGTTATATTATAGCTCTATTTGACAAGATGGTGCAGAGGTCGCTATTGGTGTTACCTTTGAACCGTGTAGTCTGCATTTGCTTTCTGGGCCAACTAGAAACTGTACAATTGGTGCTTCACACACTAGATATTGCGTCGAAGTGTGCCGATCCTCGGATGGACGTTAAGCTGTGTGTCCCATCTGCTAGTATCAGGTGGTGAACTTTTAAAATCCCATTGTGTCTTTTGTGCAGAGTAGGTTATTGCTAGCTAGCACCATGAACAAATTAGATATACCTGCCTCCTTCAGACCTGGCTAGCTGATTTGTGAAAGACTTTCCCCAGCCCCAACCCCACAAGAAGTTTGGAAAAAAAATTGAGGCCGTTAAATAAGAAGAAGAAGAAGAAGCAAATGTAGTGTTAATAGTAGTTAAATAACATAAAATATTTCCACCTTTCTTGCTATTAAATTAACTTTTACGAAGTAAAGAATGTTAAACAACAATACTCAAAGAAGACTTACGTTTACAAATGTATTGCCGGGCGCTGTATGTGTTATAGGGAAGTACCTGAATGTGGTCCAAGAGTGTGGCCAAGATGTGTCATTTCCGGCGGCGAGCGAGGTGGTGTACACTCTCAAGGAGCGAGCTTACGTTGAGCAGATTGAAGCAGCTTACAGCTACGCCAGTCATGTGTTGCTCACGTTCATGCTGGAGGAGAAGGAGCTCCTCACAAGGCTTCGGTGAGTCATCCCACCAGAGTGCAAATCATTTGAGGTATTGAGCCTGGAATGACAGGTTGTGCTTTTGAGAGTTCCAATTGGGCTGAGGAAGGTCTTATCCAGAGATATTAAAATGTGGACCAAAACAAAATGAGAGTTATGGCATAAAATGGGGCATTTCACTCTCAAGTCAGTATGGCTGACAGGATGGCCTAGACTGAGTTTCAATCCAAACCCGGCTATAAACTGGAATCCTGGACTTTCACAGGGAGGGTGATTCATCGTTGTGTGTGCTGCCTGCCCTTTGGATGCACATTAAACTGGGCGTTTCCGTCTGCCGGCATTAGCCGGACATTAAAGATCCTCTGGCGAAGGATAAACGAGCTATCGTCGGTACCACATCCAAATTAAAAAATCCTGCCCCAACTACTACTGAACCTGCGTTTGGGCAAACCATCAGAGTTGGAATGTGAATGGTTGGATATTCGGAAATGTATTTTTCTCTTCTTACAGTGAATGAGTTTTCTTGATTCCATTGGAATACGAGTCGTGTTTTTCACTCATAATCTCTTCCAGGAGTAAAGCTTTTGAACTCGCATGCAGAAAAGCCGTGGTGAAAAGCCATTTTGAACATTGTAGTTCAAACCATGCTGGTGAAATTTTCTCTCCCTCCTCTCTGTGGTTAAGGTGCATCAAGCAGTACTTTCTGCTGGCAACTGGAGACTTCTTTGTGAACTTCATGGAGCTGGCAGAGGAGGAGTTAAAGCAATGTGTGACAGACATCCTGCCATTGCGCTTGGAGGCTCTGCTTGAGCTCGCGTTACGCATGAGCACGGCAAATACCGACCCCTACAAAGATGATCTTAAGGTGCAGCCCAGGGCATGGCTATAAAATGTTCTCTTTGACAAATGTTGATGGCTTACATTTGTTATATTCGTTCGCAAACCCAGAACTATGGCTACGCGAATTTTATGTCAGACGTCATTCTGCCTTCCATTCATCCAGTAACGTTATAAATATGTTCTCCAAAATCAAAGGTGGGATTCCTCTTATTATTCTTTCGTATGCAGCACATGGCTGCAAGAAGCATCATTGGCTAAGGGCGTTGCTGTTCTGCTGATGCAGTGCTCTATCGGACAGAAATTAGGAATTTGTACAGGGTGCTGGCGATAGCTCACCTACTCTTTGTGAAGGACACTGCGCGATCTTTAACACCCAACATCCACTTCTTGGGCTAGTGGCTAGGGTGCCGGCTTAGGATCCTAGGATCCTGGGTTCGAATCCCGGTCGATCGCTGAATTAACGCCAGGGGGGTTGACTCAGCCTGTCATCCTTCCGAGGTCGGCAAATTGAGTACCAGTTCACTGGTAATTCCCTGTTTGTCGTTAAAGGCGACAAAAAGGGTTGGCGTCAGGAAGGGCATCCGGCCATAAAACATTGCTTCAAAAAGGGGACCAAAAAACAACAACAACCTCGGTTCCCGAAAAAGGCCAACCCCCGCTTGCGGGGAAAAATGGCCTCTAAAGGTGGTTTATATCCACTTCTACAGCAAGTGATTTGGCTTTAGGCACAATGCTCTGCTGTAATTTGCCTGTTGCGATTGTGACGACAGCTTCTGCAACAAATGATCACGTGTATCCAAATGGGGTTGCTTCCAGATCGAACTGATGCCACATGACCTGATTACTCAGCTGCTGCGAGTTTTGGCGATCGAGACTCAGCAGGAAAAGTCGCTGGCTGCTACTGATCCAACAGACTTTATGCTCAGTGGCATCGAGGCCTTTTCATTTGACTACACCGTCACCTGGCCATTGTCTCTCATCATAAGCAGGTGCTATTTTTTTGTTATACAAGTTTGACACTCGTGGTGACAAAGGAGGAAAAGGAACCAATAGGCCAGGAAAAATAGTTTTAATCCCAGAAATAATTGGTATAAAGCTGGAATTTTCAGGATAGCCTCATTCTTTTAATCGTTTATCACATCAGAAGTCCCCAAATGTCCGGTATGGGCTTCATGGTTAAAGCACTTCGTTGCCTAGCAACAATTCCTGGGACCAAGCAATGTCTTTTTGAAGACCGAGTGAGTTTTACGACTACTACAAAATTTAATTTCATCACTAATATGTCAATCTGACATAGTAAAAGCATATTTGTATCATCAGAAAGACAATAACTAAATAAATTAATATATATATATATATATATATATATATATATATATATATATATATATATATATATATATATATATATATACAGTGAAACCTTGACTTACGAGTGCACCAGCTTACGAGTTTTCCGAGATACGAGCCGTCGCTCGGGCGGTTTATTGCTTTGAGATGCGAGCCGAGATCTGAGTTACGAGCTTACGCCACCCGCCACCAAGTGGGTTCCGGTCACGTGGTTATCTTGCCGTGCAAGCATCTCTGCCGTATATCGCTGCTGCTTTGTTTTCGCATTTTGGTTATTTTGGAGCTTACGCCACCCGCCACCAGGTGGGTTCCGGTCACGTGGTTATCTTGCCGTGCAAGCATCTCTGCCGTATATCGCTGCTGCTTTGTTTTCGCATTTTAGTTATTTTGGAGCTTACGCCACCCGCCAACAGGTGGGTTCCGGTCACGTGGTTATCTTGCCGTGCAAGCATCTCTGCCGTATATCGCTGCTGCTTTGTTTTCGCATTTTGGTTATTTTGGAGCTTACGCCACCCGCCACCAGGTGGGTTCAGGTCACGTGGTTATCTTGCCGTGCAAGCATCTCTGCCGTATATCGCTGCTGCTTTGTTTTCGCATTTTGGTTATTTTGGAAAATTTCTTAGTTTTAACCATGGGTCCTAAGAAATTGAGTGCCAAGGGCAGTACTGAGAAGAAGAAGAGGATGATGTGCTTGGATATAAAACACGCAATCGTCGAAAAACATGAGTGAGGTGTGCGTGTTGTCGACTTGGCGAGGCAGTACGATCGTAGTACTTCTACGATATGTACGATTTTGAAGCAGAAGGAGTCGATAAAGGCTATAACGCCAGCCAAGGGCGTTACGATTATTTCAAAGCTCCGGACCTCTATCCATGAAGAGATGGAGAAGTTGTTGTTTGTGTGGTTGACGGAGAAGCAGCTCGCAGGAGATACCGTGACCGAGAGCATCATGTGTGAGAAGGCCCGAGACATTTACGGGGATTTGGTGCAGCAGGCGGCGGGAACATCAACGGACAAGGCATCGGAAGTCATTCAAAGCCAGTCGGGGATGGTTTGATAATTTTAAGAAGAGGACCGGCATTCACTCCGTCGTCAGGCATGGTGAGGCAGCAAGCTCGGATGTGAAGGCAGCTGAAGATTTTATTATAACTTTTGCCGAACTGATAGAAGCCGAACGATACATCCCCCAGCAAATCTTCAACTGTGACGAGACAGGGCTCTTCTGGAAAAAGATGCCGAGGAGGACGTATATAACGGCAGAGGAGAAGAGCATGCCAGGCCACAACTTGTTCAGAGTGCCGGCGATAGCTCGCCTTCTCTTTGTGGAAAACACGGTGAGATCCTTAACATCCAACAACTAATGGGACGCAAACGGGGCGCCCAGTTTAGCGGTACACACATTGATGAATCACCCTGCCTGTGATTCACCCATGACAGGTTATAGCTGGGTCGGGATTCAAACCCAGGCTGGACAGTTTAGAGTCAAGTGTGCATACCTCCAGTCCAGGCCATCCTGCCAACTTGTATGCTGCATACAGGTGAAATATAAAGCGCGAGATATTTTTATATATACTGTATATTTAAAAAAAAATTGGTGTGGTTTTTGGCGGGCTGGAACGGATTAATAGCATTTCAATGCATTTTAATGGGGAAATTTAATTTCAGAAACGAGCAAATTGAGTTACGAGCTCGGTCACAGAACGAATTAAACTCGTAAGTCAAGGTTTCACTGTATATATATATATATATATATATATATATATATATATATATATATATATTACTACATATATATATATATTACTACATATATATATATATTACTACATATATATATATATTACTACATATATATATATTACTACATATATACATTACTACATATATACATTACTACATATATATATTACTACATATATATATTACTATATATATATTACTATATATATATTACTACATATATGAACACATAGCATCTCTCTGCCGAGCAACCAATAATCCAGATTTCCTAGCGTTTTATGGGGGAGCAAAGTTCGGTACATCAGATGAATATAGATACGATACAACATAACCTTTTATGCATACTAAGTCGAGGCTCGTATAAGAGCCAACACATAAAACATATAATAAAGGGAGTGGGAGACGAGAGGGGGAGAGAGAGAGGGAAGTACAACAACAATAGAGAACAGGAACATCAGGAGATCTGTGGAAGGGAGAGGGTGTGGGGTGGGGTGTACGGGATAAACAAGATGGACACTACAGGGACTTTCAGGAAAGAAAACGGAATTTGAAAGAGGTGGATTTGGGGAGGATGAACGCGGGTAGAAAATATCAAGGTTTTGGATGGGGGAAGATAAGAGATGGTGGTGAACAGCTGTTTTGAAGACTTGGAGGGAGGAGTGGAATTTAAAAGAGTGTGGGAGTTTGTTCCAGAGGCGGGGAAAAAAAAGAAGAGGAATGATAGTGTGAAGGTGAGGAGAGAGTCTTGATTTTGGCAGTTTTACCAGAAGATGGTTGCTGGCAGACCTTGTGCGTCCTGCAGGAATATTTGGGGGACAGAGCACAGACAGAGCTGGGAGGCCATCAGACAGAGCTGGGAGACAGACAGAGCTGGGAGAGAGTGAAAGGCCATCAGAAGCAACTTCATCGCGGGAGATACCAATGATTTTATAAGCCTTCGTTTTTGCAGCTGAAGCCAAGCTAGGTGTGAGGCAGGATCACCAGCCTCGAGGGGAGAGCAGTTGTCCAGTAAGCCAGTGAGTGCTATATTTCACCTTGCTACTCTTCCACCCACAAGTGCAGCTGCTCGACAGCATTCATTCCGAAAATATTTGCAGGTGCAACAATGACTAAGAAATGATCTTCCTCCGAGAGTGGGGATGGCAACTGCTCAACAGCGCATTGGCCCTGTGCCTACTGATCTTCCAGCTGTACCTGAAAAACTTATGAAACTCATTAGCTGTAAATGCAAAGTAGGGTGTTTGAGTCAGTGTGGGTGCAGACGAGCAGAGACGTCATGCTCTGTGATGTGCAGCCACTGTATGGGTTTGGCATGCATTAACTCACGACAGGCTGAGGATCTCGGTGCTGAGGATGATGACTCCGAGAGGGGTTGTTCAGATACTTCAATGTCTTGGTTCAATGTCTTGGTAGTGTTCAATGTCTTTGTTCCCGTTGTTTTATTTAGTGTTATAATTGCGCGCCGATTGCTTGGCGGGTAGTGTGTGTGTGTGTGTGGTGCAGTGTCATAAGGAACAAAGGAAAAGGTCACAGAGGCAATTTACATACAGGGGATTAATTACCCTTAACCCTACCTAATTAACATAGCCCCACCCCTCGTCATGGGGACAAAGATACACTCTTATGCGACATCCAGTCTCACGGATCCCGACTTAGGTACATGGGGGTTCTTCTTCTTCGCCATGACATTCGGAGCACACTACCCGATACAATAATACCTGGCCCTGAGGTATTTCTTTGCCTACCCCCTCACAAACATAACAATATATTGTCTTTCTAATGATACAAATACAGTCGGACCCCGCTATTCGTGGTTCCGCTATGCACGGGTTCCCCATATTCGCGGTTGATAAAATGCGACCTGTTTCTCTATTTGCGGAAAAGTGTCCCGTGTATTCACGTTTTTTTTCTTTATATTTGCGGCTGTGTTCCGTGAAATCGTGGTTTTTTTTTTTGGTTTTTTTTCATATTTGCGGCTGTGTTCCACGAATTCGCAGTATTTCGGGGGCGCAAAAAAAACATCGTCTACGAGCCGCGAGCATGATCTGCTTCTACATTCACTGCTGTGTGCTTTGCGTTTTCATGGCTTCCGTAGCCACAAATTTTAGCTGCATTATAAGCGGGCTTGGCGAGATGTTCCACCAGCTGCATAACACCTCATCCCCGTGAGTTACTGTACAGAATGAAAACGCTCCACAGTATCTATTCGTGTAATTAGCTGTCTCCCTTTTCCCCAATGAAACTGGCATGGCATGTATTCATGGATTTTCTTAGACATTCGCGGGAATTGCCTCGCCATTTCCGGGATTATCGCCGACATTTGTGGGATGTGCCTCGCCATTTCCGGGATTATCGCCGACATTCGTGGGTTTTGTCTCACCATTTCCGGGACTTTTATCGACCATCGCGGATTACCGTCGACATACTCTGGATTTGCGTCACCATTCGCAGATTTTGCCTTGCCATTCACGGTTTGGTCCTCTCTATTCGTGGATTTTCACGACTCGGGAACCTCTCCCCCCTTTTTCAATTGAAACAATGCCCCGCTATTCGTGGTTTCGTAATTCGTGGAGTTTTCCAGGAACGTATTCCTTGCGAATAGCGGGGTCCCACGGTATGTTTATACCACATCAGATTGATATATTAGTGATGAAATGAAGTTTTATAGTAGCCACAGAACTCACTCAAGTCTTCAAATAGACATTGCATGGTCCCTGGAATGGTTGCTAGGCAACGAGATGCTTTCATCATGAATCCCACACCAGACACTTGGGGACTTTTGATATGTGATAAACCATTAATGAGAACAGCACTCGGAAGAGAGCATACCTCCCTCCGCCAGGCTGAACAGTTTATAGTTTGTAGTTTGTATCCCACTGATAGGCCGGTTCTGGATTCGGACATGAACCAAAATCGAATCTGCTTGTTTTTGTCACATAACCAACTCGTCCCCCAAGTTTAGTCGTAACTCGTCCACAACTTTTTAAAATATAACTACCCCGTGGGGCAGGCTTTACGCCCCTTGGGACAGGTGACTCGCCAACATATCATTTTTCGCCAGATCTCTCAATGGTGACGAATCACTTAAGTCTTAAGATATTAAATAATTTTTTTATCCGAATCCATATTCAGAATTTGCCTCAAAATCTTGTGTCCCAAACCCGTCTCTCTCTGTACCTACTGTACCCAATTGTACCCAGCTGCTCCTGGACTCTGTGTCCTTCTCTCCTGACAAGGTGGAGAAGTTTGTCAATCCTCGACTCTGATTCTGCAACTGGACCAGACGGCAAAATCCTGCTCTGCCGCTCTTTCACACCCTCTCTCTGTTCTCTTCACCCTCTCTTTTGCTCAAGGTCATCTGCCATCAGCTTGGAAATCAGCCAACATTACCGCTTTACACAAAAAAGGTGCAAAAACAGATCCTTGCAACTACAGACCAATCAGCCTTCTCCCAATTATCAGCAAAGTCATGCAATCCATCATTGCTTCAGATATCAAATCCTTCCTCTTCTCCAATGGCTTGATCACTGATCATCAATTTGGATTCAGACCAGGCCACTCTACTCTGGACATGCTGCTTCTGCTGTCTCAACAATGGATGGAGGTCCTCAATGTCAAACAGGAAATTAGAGCTGTCTCCCTTGACATTTGTCTCACTTTGGCTAACCCCCACTCTAGCAGGGAAAATGGCCTTTAAAATGCATGTTGTTGTGTGTTGTTGTTGTCCCTTGACATATCATGTGCCTTCGACACGGTCTGGCATCCTGCTCTGCTCACCAAACTATCCTCCTATGGTATCCATGGAAATCTCCATGTATGGCTTGTGGACGTCCTCTCTGGTCGTAGTCAACTTGTGGCCCTGAATGGATTTCTCTCATCTCCCCTCCTGTTCAGGCTGGAGTTCCCCAAGGCAGTGTTCTGGGCCCTGTGCTTTTTCTGGTCTTCATCAATTATCTCTCCGACTTTTTGGAAAATCCTCTCTATCTCTTTGCTGATGACTCTACTCTCTGCCTCTCCATACCTCATCCCTCAGATCGGCAGTCTGCAGCCTCCTCACTCTCTGCAGACCTGGACAAAATCAGACTGGTCAAACAAGTGGAACATGTCTTTCAATCCTGACAAATCCCACACTCTTACTATGTATCTCCGAAAAGACCGTCTGGACAATCCTCCCATCTACTTTCTCAACAATCCTCTCCAAGAAGTTCTGTCACTCAAGCTTTTGGGTCTCACTATCTGCCATGATCTTTCTTGGGAAAACCACATTTCCAAGCTGGCCTCCAATGCCAGTCACCGACTGGGCATCCTCCATCGTGCGAAGTCCTTCCTTGGCACACCTGAGCTCCTCACCACAAAAAAGGTTTTCATCTGCAGCTCAATGGAATACTGCTCTCCCCTCTGGGCTGGTGCCCCTGCCTCACACCTAGCTTGGCTTCATGCTGTTGAAACCAAAGCTTTCAGAATCATTGGAATCTCCCGCGATGAAGCTAACTCCGAGGGCCTTTCACTCACTCACCGCAGGTTGGTGGTCTTTCTGTCTTCTACCGACTCCTCTCTGGCCTAGCACTCCCCCCCCCCCCCCCCATCCCTGTCTGGGCTCTGTCCCCCAAATACTCCTACAGGTTGCACAAGATGTATATGTTGATTGCATATACAGCAACCCTCTTCTGGTTTAACTGTCAAAATCAAGACTCTCTGCTCACCTTCATTCTTTCATTCCTCTTTTCTCCCACCTCTGGAACAAACTCCCTCGCTCTCTTCAATCCCACTCTTCCCTCCAAGTCTCTAAAACAGCTGTTCACCACCATCTCAAATCGTACAGCATTCAACAGGTGACTCTCCAACCTCAAGTGATGTATGACTAGAACCTTGCAGATGTTAGAACAGAAACCCTGACCCTAATGAATGCTGCGATCGGCCACCACCATCTCTTATCTTCCCCCATCCAAAACCTTGATCTTTTCTACCCCCGTTAATTCACCCCAGATCCACTTTTCTGAAATACCGACTTCTTTCCTGGAAGTCCTAGCTGTGTCCATGTGTTTTTTAGCCCTCATATGCCCCACACTCCTTCCCACACCTCCTCCCCCAAGCCCTCTCCCTCCTACAGATCTCCCGATATCCCTGCTCTCAAATGTTGTACTTGTGTGCGTCCCCCCTCGCTCCCCGTCTTGTTTCCCGCTCCCTTTATTTCGTCTTATGTGTCTGTTGTTTTGTCATAAATGTTATCTCTTACACGAGCCTCGATCTTGTATACACAAACAAAACAAACAAACAAAAAAAACACAACAGGATCTTCACGAAAATCGAATCGATTAGTTATTGTCACACACCCAACCGGTCCACCAAGTTTCGTCCAAATCGGTCCATAACCTTTTGAGATATCGTGCTATGTATCGGTTTTAGCCCTATCACTCGGATGAAGAATCGCTTAAAAATTATCTGATCCGGATTCGAATCTTCACCTTATTCTTCCTTGTCACATACGATCTGATACGAAGATCGTATTTAAATTATTCTTCCTTGTCACATACGAAGAATGAATTCTTCCTTGTCACATACGCTACCTCTCCGCCAATTTTCCTCCGAATCCGTCCACAACTTTTTGAGACATCTTGTTCACAGACAGACAGACAGGGGTGAAGAGATAACCTCCATCCACCTTGGTGATGGAGGTAAAAACTGAGGCTATCTTGAAAATTTCAGCTTTATGCTGATTATTTCCTGGTTTTCACCATATATAGGCTAAAGTGGCTGGACTATAAACTGACAATGGGTCAGTGATGCCACAATTCGACACAATGATCAAGGGAATGAACACAGGAAAATAGGATGGTAGGAAACGCATTTACCTGCAATTAAGAGGGTTACCTTAGCTTCGGTAAGGTTAATGTGGGTCAAAAAGGTTGCGGGTGGGGATGCGGTTGACATTGGCGGTATTGCATCACCTACTTGAAGCCTTGCAGTGAAGTGACATTCAACAGCCTCGGGACAGTGGTTCCACAAACGGGAGAAAAGAGTCGAGGTGTGCCGTAATCGTCCATTTTTAGGATTTCAACCAGGAAGGGTTGCCTCAAATAACGTGTGCCTCTGGGATTAGCTGGGAAGGGTCAGATGGCTGATAAAGTGACAGATGCTCAAAATAATGATTCGTATCTTATGGAAGTCAGCTACCAGTTGTGCTGTCCAATTATATTGTCAGTATTATATGTGGAAGCTTCTTTACAGTCAGCACAATTTAATGTTATCTCGTTATATTTAAAAGTGCAATGCTGTGCTGACATTAGTGATGACTTATTATTTTATGTGCTCAGAAAATCTCTGACACGCTACCAGATTATCTTTCGACACCTTTTTTACTGCAAGTATGTGGAGCGGCAACTCTGCAACTTGTGGCTCATCAACAAGGCCATCAAGGTGGACTTTATGAATTCCAGCAAGTGGTATGATGTCGCAGGCTGCGTGCACACTGCATTTGCAAAACGACTGTTGAGTTGCTGTGGTACCTGAACAGGTATTTACTTTTGTGATGGTGCAGGATTAGGGTGGCCTTTGCCCTGCGTCAACGCATGCTGAATTTCATGCAGAACATCCAATATTATATGATGTGCGAGGTCATCGAGCCAAACTGGCACCTCTTCGAGAACAACTTGAAGACGGTACACTTCGTGTCTTTTGCACTCGCTTATAACTCGGTGTAACTAGAACGGCACCTGGTAAAGAGCATACTTCCGCCAGGCTGAACAGTTTACATTTGGTATCCCACTGATAGGCCGGTTCTACATCCAGACCTGAACCAAAATCGAATCGATTTGTACTCGTCACACACCGGACATGTCCACCAAATTTCGGCGGGATCCGTCCAAACCTTTTTGAGATATCATGCTCAAAGACAGACAGACAAACAGGGGTGAAAACATTACCAGGTGGTGTCGGTAATATGAAAAGACAAAACTAAATGTCAAGCTGAAGGTTACGCCATGATGCTGTGTGTACGGCAACGTGTTAAATCGTGCAGAACTGGGCCTGTGCCTCGTCATTCTCAATTGATCGTTCCTCACCTTGCTGCAATTCCACATCAATTTCTTGCAACAGAACCACAATGATAAAAGCTTATAAATCACAGTCCAAATCGTGTCAAAGGTCATGGTGGTGCATAATATGTTCAAAAGTTGATAATCTGTATGGTCATGTCGCTTCAATGGACAAGTCCTGTTGTATACCTGGTTACCATACCTCCAATACCTAGTTATTATGTTGCGTGCCTCTCACAGGTGTCCAATATTGATGACGTGCTTTTCTGCCACACAAACTTTCTTGACATTTGTTTGAAGGACTGCATGCTTACCAACCCAGAACTCCTCAAGATCTTCTCCAAGCTCATGTCGGTCTGTGTCATGTTCACCAACTGTATGCAGGTGTGAGCACAATTTGCTTTTCTTTTTTTTTCTTTTCTTTTTTTACAATCGTTGTAGAACTTTTAAAAATAGATGTCGGGTTCCTTCCTTTTCTGCGCACTATTGGCTACTGATGTTTGTGAGCATTTTATTGAGCTGTTAATTGTCTTATGGAAGCTTACAATTTGGGATTTTGTTTTGGTCCTTGGGTGGGTGTCATGGATGGGGTAAGCAGACAGCATAATTCCAGGTAGTTATAGGTAGGTAAAGCTCAGAGGGGCTTCGATTTATTTACAGGGTGGGGGGGCAAATTAAAAATTAAAAGAGTTAGTATTTTGGTTTTGTTAATTTTGTATACAAAGTCGAGGCATGTGGAGGAGCTTGAACATTGAATTGGTCAGGCTGTAACAGAATAAAAAGAACAATGGAGATATGGAGGAAACGTGCAAACAGTGGGGTTGAAGTCCAAAATAAAGGGTGACTTTAACAAATAAGGGATGTGGATGTAGGGAAGATGCATGGGGTAGACACTATGGATATAGAAGCAAACTCTCAGGAAGGAAAGACGAGAAATTTGGGAAGTGGTGGGCTTGGGGAGGGATAATGGGGGAAAGAAAGGATAATGCTAAATGGATAATGATTGCTTTCGTCTCCTGGAAAGCAAATCCAATGGAAGGAAATCTCATTTCCTTTCACAAAGCACGAAACAAATGTGTGTCCACCCTCAGCAGAGCCAGGAAACAATATCTCTCCGTTCTCAAGACCGAACTCTCTTATCTGTCTCCCTCTTCCAAATCCTGGTGGTGTCTGGTCAAATCTGTTTCTGGTGTTTGTTCCCCCTCCATCCCCTCCCTCACCTCAAACGGCTACACGGCTGATTCCGCACGTGAAAAAGCTGAATGCCTCAACTCTGTGTTTGCCTCTAAATCTTGTGTCCCAAACCCATCCCTCTCTGTACCCACTGTACCCAGTCGTACCCAGCTGCTCCTGGACTCTGTGTCCTTTCCTCCTGACAAGGTGGAAAAGTTTGTCAACCCTCGACTCTGATTTTGCAACTGGACCTGACGGCATCAGCCCATGGGTCCTAAAAGCCTGTTCTTCCGCTCTTTCACTCCCTCTCTCTGTTCTCTTCACCCTCTCTTTTGCTCAAGGTCATCTGCCATCTGCTTGGAAATCAGCCAACATCACCGCTTTGCACAAAAAAGGTGCAAAAACAGATCCTAGCAACTACAGACCAATCGGCCTTCTCCCAATTATCAGCAAAGTCATGGAATCCATCATTGCTTCAGATATGAAATCTTTCCTCTTCTCCAATGGCTTGATCTCTGATCATCAATTTGGTTTCAGACCTGGTCACTCTACTCTGGACATGCTGCTTCTGCTTTCTCAACAATGGATGGAGGTGCTCAATGCCAAACAGGAAATTAGAGCTGTCTCCCTTGACATATCACGTGCCTTCGATACGGTCTGGCACCCCGCTCTGCTCACCAAACTCTCCTCCTTTGGTATCCATGGAAATCTCCACGCATGGCTGGCGGACTTCCTCTCTCGTCGTAGTAAACGTGTGGCCCTGAATGTGTTTCTCTCATCTCCTCTTCCTGTTCAGGCTGGAGTTCCCCAAGGCAGTGTTCTGGGCCCTGTGCTTTTTCTGGTCTTCATCAATGATCTCTCTGACTCTCTTGAAAATCCTCTCTATCTCTTTGCTGATGACTACTCTCTGTCGCTCCATTCCTCATCCCTCATCCCTCAGATCGGCAGTCTGCAGCCTCCTCACTCTCTGCAGACCTGGACAAAATCACAGACTGGGCAAACAAGTGGAACATGTCTTTCAATCCTGACAAATCTCACACTCTTACGATGTCTCTCCGAAAAGACCGACTGCACAACCCTCCCATCCACTTTCTGAATAATCCTCTCCAAGAAGTTCTGTCACTCAAGCTTTTGGGTCTCACTATCTGCCATGATCTTTCCTGGGAAACCCACATTTCAAATCTGGCCTCCAAAGCCAGTCGCCGACTGGGCATCCTACGTCGTGCGAAGTCCTTCCTTGGTACACCTGAGCGCCTCACCACTTAGAAGGCTTTCATCCGCAGCTCTATGGAATACTGCTCTCCCCTCTGGGCTGGTGCTCCTGCCTCACACCTAGCTCGTCTTCACGCTGTTGAAACCAAAGCGTTCAGAATCATTGGAATCTCCTGCGATGAAGCTAACTCCAAGGGCCTTTCACTCACTCACCGCAGGCAGGTTGGTGGTCTTTCCGTCTTCTACCGACTCCTCTCTGGCCTTGCCCCCCCAGCTCTCTCTGGGCTCTGTCCCCCAAATATTCCTACAGGTCGCACAAGATCTGCCTGCAACCTTCTTATGGTTAAACTGCCAAAATCAAGACTCTCTGCTCACCTTCACTCCATTCCTCTTTTCTCCCGCCTATGGAACAAACTCCCTCACTCTCTTCAATCCCACTCCACCCTCCAGGTCTTTAAAACAGCTGTTCACCACCATCTCTTATCTTCCCCCATCCAAAACCTTGATCTTTTCTACCCCCGCTAATTTCACCCCAAATCCACTTTTTTGAAATACCAACTTCTGTCCTGGAAGTTTTTGGTGTCCTTGTGTTTTATACTTCTCCCACCCCCCCCCCCCCCTTCCCGCGCCTCCTCACCCCAAGCCCTCTCCCTCCCACACATCTCCCTGCTCTCAAATGTTGTGTTTGTGTGCTTCCCCTTCTCTCCCCATCTTGTCTTCCGCTCCCTCTTTTTATATATTTTGTTTGTCTGGTTGATTTGTTTGTGAAATAAATGTTAGCTCTTTCACGAGCCTCGATTCAGTATATAAAAAAAGAAAGAAAAAAAAAAAGGTTTTGGATGGGGGACACTGCATAGGAATTTAGTGTTCGTGTTGACACTGTATAGGAATTTAGTGTTCGTTTTGACACTGCATAGGAATGTAGTGTTCGTGTTGACACTGCATAGGAATTGAGTGTTCGTGTTGACACTGTATAGGAATTTAGTGTTAGTGTTGACACTGCATAGGAATTTGGTGTTCGTGTTGACACTGTATAGGAATTTAGTGTTCGTTTTGACACTGCATAGGAATTGAGTGTTCGTGTTGACACTGCATAGGAATTGAGTGTTCGTGTTGACACTGTATAGGAATTTAGTGTTAGTGTTGACACTGCATAGGAATTGAGTGTTCGTGTTGACACTGCATAGGAATTGAGTGTTCGTGTTGACACTGTATAGGAATTTAGTGTTAGTGTTGACACTGCATAGGAATTTGGTGTTCGTGTTGACACTGTATAGGAATTTAGTGTTCGTTTTGACACTGCATAGGAATTGAGTGTTCGTGTTGACACTGCATAGGAATTGAGTGTTCGTGTTGACACTGTATAGGAATTGAGTGTTCGTGTTGACACTGCATAGGAATTGAGTGTTCGTGTTGACACTGTATAGGAATTTAGTGTTAGTGTTGACACTGCATAGGAATTTGGTGTTCGTGTTGACACTGTATAGGAATTTAGTGTTAGTTTTGACACTGCATAGGAATTTAGTGTTCGTGTTGACACTGTATAGGAATTTAGTGTTCGTTTTGACACTGCATAGGAATTTAGTGTTAGTTTTGACACTGCATAGGAATTTAGTGTTCGTGTTGACACTGCATCGGAATTTAGTGTTAGTTTGACACTACATAGGAATTTAGTGTTACAGTGTTGACATTGTATAGGAATTTAGTGAGTCCTCATTTGAAATATTGTGTAGTTTTGGTCACCACGTCTGAAGAAGGACATAGTTGCCAGAAAGAGCGTTCAGTATAGACCATAGAGAGACAAGATTTATTCCGGGCCTAGCTTGTCACCCCTGCGGCATGAACCAGGGATCAAATCCAAATAAATCGTTACATATTTCATGCAGACCCCATGTTGAATGCATATACAAAGTTTCATTAGAAATGTTTTAAAATACGCCTAATTTTTATTATTTTTTTGTATACAAGATCAACGCTCGTGTAGGAGCTAACATTAATCACAAAAAAAAAAACGGACACACAAAACATACAATAAAGGGAGCGGGAGACAGGATGGGGAGAGAGAGGGAAGCACACAAGTACAACAGCAGAGAACTGACATCGGAAGATCTGTGGGAGGGAGAGGGCTTGGGGGGAGGAGGCATGGGAAGGTGGGGGGGGGGGCGGTGGGGGGGGAGAGGTTTAAAACACATGGACTCTGCTAGAACTTCCAGGAAAGAAGTCGGTGTTTCAAAAAAAGTGGATCTGGGGGTGAATTAACAGGGGTAGAAAAGATCAAGGTTTTGGATGGGGGAAGATGGTGGTGAACAGCTGTTTTAAAGATCTGGAGGGAGGAGTTGGATTGAAGAGAGTGAGGGAGTTTGTTCCAGAGGCGGGAGTAATAGTAAGGGCATTTTATGAGATATTTCACAAATCTGTAAACTAAATTGTTACCAAAAAATTTCTTCACCAATATGTTTGTAAAGGTGTGTAATAACGTGTGTTAAAATGTTGAAGTTCAACTCCCGTGGGAAACCCAGAAAAAAAGCTGTTGAATTCGGGTACCGAAAAATTATTTTCGAGAATTCTTTTTTTTTTTATCGGCCCTTAAGTAACTTATGAGGGGTCAAATAAGGGTTTTTCATGATTCTGAGTTGATTGTTAACATTTATATTTTCACTTTTACATTTACACACAAAGTAGCTTTTATTTCACATACATATATAATACTCAAGAGTTATTTCTCATTCACAATGTCAGAAGTTTCAACAGTCATTGTCTATGTCTTCTTCAGACTCAACATCATGACTGCAGTTTCTGCATGTAATGCCATTACAGACTCCACAGGCCAAGATGCACGTGACCCCATTCTTCTTGCAGCTGCATCGCCGGTTGCTGCAATCTCCATGACAATTACAGCTCGTGAACTGCAATAGCTCCTCAGGAGCCGTGGGGTCCAGTGTTGGAACTGGCTCATACCCATGCACACCTATTGTCCATCCATAGTCACTGGGGTTCAGAGACATGCTCTGTAGAAGGATCCAGTCCCGGGTCTGCAGGTAGGCACGGAGTGAATGTTGTGCAGCTGCACCCTCTGTTGGAGGTAGAGTCTCTGGTTTGATCACCCACCCCGCTGCCCAGAGTGTGTCACCTGGAGTGAGGAGTGGCTGATCATGAGCCAGGGAGGAGGAAAGCTCAGCGAGGGGGAGAAACATGATCGCGTTCGTTCCTATCTGTTTCCTGTTCGTAAATGGAATAATCTTTACTTCAGTTCCTCTCAGGATCTTAGCTTTGTCGAGTGCCTTCAACTTCACCCGGGGGAAAGCTGCTCCCTTTCACTGTGGATCTGGCACAGTGATCTGGCACAGTCTGTGGATCTGGCAAAGGTGGTGCTGGAGAGGTGACTTCGATCCAACCCATTGAGTGAAAGGGAGTGTTTCCGTGAATAGAGACAATGTTTCAATCTATATTGTCTCCAACAAACTGAGTGACTGCATTGTTTGTTTCCCCAACCTCCATAAAGACCACCTGATCATTACTTGACAATTCACTTTCACTGGCTGGCACTTTGGCTGTCATCACTGATTGATCCTCAAGCGCAGCATCAACCGCAACCTCATCATTGATCTGTTCATCGGTTTCCTCCACAATGGTGTCAAGAGTGCCAGAAGTATCTGGAACATCATCTCCACTCCTACTATTAAGGAAGCAGTATTTGTAGTTTTGTGTCTCCGTGTAAGACTCAGTGTATCCCAGCCGGTGGAACTTGTTGAGCATCCATTTTGACCCAAATCTATGATCAAGTTGTATGGCAAGCCCCATTTGGTGTGGCAATACTCCAGACCGAGGTCGACAGGCCTTAATAAAATTCTGCCCCCAAACGGCAACTCTTTCGTCTGTCTTGACAATCGGTCTCAAGAACATCTGAAGGCTTGCAGGAACAAGTGTCAGCTGACTATCGATGTCAGTCATACTGTGTGTGGTGGGGTATGACTTTGGACCTAAATCAATCAAGGCAATATCATTGGATATGAACTTGAGTGCCGTCTTTATGATCTGAGTCTTCTCATCTCCATGGTCAAGATTAGCATGATGCGCTCGCAGAATATTGTCGGTGCCATCTTTGAGACAGAGTACATCTGCCCTTCTTTCCTGTGTTGTGAAATACAAGGTGTCTTCGTATTTCTCTAGAAGTTTTATCTTTAGCCAATGCTTTGAATAAGAAAGGCTCTTCTCTGGTGACTGATCAAACTCCTGCAGCTTTTCATGGACTTGGTCCATGTTCATTACCCCATGCTCTAATTCTGAGTCTAACCATTCGCAGAATTCAATAAAAACTGCCTCTCGCTCCTCATCAATACTCCTCTGTCCTCTCTTCCTTTTTCCTTCCTCATCAGTCTTGGACAAACTGTCACCTCTCGCAAACATGAGTTTGCATCGCAAATGGTACAGTGTTTCTTCTGCTACCAAGTCGTTGATCCCTTCCAGGCGTCCAGTGACTTCAGTGCCCCAGTCATCCCCGCGACTACGTGCTGTCTTCAGCAAGCTTGCCTTCAGTGTATCTGCAGTCAAATTATCTGGCACTCTGTATTTCTTTCTAGCTTGTGCTGGATTATTTTTGTAGAGCTGGGCTGGTTGGTTGCAAAGAATGCATACATCCTTATACAGGAGGTCAACTGACTGTGATCTTCTAGAACTGCAGCCAGTTGATGAACTGAACTCACAAGTAGTGCATCTTCTCTTCAACTTTGATGACTCTTTCTCTGCCTTTGATGCTTGAGCTGACGTCTTGGTGGTTGCAACAAAGTTGTTGTACAGATCATTTTTACACTTCTGGTGGTACCTCAGTTTTCCTTCCTTTTGAGCCTCCTTCATACGTTCCACAACAGTAACATTTTCGACAGTTTCTGCTTGTTTCAATAAAGTTGAGTATCCCTTTGGAGTTGCCTGTATGAGCCTTTCAGCTGGTGTATCCGAGCGTGCACAGATGAAGCAATTGAGCACAGGTGGAGTAACGTCTTCATCCATATTGCTAGACTCCATGTCCTGCAAAGTAGAAAATGAGATATATTTAGAAATTATTTTTCCACAAAGGAGTGTCTGTGGTGAAATATAAATGTTAACAATCAACTCAGAATCATGAAAAACCCTTATTTGACCCCTCATAAGTTACTTAAGGGCCGATTAAAAAAAATAAAAATTGTCGAAAATAATTTTTCGGTACCCGAATTCAACAGCTTTTTTTCTGGGTTTCCCACGTGAGTTGACCTTCAACATTTTAACACATGTTATTACACACCTTTACAAACATATTGGTGAAGAAATTTTTTGGTAACAATTTAGTTAACAGATTTTCATATGTTTCCCTTACTATAAAGAAGAATGAAAGAGTGAAGATGAGCAGAGAGTCTTGATTTTGGCAATTTCACCAGAAGAGGGTTGCTTGCAGATCTTGTGCGACCTGTAGGAATATTAGGGGGACAGAGCACAGATAGAGCTGGGGGAGCTAAGACAGAAAGACCACCTACCTGCCTGCGGACCTGCCAGAATTGCCTTTTTGGTATTTGACATTTTGACCCCACCCTGGGGCCCCAGGTTGTGGAGTCAAACATGGTACAAAAATGTCCTCCTTTCCATCCGTCCATAAAAAATGAAGAAGAAGAACCTTTCTCACACACAGTGTTTAATTCTGAAGGGTTCTAATGGGTTCGAAAAGTTAATTCCAAAGGTTAATTCCAGCGGGTTCTAAAGGATAATTATAATGGGTTCCAGAGGGTATTTATATTGGGTTTTAAAGGGTAATTCCAAATGGTAACTCCAAAGGATTCTAATGGGTGATTCTAATGGGTTATAAAGGTTAATTCTAATGGGTTCTATAAGTTCATTTTACAGGGTAATTCTAAGGGTTTCTAAAGGGTAATTGTACGACGTTCTAAAGGTTTTGTTCATTTCTAGGCTTTGCTTATTTCATATTAAAAATCCCAAACTGAACCGCTTCCTTTGAACACAGGTGCGATATACAGTCGTTGCAAAAATATTGGCACCTTCACACGTTTTTCAAATAATGCAACATTTCTTCCAGAAAATTGTTGAAATTAAAATATATTTTGGTATCCACACATGTATTTTTTTGGTTTGCAGTGGAACAAAACAAAAATAAAGCTGGAAAGAATCACTAAATATTAACTTATTCCACACAGACATCCTAAAATGGGCTGGACAAAATATTATTGGCACCTTTTAGAAGTTGTTAGAAATAATTAGATTTCAAGCAGGTGATTCTCCTTTACTTTGGAATTTAACTCACTTGTGGTGAGTTGCAGGTGCCTACAATATAAAAATCACTCATTCAACCAGTTTGAATGGAGAAAAGGAGTCATTCTGCTGTTTTGTATCACTGTGTGTACCGCAATGAGCATGGAGAAAAGAAAGAAAACCAGAGAATTGTCTGAGGAGGTCAGACACAAGATTGTAGCCAAGCATGGACAATCTCAAGGCTACAAGTCCATCTCCAGAGACTGTGATGTTCCTGTATCCACCGTACGCAATGTTATTAGGAAGTTTAAGGCCCATGGCACTGTGGCTGCTAGAGAACACTTGATAGAAGATTGCAGTGAAGGATTGTTCGAATGGTGGAGAAAGCACCTTGATCAACTGCCACAGATTGAAGCTGACCTTCAGACACAAGGTACGACAGTTTCAACTCGCACCATCCGTCACCAACTCAATGAAAGGGGGTTCTTGGGTTGGCGATCCAGGAGGACAGAGACACAGAGAGACACAGAGAGACACAGAGAGACACAGAGAGACACAGAGAGAGAGAGAGAGAGAGAGAGAGAGAGAGAGAGAGACAGAGACAGAGACAGAGACAGAGACAGAGACATATAGATAGAGAGAGATATAGATAGAGAGAGATATAGATAGAGAGAGATATAGATAGAGAGAGATATAGAGAGAGATAGAGAGAGATAGAGATAGAGAGAGAGATAGAGAGAGAGATAGAGAGAGATAGAGAGAGATAGAGAGAGAGAGATAGAGAGAGATAGAGAGAGAGATAGAGAGAGAGATAGAGAGAGATAGAGAGAGATAGAGAGAGATAGATATGCCTCCTCCCGGGGATATATATATATGACAGCCCGACTGGAGTTTTCCAAAACACACCTGAACAAGCCAAAATCCTTCTGGGAGAATGTCCTGTGGTCAGATGAGACCAAGTTAGAGCTTTTTGGAAAAACACATCATCTCTGTGTTCGCAGAAAACAAAATGAAGCCTTCAAAGAAAAGAACACCTTCCCTACTGTCAAACATGGAAGAGGTTCAGTGAAGTTTTGGGGTTGCTGTGCTGCGGCTGGCAATGGGTGCCTTGAATGTGTGCACGGCATCATGAAATCAGGAGATCACCAAGGCATTTTGGAGCACAATGTTCAACCCAGTGTCAGAAAGCTGGGTCTCCGTCGAAAGTCATGGGTCTTGCAGCAGGACAATGACCCCACACACACTTCAAAAAGCACCCATGAATGGTTCAAGACAAAACGCTGGACTGTTCTGAAGTGGCCAACAACGAGTCCAAATCTAAATCCCATTGAACACCTGTGGGGAGATCTGAAAACAGCAGTTGGGAGAAGGTACCCTTCAAATCTGGGAGAACTGGAGCAGTTTGCACAATAATCGTGGGCCAAACTGCCAGTGGAGAGGTGCAGGAACCTCATTCATGGCTATAGGAAGTGCTTGACTGCAATTATTTTGTCCAATGGCCGAGCTACCAAATATTAAGTCGAGGTTGTCAATTTTGTCAATGCCATTTCTTTTTCTTTTCTGATTTAAAAGGATATATTAAGTTCTTAAATAAAAACAAAGGTTCTGTAATATTACCAGTGAAATAAAGAATTGTGGAGACCAAATACTTTTGTCAATTTCAACTTATTTCTAGAGGAAATTGTGAGTTATTTGAAAAAGATGCAAGGGTGCCGATATATATATATATATATTTTTTTTTTTTTTTTTTTTTTTTTAAATTAAGTGTGGGGATAATAAATGAAGAATGAGTGAGCAGTATGAACTCTATTTATGATCAGTGTGAACTCGGCCACTATCCCAGGTAAGGAAGTGAAGCTCCACCGGTTGACTTTTCTTCCCAGACAGTTTTGTGATTTTTTTTATTCTGGAAATGTAGCTTCGAATTGCATCTGAATGCCAAATTTAAATGTTATAGCTCACCTATGAAGTACAGTGCCTTCAGAAAGTATTCAGACCCCTTGATTTTTTTTTTCACATTTTGTTGTTACAGCATTAATTTAAAATGGATGAAGAGATTTGTTTTAGTCTTAAGAGACTGATCTACACATAATACCCCATTACCCCATAATGTCAAAAGGGAATTTTGTTTTCGAAATTCATACAAAATAATTAAAAATTAATAGCTGAAATATCTTTGGTCATTAAGTATTAGAGCCCTTTGCTTTGACACTCCAAATGAGCTCAGGTGCATCCAATTTCCTTTGCTCATCCTTGAGGTGTCTCCACAACTTGAATGGAGCCCACCTGTGGCCAATTCAATTGATTTTTTTTTTGTGTGTGTCTACAAGATCGAGGCTCGTGGAAGAGCTAACATTAATCGCACAAAAAGTCAAACCAACACAGAAAACACAAAATAAGGGCAGTGGCAGACAAGATGGGGAGAGAGGGGGAAGGACACAAACACAACATTTGAGAGCAGGGACATCGAGAGAAATGTGGGAGGGAGAGGGCTTGGGGGAGGTGGGAGAGGTATAAAACATATGAACACTGCAAGGACTTCCAGGAAAGAAGTTGGAATTTCAAAAAAAAAGTGTATCTGGGGTGAATTAGCGGGGGTAGAAAAGATCAAGGTTTTGGATGGGGGAAGATAAGAGATGGTGGTGAACAGCTGTTTTAAAGACCTGGAGGGAGGAGTGGGATTGAAGGGAGTGGGGGAGTTTGTTCCAGAGGTGGGAGAAAAGGGGAATGAAGGAGTGAAGGTGAGCAGAGAGCCAAGATTTTGGCAGTTTAACCATAAGAGGGTTGCTGGCAGATCTTGTGCGACCTGTAGGAATATTAGGGGGCAGAGCACAGAGAGAGCTGGGGGAGCAAGGCCGGAGAGGAGTCGGTAGAAGACAGAAAGACCACCAACCTGCCTGCGGTGATTGGACATGATTTAAAAAGAAACACACCTTTCTATATAAGGCCCCACTATTGACAATGCATGTCAGAAAAGCAACTCTACCATGAAATCCAAGGAACTGTTTGTAGAACTCTGAGATAGAATTGTGAGGAGGCATAGATCTGGGGAAGAGTATAAACAATTTCTAGTGTCGAAAGTTCCCAAGAGCACAGTAAGCTCCATCATTAGGAAATGCAAAGAATACGGAACTGCTGAGACTCTTCCTCGAGCTGGCTGTCCGACCAAACTGAGCAACTAGGCAAGAAGGACCTTGGTCAGGGAGGTGAACAGGAACACAATGACCACTCTGAGAACTACAGAGTTCCTTGGCTGAGATGAGGGAACCTGCCGGAAGGACAACAGCCTCTGCAGCATTTCACAAGTCTAGGCTTTATCGGAGATTGACCAGACGGAAGCCACTCCTGAGTAAAAAGGCACATGACAGCACACCTGGAGTTTACAAAAAGGCACATGAAAAACTCTGAGAGCATGAGGTAAAATATTCTGTGGTCTGATGAGACGAAAATTTATCTCTTTGGCCTGAATGCAAAACGCTGTTTGGCGGAAACCGAGCACAGCTCATCACCCATCTAACATCATCCCGACTTGCATGGTGGTGGCAGCCTCATCCTATGGGGATGCTTTTCAGCGGCAGGGAATGAGGGACTTGTAAGGATGGAGGGAACAATGAATGGAGCCAAATACAGATAAGTCTTTGAGGAGAACCTGCTTCAGAGTGCAAAAGACCTTAGACGGCGGTGACGATTTTCGTTCCAACAGGAGAATGACCCCCAAGCATTTACAGATTTAAAGTTAAAGCAACACTGTAATGGCTTCACAACAAGAACGTGAAAGCCCTTGAGTGGCCTAGCTAACGCCCAGAATTAGATGTTTCTATTTCATTTTGAATTATTTTGTAAAAATTTCTATTAAAAAAAAATACTTTGACGTTGTGTATTATTTTGGTGTATTATGTGTTGATCCGTGACAAAATAATTTCAATTTTATCCATTTTCAATTCAGGCTGTAACATGACAAAATGTGAAAAACGTCGAGGGTTGTGAATACTTTCTGAAGGCACTGTACTAAACATTTTATTCAGTGAGTAAGTGGTTAGAAATATAATATTTTTATACACAACAGAACACAAAACACATCCTTGTGATGTCCCTGTGTTTGCCCCACTGTGTTCCTTCCACATCACCTCCCCCTCCCCGCACAGAAGAATTGCCGATTAAACTAGTATAATTAATTAATGCAGCATTAATATGGGGCTGGCATGATGGGAAGATTTTAAATATATACAGTATATATTGCTTTGTTCTGCTTTGAGTTGATATAAATATCTAAGAATCTCATTGTATAACAAACCAATGAATGGTCGTTTTAAGGCCATTTTCCCCGCTAGAGCAGGGGTTAGCCTTGCGGGCCCCATGACAATCATGGTTCCCTGTTTGAGGCAATGTTTTTATGGCCGGATGCCCTTCCTGGCGCCAACCCTTGGTCGCCTCTTATGATGCGCAGGGATACGGTGTACCTATTCTAAACTGGGGTACACACCGGGATCATTCATCCCAGCAAGCTGGTACTCAATTTGCCGACCTCGGAAGGATGACAGGCTGAGTCAACCCCCCGGCATTAATTCAGTGATCGACCGGGATTCGAACCCAGGACCCTAGGATCCCAAGCCGGCACCCTAACCGCTAAGCCAACACCAGGGCTATATATAACAAACCAATACTGACTACAAATTCTACCGTTTATTACTCACACACTTTTTGAAAAAGAAAGGTGGGAGTTGTGGGGGGGATTATTGGGTATTGTAATTGGCTCTGTCTGTCTGGCACACGATCTCCCTCTAAACGATTTTGCAGAAATTCACGAAACTTCCGGGCACATTCCAAAACATTTTTTCATGAAACTTTCTATATGCAATCAACATTGGGGACTGCATGAAACGCGTAACTATTTATTTGGATTTGATCTCCGGTTCATGCTCATCTTTCATGTTCATTCTCATGGTCAAAACAGAGAGAGAAAAAAAAAGAAACTCAAAATGTGATATTCGGTCATTCCTGATAGAACCCTTTTTGCCATCCTTTACCTGTCCTTTATGTGGTAAGTTTAGAGATGAGCAGTGGTGCACTGTCAACTTCACTCTAGTTCAAATTGCATTTGATTATGAAACGGTAATTTAAAGTTGTAGGCCTTGTGAGATTTTGTTTTCTTCACACAAACTTTTGCCGGAATCACATGCCTGTATCCTGGACCTCATTTGCGAGGACCATTTGAAATGGCAAACATGTTGCTTCGTTGGTAATCTTTAACATTGGCTGCACATGTTGTTGTACACATCCCAGCGGTTCTCCAACTTCGACGTTTCAACAGGAGCAATACTCAATCCACAGGGTATAGATATCAAATCCGAGGACGGTGAACATTTTGAGGAATGGGAGAAGGACTGTCTGATGACTAAGGTTTGTGAAAAGCCACATCGTAAATTGGAATTTATTTTCTTGATTCAGAATTAATTGTTTTACTTTAATATGTTATATATATATATATATATATATATATATATATATATATATATATATATATATATATATATATATATATATATTATTAATCCACCTGTTCCTTCAATCACCTCCCCCTCATTGCCTTTGGTTTAGTACCTGGCGGAATATGCTCAATCCTTCCAGAACAGCGAGAGTTTTGAAACGACCATTGACATGTTTGACAATAACTTCTCCACCTACCTGCTTGACCTCCTCGATAAGATCAGCATACATAGCACCAATGATTGCGAGCACAGTATGATCAACATAATCTACAGGTGAGTTGGCTATGGGCATTCCCCTCTTTTGCGTGTTTGCTTCTTATTAGTTTTTGATGTTGTGGCCAATGAGAAATTGCCTTTTTGTTAAGAAAGAATGTTCCGAGAAGCTCATTTGGTCTTGGATCCTGAGTTAATACGGGATTGAACCCAGTTGATCAAAACCGCCGTTTTGGTGCCGTGGTCACAGACGGGCACCACATCTCGGGTGTTTGGAATGGAGATGTGAATGTGGCTATAAAACCTGCATTAAGGTTGTAGGTGTTTACACCCCCATGGTGTATTTTTGAGGAGTATTTGACTGCCAACAATTTATTGCTCCGGGCCCAGTCAGCATACAGAGCATGTCATTTGGTTGAGACGGCCCTCCCTCCTCTAGGTACCGAGTGACTTAATGTTAGCCCTAGGTGGCCACAAATAATCTGTCCTCGTACTTTAGTGCAGCGTTTGATACAATGGACCATCGGATATTGCTGCAGAGACTATCCAAGCGTTTTGGTTTCACTGGCAAGGTTCCACAGTGGATTTCCTCTTATTTGGTGAATCAAACACTTGCCATTAGGATCAAGGAGATCAAGTCATATATACGACAACTGTGGTGCAGCCCAAGGGTTGGTACTGGGACCGATTATTTTCATGATGTCCAGTGCCCCAGTTGTTGATATCATGTTAAACCATCTGAACGTGAGGTCCCGCTGGATCGACTCAATTTGTGCATCGCTGATGTTAAGCTTTGGGCGACTCAAAACAAACTCACATTAAATTATTCTAAGACGGAAATCATTCATTTATCATCAAAGTTCCTAGTACTGCCTCATCCACTGACCATTGTGGTTGGTGATGTTGACGTTTCTCCCATTGTCCATGCAAGAAACCTTGGCAATCATGGATAATCATCTAACCATGAAAGAACAAATTAAGAACGTTTGTCGTTCCGCCACTGCAGCAATTGGATTCATTGGACAGATTCGGAACTATCTTACGAAGATATTTTTCTCTACTCTCATTTTGGTACTCTCATTTGATGCTACCGACTATATGCCCGTAAAAGCCTGTGTTATGGGCTGCCACAATCTGACGTACATCAGCTACAACGTGTACTAAACACTGCTGCTCGAATTATTGGGAAAGTTCACACATATCCGACAAACTCTAAAAAGCCTCCACTGACTTTCCATTGAAAATAGAATCGTTGTCAAGATCCTTCAACTCACCTATAAAGCACAAAACATGAGCCCGGCCTACATAATGGGCATGATCACCCCTTACCCAGCATGCACGTTGAGATCTTCAACTAAATGCCTTCTCATTGTTCCAAACGTCTCAATTCGTTGCTATGATGACCAAGCATTTGAAGTAGCGGCTCCAACTCTTTTGAATTCACTCCCTCTACACATCCGTCAAACAGCCAGTCTACACATTTTTAAAACATTGCTCAAAACACATCCTTTCAACAAAACCTGATCATAATCTTCATGTTAATAGCCTAGTTTGTTCTTCTGAAATAAATGTTGGTTACTGTGAATATTATTAATCATAATTAATTTTGATTGATTTTATTTGTAAAGCGTGTCGAGGATATTAAATCATCATCATGCGCTATATAAACCTAGCATTATTATTATTATTATTATTATTATTATTTTGAAAATAATAGGCCACTGTGCTTGGTACTGTTGCCAAATTCTCTTCTTTGGCATAGCTGAACAATTTGGAGTTTTCACTACTTGTAGTTGAAGGGTGCTGGGTTTCCAAGGATTTTGTCGATTCCTTTTTGAGGAGATGTTTACCGTAATTGTCCAGCATTTTGGAATCCACCAGTCATAGCAATAGACTAGAGCGCATACCTCCGCCAGGCTGAACAGTTTATGTTTTGTATCCCACTGATAGGCCGGATCTGGATTCGGACCTGAACAAAAATCTAATTGTCTTGTTCTTGCCACCAAACCAACTCGTCCACAACTTTTTAAAATGTCATGTTATACAGACTTGGCATTTAATATGGAATTTTTTTTTTTCTTGACTTGGGTTTACTTTCTGAACTCAGTATATCAATCTGGTGAGTTTCTTTCACCCTTCGGTGATGTCTTTGTTGAAAGAACCATGTCACTGATTGTCTTTCGCAGCAAGAAGTCAATAACAGGATTATATCACAGGTGGCGTGACAAAATGTAAGGACAGGTACATTTGACGATTGGCTTCACAATCGGGTATATAAGGGTTGTTGCATTCTGTATTAGTGGAAAACAACTGCTGCACGTCTACAAAAGTTATTGCCGCTTCCTCTGGAGATGGTCCGTCAACTTGACAATGCTGTTTGTCATGGAGTCGTGGCTTTACGAAATTCTGGCATGAAACAGCGTGCTATTGCTCGGCAGTATGGCATCACTCAAGGTCAGGTGTCAAAGATCCTGAAACGAAATGCTCAGAGGGGTGTCCCTACTCCAATACCGAGGCCAGGACGTCCACGCAGAACCACAAGGAGAGATGATCGCCAGCTGCACCGGTTACTCTGCAATGGCCGTACCAAGTCAGCTAATCGGCTTAGGGCTGAGTGGCAGCAACTGACAAATGTGCCTGTATCCAGAAGGCAAGTCAACCAACGACTGGTTCAAGCAGGCTATTGTGCCAGGCATCCCCTGAGAAAGCCACGTCTGACCAGACAACACATCCAGCGCCGATTGCAGTGGGCCAGAGAGCACCGTCAATGGCAGCCAGGACACTGGAATCACGTGACCTTCAGTGACGAGTCTAGATTTCTGGTCTATCGTCAAGATGGCCACGTCCGAGTGCGCAGACAAGTGCATGAAGCCCACAACGAAGATTGTATAGTGCCAAGAGTCCAAGCTGGAGGTGGTGGGGTGACCATTTGGGATGCTTTTCATGCAGGGGGCAAAACTGACCTGTTTGTTCTGAATGGAAACCTGAACCAGTTCAAGTACAGGGTCATTCTGGAAGAAACATTGCTTCCATTTGCTCGTGCAGCCTTTCGAGGAAACTTTGTCTTCCAAGATGACAATGCACGGCCTCATCGTGCTCGCATGATCCAACACTTTCTTGCTGACCATGGTGTAGAGCATATGGAGTGGCCTGCCATGTCCCCGGATATGAATACGATAGAGAACTTGTGGGCAGAATTAACGTGTCAAATCTACAACTTGGACCAGCAGCCTACCTCTGTGCGTGAATTGCAGCAGACTATTGTCACTGCATGGCAAGCGAATCCTGTCCAAACCTTAGCAAATCTCGTGAACAGCATGCCTCGACGTGTACGTGCTCTCCTGAATGCTCGTGGGGGTTACACGAGCTACTGAACTGTAATTTTACTGTCCATAATCCCAGTCATAATTTAGCTTTTGTTTTTGTTGAAATTTTTTTTTTGCTAATGTGCAAAATAAAGAGATACTTCTGGAAAACGTACAGTAGTTTAACACAGTACTGTCCATGAATTGAGTTCGATATCAGTTTACATCACTTTCAAGGATCAATTTATTTGCTTCGAAATGTCAAATGTGGTTTTTGTTTCTTTTAAAGGTCACATTAACAAAATCTAGAATAATTTCAACATAATTCCAATGAACTTTTGGTTCTAAGTCACCTTGAAAAGTAAGTTCACCCCCACAAAAAAAATATTCCATATTAAATGCCAAGTCTGTATATCGCTTTTGGCCCGATCTCTCAAAAATGAAGAAGCACTTGAAAATTAACAAAATTCTTGTATGCGGATCCAGATATCGATCTCCACCAAAAGTGAATTGACTAGTTGTTGTCACACACCCAACCTCTTCTCCAAAAAGTTTGCCCGAATCAGTCCATAACTGTTTGAGATATCCTGCTTCCAGACAGATAGGGGTGAACCCCAACATCCATCATCTTCGGTGTGTGAGGTAAAACTTATTTTGGTGTATAGTATTGCATTTTGACGTTTCCCAGCCTACTTTTAGCACTCTCGCAGTGTGTTGCCCAAGCTTCTTGTTTCCACTTGTGTATGACAGGTTGGATTTCAGCGGCTACTATGCTGAAAAATTGGAGCAGTTGGCTATGGATCGGAGCCAGAAAAAGAGAGTAGAGAAACAATCTTCAGGGACGTCTGCTGGTGCAGGAAGATTGGTTTGATATGAAGACCTTTCTATGAAGCGGTTCCCGGCCTTGTGAATGATTTTTATTTTTTTTCTGTTTTCCCCTATTCGATGGACTTGTTTTATAGCAATGCATGTCTGAAACATGACCCCTCATGTTTTGACCACATACAATGCCACATTTTGAGGAATGCAGTATTTTTATTTTACTGCCCTAAAGCTTAAATATTCTTAACCCGTTTGTACCTTGGATGAGACGTGTTAATGTAATTACTTTTAGTTTAATTCAAAATAGGTTTGAATGTGTATTTCAGCTCTTGTTGTTCTCTTGCTGTTTCATACTTATCCTGTTTGTAAAAAAAAAAAAAAAAAGATAAAGGTGTGAGCTTTTCATTACAGTGTGTGACTGAACTAACAGTCCTTGTAAAGGATGATCTTTTGTTTTTTAACATTGATCTACGGCTTATCAGGAGTTTTCCCAAAAATCATGCGAGGCAAGCACAGTAGCCAGTGCAATAAAATCACCATTCCTTTGACGCCGTGAGGAGCATACGAGCTGCCGAGGCAGTTTCATTGGCTAATGAGTACAATCATGGACGTGTCACCACACCGATGCAGGATATTTGAATGGCTTATTACCCCAGTCCGCTGGTACTCATTTTACCGACCTGTGAAGGATGACATGCTGAGTCAACCCACCTGGTGTTATTTCAATGGCACGACTTCGGCTTGAACTCAAGACCGTAAGATCTTAAGCCAACCAGCATAACTGTTCAGCCAACGGCAGGCACTGCCACTAGCGTAGTTTAACATAAATCGCAAGGACTTGATAGCTATAAGAAAAGGAATGTGATATCTCTGAGAACCATATTCGGGTGCGGGAACCTCAGTGGGGAGAAATCCGAGGTTGTTTTCCGTGTTCTCAGCATGCCCAAACCACGTCTTGATAGGAGCTAGTTATCACCAGCCTTGGACGGATGAACCGAACCAGCTTTAACTCCCGAGGCGATCTCCAATTTGGTAGTTATGACCCGCGTGGGATGGAAGAACCACGAAGGCTTATTCTCACAAAATGCACGGGTTTATTCCGAAATTCAACCAAGAACACAACAACAACAAAATTTAACAACAATGATCTACCATATAAAACACAGTGTATCTGTCCCCCTTCATAAGGGTAGGTTTTAAAGGTTTGGAGTAGCGCTTTAGGAGGGATTTGAGTGGGGTTTTAATTTGCAATCCTTGAACACGACTATGTGTCCACAGGTTAAATGACCTAAAAGACTCAGAGGACCCAAAATATCCCGAGGATCCAAAAGACTCCAAGGACCCAGAAGACTCCAAGAACCCAAAATACCCTGAGGATCCAAAAGACTCAAACGACCCAAAAGCCCCCAAGGACCCAGAAGTCCCAACAGGGGTTTGGGGGAGCGTGGCCTGCCGGTCCCATCCCCCATCCATCGGACCATTATAGCTCCGCCTCTCCGAGGCGGGCCTTTGCCGTATGTGTCCATGGAGTGTGAATACTAGCCGGCTGTTGTTAACCATGTTAGGGATGGCCACAGAGGGTATCATGAACAGGGGAAATTAACCTTAAACCCTACTACTAATTAACACTGCATCATCCCTCTTATGATGCACATGTAAACACAGCCTTAAGCTACATTGTCCCTACTTATTACATCGAAATGCTCCTACACGTCGCACGGTCCACACTATTTCCTATTCAATCCTACCTTTCCTATGGTATTCTCTTACCTACCCCCATAAATGTAACAATATGCAATTTTTGTGTCCGTCTGTCTGTCTGTCTGACCAGGATACATTCGGTCGTTACTTATCGAATCTCAACCAAACGTGACAGGAGAACTAAGGGTTACATGGAGGTTGTCGTGACTTCATTAGCCACCCATCTCAAAGGAGGTTTCTGCCTTGGGCAAAATCTGTCTTAAGATAGATAAGCGTGGCATTTTTCCAAGGCCGTTTCTAATAACAAGGAATAACAACAACACAGACTTCCCATGTTTTATTGCCTTTTTCCACCTTGGAAAAACATCATGTTAAGGTGTATAGCTAGCAGCTTGAGCGTGGTTCCATGTCATCATGGCGTTTTTCCAAGGCCATTTACAATAAGAAATATAAACTAACTAGAACGGCACTTAGTGGAGAGCATATACCACCGCCAGAGTGAACAGTTAATGTTTTATATCCCACTGATAGGCCGGATCTGCATCCGGACCTGAATCAAAATTGAATCGGCTTGTTCTTATCACCTAACCAATTCATCCCACAAGTTTTGTCCGAATCCCTACATAACATTGACATTTTTATCGGTTTTAGCCCTATTACTCAATGGTGAAGAATCGCTTAAAAATTCTCTGATCCGGATTTCAATCTTCACAAAAAGTGAGTCAATAATTCCTTGTCACACACCCAATCTGTCCACAACTTTTTGAGATATCCTGTTCACACACAGACAGACAAAAAGAAAAAAAAAAAAAAAGTGAGATGGGCGGATGGATGGACAGATGGAGAGCAAACTACAGTCCCCTCTACTCCAATGAAACCAGTAGGGGACTAATAATAAGGATAATAACATGACCCATTCCCTTTCCTCTCGACCATACAAACGACCCAGCATATTCAAACTACCCAACATATCCAAACCACCCAGCAAATCCAAAATCCAAACCACCTGCTATATGCAAACCTCCTGATATATATAAACCACCCAGCATACCCAAACCACCTGCTACATACAAACCACCTGGTATATACAAACCATCCAGTGTTACCCTTGCCAAGAGACTGCTTCAGCAGCACCATCACTCTTTCAAGAGTATGGTCCATTGATTATACTATATTGTGCATTTGACGCATGTGAACATAATTGCACATCAGGAAAACCACAGGCATTTAAAAATTTAGGTCTTAAGGATGATGCTGACAAAATAAAACAACTTTTTATTTAGCCTAATTTACGTATTGCAATAAATCATCTTGTAAAAATTGAAAATCCTCATAATTGGAAATAATTAACCGAATGTAGGTAAGAATGGTATGAGCAGCAAAAGGAAAGTTCTCTGCCTGGCCAGAAAAGTATAAATACAAATAGTGATTATTTATTAACAATTGTAGCCTCATGTCAAGGTACTATTTCAATGTTAAAATACTTTTAAATAACCAACCCTTTTCAGATTGCTTTTGAGTGAAAATTGGATATATTTCAGTCTGCGATCAAAATTGTAGTGCTTTTTTAAAATTATTTTTGGATTTAAAAAAATTTCTCAATTCATTCTTCACCATTGAGAGAGAGATAGGGCCAAAAACCTTTTTTGGCCCTATCTCTAAATGGTGAAGAATTACTTAGAAAGTTGAAAAAAATTATCGGCTCCGTATCCGGACCTTCAACAAAATCTAATCGATGCGTGCTTGTCACACACCCAACCTGTCCACCAAGTTTTATCCGAATTCGTCCGTAACCTTTTGAGATATCTTGCTCATGGACAGACAGACAGACAGACAAACACCGGTGCTGAATGCATAACCTCCTTTTACCTTCAGTGGAGGATGTAAATATTAACCCAGTTTGGATAATCATCACCACAGTTAACCAGAAACTACTTTTTTTTGTTTGCTGGAGAATCCCGTCATGGACCTCGACTCATTAAGCATCATCATTACCCTCCTATGGAATTTGGGTTCAGTACTGATCAGCAGGTAAATTAAAATGCACACGAGTTATTGTTTCAGACAAGACACAGGATCTCACTATAAGGATTAGAAAGGTACTTTATATGTGAACCCTCATTTGCCTTATGGTCCCCCGTCGCTCAGCAGAGCGAAAGGGGGACTATGGCTTTCCCCTCCGTCAGTGCGTGCGTGCGGCGTGCGTGCGTAAGCGAAGGACCGCATTCAAATTTAGTGTGTGGGTGCAACCCACGTCAAAATCCAAGATGGCCGCCGCCATGTATGTCTGATGCCATGTATGTCTGAACCTTGTAACCTGCATATCTTGAAAAATAAGCGAAGTACCAACTTCTAATCTGGTGTGTGGGTGTATCTCGGCATAAGGACGAACGCTGTTGAAAATTGGGTCGCCACGTCAAAATCCAAGATGGCCGCCGCCTTGTATGTCTGAACCTTGTGAGATGAATATCTTGAAAAATAAGCGAAGTACCAACTTTTAATTTGGCGTGTGGGTGTATCTCGGCATAAGGACGAACGCTATTGAAAATTGGGTCGCCACGTCAAAATCCAAGATGGCCACCACCATATATATGTCAACCTTGTGAGCGAAATATCTCGAAAAATAAGCGAAGTACCAACTTCTAATCTGGTGTGTGGGTGTATCTAGGCATAAGGAAGAACGCTGTTTAAAATTGGGTCGCCACGTCAAAATCCAAGATGGCCACCGCCATGTATGTCTGAATCTTGTGAGATGAATATCTTGAAAGATAAGCGAAGTACCTTCTGGTGTGTGGGTGTATCTAGGCATAAGGAAGAACTCTATTGAAAATTGGGTCGCCACGTCAAAATCCAAGATGGCTGCCTCCATGTATGTCTGAACCTTGTGAGCGAAATATCATATCATAGCATGTTTTCTCCGTGTTCCACTTTGTCAACTCACATCACTTCCCCGACGGAGGACCTAGGCGTAACGCTTGTTCACTTGTTCCTTTGACTAAATTACGTTTTTCCAAAAAAACAAAACAAAAAAAAAAACCCTCTGAGGCATGAGGTCAGGGAGATGCTGTTTTCACCCTTCTGGACACAGGTGATGGAAGATGCTACTGCAATAGATTGAAGATGATGAAAATAAAACAAAAAGGCCAAATGATTTTTTGAAAGTACAAGGGAAAGTTTTGAAAGTTCAAAGTTAAAAGAAAACTCAAATTTACTATTAATTAGCTGTGAACCTCCTTTCTGGACAGGCAGGAAACCTTTATCACACCACTAATCTACAATTTACATCAAATCATTAACGAGTATTATTTAATATGAAATATGTTTCTGGATTTTTAAAATGTGTTCTGCAAAGATTTGTACAAGCATATACAGTACTTTATAAGTGCTTCATCGAATTGATTTGCGGATAATGCTTAGAATAGACCAGGATTTAAAAAACCCAAAAACAACACATTAATGTTCAAGTGCAGGCTGGATTTGAGATTTCAGAGTTGCGGCTTTGCACGCACGCCAGTGCTGCTTTGTGAGGGATTGTATCCTTGTGTATTTGTACATGTCAGGGGTGAGTGTTGTGGATCCATCCCATTGCCATGAATTTGTACATTTCAGCAGAGGATTAGAATGCCAAGAAGCGCAGCCATCAGCAGCACTCCCACCGTTGGCCCATGGATTGATGTTTGGGATGCTGCAAGCACAGGAATTGTTACCAACGTATTACAAACCCCACAAAAAAATCCATCTTTTGAATGATAACACTTTTTCAACCACCGCAAAACTTACATTTGCATACTTCAGTGGCTGAGTAATCTCCAAGTTTGTTTGGGAGAGTTTCCAAGTCCTCAGCATTAACATGACCTTAAAACAAAAGAAAACAGCATCTTAATTTCTTCCTGAGAGTTGTTTTTCAGGTGCCATATTCACACTTCATTCGTTTTTCCAAATACTGTACTGTACTTGAAATGCACGTCTGTAGAAAATAGTTTCAACATTTTCCCAACATCACTCTGTCAAATATATAACCAAGGCACAATTATTTCTAACTTTACTTGCTTTGATCGAATTTATCATACTAGTACACCCGCACACCACGGGAGGGGCATTCCTCTTTGGGGTATATAGATTACAGACGATCTATGGTCGGGTCTCAAAAACATTGGGTGTGTGTTCATTTACCAAGTTTCTTGTGGAGAGATCGCCAAGTGGTTTAGGGATTCGAGCAAGCACTCCATTCAAAACCGGTAAGGAACAGCTGGCTTGAGAAGCACTAGCTAGTAGCTTGGCAAATGAGCACAACCCGGGCTTCCTCCCTTTCAGTTTCGTGTTAAACAGCAGGAGCGAGTTTCGAAAGGCCGCCACGAAAAACGCCATGTTAGCAGAAGGAAGGGTCATGTTATTAACCCAACCATTGTGGGGTATATAGAGTACAGTAGATCTTTGCTCAGTTCTGCAAGTAGAACTTACCTCACGGATGTCGAGATTCCTCCAGGTTTCTTTATTTAGTGTTATAAACAGCATTAGCGACTGTTTAAAAAGCTAATCATGCGTGTTTGTGGTTTATAATATTTTTACTCCTGGTGGAGGCCGTTGGGCCGTTGCTCCCACAAAAACGCCAAGATAAGTTATTTATAAACGTTGACTCGACGTTTGTTCAAGGAGGAAAAACACCTTAGGGAGGTTGGGATATTATTGGTATTAATATTGTTTTGTAATAACATTAATATTATGCTATTATCGTTAGTTTTGTTATTCGAAGCGGCCTTGGAAAAATGCCAGGATAAAGCTAACTTAATATGGATATACACCTCAACATGCAACCCCATTGACGGCAACGGCGGGGAGCACCCGCTCGGGGGAGAAAACCCCCTTGGGGAGGGGGAGGGGGCAAATGAATGCGCCACAACCTTCATTATGTAACCCTTAGTCATCATGTCAAGCTTGGTTGAGATTGGATAAGTCACGATGGAATGTATCGTGGTCAAAAATTCATCAGACAGACACCAAATGCCGTATGATTGTTGTAGCTGCGCACGGTTCATTCCGATTTCTTGGTACAAATCGGACGGGCCGATTCAAAACTGCCGTAATGGCCAGCTGGTTCCGGTCACACGTCCACAAATGCCACGATATTGTACTAATGAGACCACCTGATCAGCCAGGTCCTACGCTAATTGGTACCACATTCCTCGTCTCTAATTATGGCCGAGCGAAAATTTTGGAGACAGGTGGCACAGTCGGGATTTGCGGCGTTCATTTCCGCAGCCAATTAACACTCAACGGGCTTTCCTAATCATGAAAGAGTGACCACTGCGATTCAAATTCACCCCGAGACCAGGTATATTTAATAAGAAGAATGGTCACTGGAAGGGAATGTACAAGAAAGAAGCAACAACAATAAATGATGCAATAATCCCCTTACCTATTACTGCTACGCGACCATGAAACCAACGACGAACTAGATCCTTAATTATTATCTATTTGAAGGCCTCAGTTCACATACAGAAATAAATTAATGAGTGTGAATGACAGGAACCATACAACAATGGATCAGTTCGCCTTTCTTGATTGAAAGATTCGTGCATGAATGGTGATGGCAGCTTGGATTTTTGAGGCGACGGTTGCTTGGTCAGGAAACCCGCACCTACCAACCACTATTTGCAATTTGATTCACACCACCCATTGATCCATAAGTTATCTGTCTCTCTCACTCTCTTCCGTCGGGCAGATACTATTCTGACCACACAGCAGGGGAAATTATGTGAGAAAGAGATCAGGAGTGCTCTCAATAAGTGTGGCTACCTCAGATGGCCTTTTTTAAAACAGGGAGTAGCAAAAACAGATGATCTGGTCTGGTGAACAACAGGACACAGCTCAAGAAAATATGACGTGACTATTCCGTATGTGACTGACCTCTTTAAGTATGAAGATCCTTCTCCAATTTGGCATTGTTACATCATATAAACCCTACAGAATTATCTACAGCCAGTTAGTTCATGTTGAGGACAAGATCCGGAAGGATAGGAAACGTGACTTGATGTATGGCATCAGATGTGGCGACCCATCATGCACTGAGACCTACATAGGAGAAACTCGGCAAACTCTTAAGGCCCGTATGAACCAACATCGTCGTCCAGCTTATGAAGAGGTTTTGAACTCTGCTGTATGTACGCACTTGAACCTGCATCGTCACAGCTTTGATGACAGTCAAGTGACTATTTTAGACAGAAAAAAGTGGTTTGCTAGAGGTGTGAAGGAATCCATTCTGGGAAAGAGTTGAATCATCATGTCTAAGCAAAAAAGGGAGATTTGCGATTTCATCTGTCACATACATGGTATGAGGCTATAACATCTCTCCCACGCCATATGCAACCATCACATGATGCCGGGATTGTTCTACAGGCGAACTCACCCTTCTACTGTTGGAGGTCACATGGAGATTCTCAAGCTTCTTCTTCACTTCAACATCTGCCCTGACCAAGGCGAGTGGATTCTCCCTGAAACTTTGGCTTTACCGACTAGTGAGTCCAACTTTTTCAATTATAAACTTTTACTGTTTTAATTTGATTTAAGACAGATTACAGAGGGTAAAACGTTGAATGAGGCTTTAATGGGATGGTGGTTTTTAGACACACATTGCGGAGGGTGTATGTCATGTCGTCTGTCTATACATAGAGACACATGTCTAATATCATGATTAATTACTTTACACTCATTATAAGACATTTATTAAGGAAATAACTAAACTATACTGAGCAATGTTAACCCTCAAGAGTCATTTCCACAACAATACAATAATACCAATTTGAGGCCCATGGGATTGGTCAGATAACGTGAGGTATGTACACCCGCCTCTAACATGTCTTACAACCAGTGCTCGCAGATAGGTCCAATTCTTATTCTTTTTAAAAAACTTTGTGTTACACAGAATGAAATGAAAACTAGAACAATGCGACTGTGTCACCAATATTCCTCCGCATAGTCCCACAACGGGTAGATGCCATCACTCTGCATATGTATGTGTAGGGGATCACGTTTGTGAAGTTTCGTGTTGATTGGATCATGTTCGTTTTTCTATCCAAGATGGCTGCCAAACCACGTGACCTATGACATCATTTTCAAACTATATGCAACAGTGCTTAGATATTTGTAAAATTTCGAATCGATAGGGTGAGCGGTTTCAGAGATATAATTATTTAATATTTTCCTTCAATCCAATATGGGTGCCAAACCATGTGACCTATGATGTCATAAATTTAATATTTCAATACAAATGGGCATGCAATTTCAGATTTTTAGGATAAGAAATTCGATTAAAACATTTTTGGCTGGTATACCACTTCACCTGTGATGTCATCATTATCATGATTTTGTTCCCCATTGGGAGTACTTGACAATGTGGCAAGTTTAAAATTTTTCATTCCGCCGTTTCTGAGAAATAATATTTTAATTATTTGCTTTTAATCAAAGATGGCTGCCATACCACGTGACCTATGATGTGACCTACGTGACCTACCAAGAAAATTTCACAAGTTCTTAAAAGTTTGTTCTGCAAGTCTTAAAAAATAATACCCTGTGATGAAGAAAAAAAAAGTATAAATACCAAAACTGCTGATTGGATGCCAATGTGGGAAACTTATAAATAACAAGTACAAAAAGTTTTAATTAAAACAAAAGCCGCGTCGATGTTACACAATGCCTAGATGCAGCTGTGCCTATAACGTCGATGTTATAGGCACAGGACATTCCTATTGATTCGATTACTTGATGTTATTTTTGTGCAAAGTGAAAATATATCTCGGCAATTTCCCGTGTGTGGCGACGAATTTTTAATATATCTCGGCATTTTCCCGTCTGTTATTTCAGGCGGTGTATGACTGACCATGCCGCGATTTAAAATATATATATCTCGGCAATTTCCCGTGTGTGGCGACACGTGAACGAAGCTATGCTCCTCTCTCCACATTATTGTGACGACGTATAAATTAAATATTTCATCGTGACGATTGTCATCAAATGGACGAATTTTTAATATATCTCGGCATTTTCCCGTCTGTTATTTCGGGCGGTGTATGACTGACCATGCCGCGATTTAAACAAAATATATATATCTCGGCATTTTCCCGTCTGTTATTTCGGGCGGTGTATGACTGACCATGCCGCGATTTAAACAAAATATATATATCTCGGCATTTTCCCGTCTGTTATTTCGGGCGGTGTATGACTGACCATGCCGCGATTTAAACAAAATATATATATCTCGGCATTTTCCCGTCTGTTATTTCGGGCGGTGTATGACTGACCATGCCGCGATTTTAAAAATATATATCTCAATGGACTTGAAGTTACAGGCCTTTGAGAATTCATTTCGTTCTATAAAGGGCAACTTTCATCGGATTTTCTTCCCGTTTTTTTTCAACCGAGTCTAAAACTATGTTAGCGACTGTGAAAAATGAAATAATATATCGAATTTGATTCGAAATAAAACTGTGTGAGAGAGGAAGACACCACGGGCCTACAAAACAGGCCTCAAAGCTATGCGAGTTAATAAAATGGTGGATATTTGTTTATATGAAGCCTCTCCCACAATGGGTGGAGCTATGGTTCCCAGAATGGGTGGAGCTTTGAGGTTTTGTCTTCTCTGCAAGAACAAGAACAAGAAGAACAACAACAACAACAGCAGAGGGCACTCTATTAGCAGCGTCTGCGATGCGGCTAAAAAAATTTGCATCACCGAAGGCTTCACGTTGTGGAATAAAGTCATACCTGCCATGTATACGCCGATACTTTGGCAGCCTTTCACAGTTTGCACGTAATGGCTTCCAGACAGGATATTGACACGCCACAGCGGGATGTGTAATGCTCCAGCAACCGCACTCCGCAATTCGTGCCTGGCAACGATCACATTGGGCAACTTGAGAGTTCGTAGAACTTCGGTGTTTCGGGATAAATGGATAAGCGGTGTGCACGAACGAACCCTCCATTTTACATCATGTTCACAAGGTACAGATGATCATTAAAAGCTTACACGCGTGCAACGGCAGACAGCAGGTTGATGACGAGAACATGTGACGCGACAATCGATTGACATTCGGACAGTGCCAGATGGAACGAGCCAAGGAGCTCGATGATAGTTTTTTTTTTGTATACAACATCGAGGCTCATGCAAGAGCGAACATTAATCACTATAAAAAAAAATAACGGACACATAAAACATATAATAATAAGGGGAGCGGGAGACAAGATGGGGAGAGAGGGGGAAGCACACAAACACAACATTTGAGAGCAGGGACATCGGGAGATCTGTGGGAGGGAGAGGGCTTGGGGGGACGAGGCATGGGAAGGGGTAGGAGGGGTGGGAGAGGTATAAACACATGGACACTACTCGGACTTCCAGGAAAGAATTCCGTATTCCAAAAAAGTGGATCTGGGGTGAATTAACGGGGGTAGAAAAGTTCAAGGTTTTGGATGGGGGAAGATAAGAGATGGTGGTGGCCGATCGCAGCATTCATTAGGGTCAGGGTTTCTGTTCTAACATCTGCAAGCTTCGAGTCATACATCACTTGAGGTTGGAGATTCACCTGTTCAATGCTTTATGATTTGAGAATACAAGTGTTCTCATTGGAACTCCATCACCTGGAAGGATTTTCTCGCAGCCGAGCACAGATGCAGTCTTTGTTGCGGAACGTACCGCCAGCACCTGTCCAACAACTGATAAGCACACGTAGCTGTGTCAATGGCAGGGAAGGAATTTTGTTCACTCAAATTCCATTCATTCAAACGCTTAAGTTATGCTATCCTGCCGAATGTTTATCATGTTCACCTCAACAGGATAGGTAAACGACAATGGAGGCAGGTGCAATGGAGATTTGATGGACAGGTGCAAAGTGATTCTTCACCAGTGGGAGATAGGGTCAAAAACGATACATAGCAGGATATCTCAAAGAATTATGGACGGATTTGGACGAAACTTGGTGGACAGGTTGAGTGTGTGTCAAGGACAAACAGATTCGATTTCGGTGAAGATCTGAATATGGATTCGGTTATGAGAATTATTTAATTGTTTAAGTGATTCTTCACCATTGGGAGATCGGGCCAAAAACGATACATAGCAGTATATCTCGAAAAGTTATGGATGGATTTGGACGAAACTTGTTGGACAGGTTGGGTGTGTTACAAGGAAGAATCGATTCGATTTTGGTGAAGATCTGAATATGGATTCGGTTATGAGAATTATTTTAATTGTTTAAGTGATTCTTCACCATTGGGAGATATGGCCAAAAACGATACATAGCAGGATATATCGAAAAGTTATGGATGGATTTGGACGAAACTTGTTGGACAGGTTGGGTTTGTGACAAGGAAGAATCGATTCGATTTTGGTGAAGATCTGAATATGGATTCGGATATGAGAATTATTTAATTTTTAAAGTGATTCTTCACCATTGAGTGATAGGGCCAAAAACGATACATAGCAGGATATCTCGAAAAGTTGTGGATGGATTTGGACGAAACTTGTTGGACAGGTTGGGTGTGTTACAAGGAAGAATCGATTCGATTTTGGTGACGTTATGAATATGGATTCGGTTATGAGAAGTATTTTAATTGTTTAAGTGATTCTTCACCATTGAGTGATATGGCCAAAAACGATACATAGCAGTATATCTCGAAAGGTTATGGATGGATTTGGACGAAACTTGTTGGACAGGTTGGGTGTGTGACAAGGAAGAATCGATTCGATTTTGGTGAAGATCTGAATATGGATTCGGATATGAGAATTATTTAATTTTTAAAGTGATTCTTCACCATTGAGTGATAGGGCCAACCAGGCTTTGGTATGCTCTCTACTGAGTGCCGTTCTCGTTCAAACTGTCTCTTTCCGGAAACATAAATCTTGTTTCATGGGCGGTATCAAAGTGTATTTAGGGAATGGCAGACAAAGTAGGATGCAAACCATGCAGCAATGGCAGTCAAACCCATAGCAGTGAGGTCATGAATATAGCTCGGCTTTACCATTAAACCACCATGTTGATTTCTAGCCGTGGGTACGTTAAAGTTAGAATTAGAAAGAGTAATCGAAGATTGCAGATCCTCACCAGGACCAGGACTTGCTTTGTGTGGCAAATAAATGAAAGGATGTACTAAAGTTGTTGTTTTGTATGCAGCCTGTGGCTGCTGTTTGCCTCATTTCTCTGGAAGCGCGTTAGTGCCGCTGGTGCAGTGCCCCAATTACCAGCAAGCTGGTAATTCAATTTGCCGACCTCGGAAGGATGACAGGCTGAGTCAACCCCCCTGGTGTTAATTCAACGATAGACCGGGATTCAAACTCAGGATCCGAGGATCCCAAGCTGCACCCAAACCGCTGAGCCAACACCAGGCTCTGTACTAAAGTAAAGGTCATTGATTGCAAATGAAACAACTAAATGGTCTAGTTGTAAATTTGTAAAGGTCAATGGTCATATGGTCTGAAGGTCGAAAGGTGCAAAGGTCAAAAGGTCTGAAAAAGTCGAAATCGGTGTAAAGCATGGATTTCCAAACCCAGGGTCGTGACCCCAACTTGAAAGCCCAACGTCACCTCGAAAGCGTTTTCTCCGACAATTTTTGTCATATGTACCGGTACCAAGTAGGTACTGGTACCAACTCGGCACTGGTACCATTTGGGTCACGAAGCGAACGTAATTTTAAATTTTGGGTCGTGGACAAAACGTTTGGGTACTACTGGTCTAAAAGGTCTAAAAAGGTTGAAGGGGTCTAAAGTGTGTAATTTAAACTCTAAAGCATCAGAATTGCCTGAAGGGATCTAAAGGGTCTTAAAACATCTAAAAAGGGTCTAAAGGTCAAAGGGTCATACCCCATCGTCATACACCACCCTATTTAACATGTCCAAATACTGTTAAATGTGAGGGTTTTTGAAGTGACAATAAGGCTATTTGTATTCCACAGTGTTCAAGTATATAATTAAATTTAAATAAAATAATGATTGTAGAAGTCGAATAAATAAATTAATTCCGGAAGTTTATCGCCGTTTTGTTACCGTTCATGCAGTAGCTACTACGTCACCCCATCTAACATGATGTATTAGTTATTTGAGCCTGTTGTTTGTGTCCTTTATAACATCCTTATAAACAGTAAGTTTCCTGTTTGCAATGATTTTCAATTTCCTTTGACTGCCAAACAGGTAGACAGAGACAAAAGATTATCTCGCTCCTCTCTGTGCATTTGTGATCGGGACAAATGCAGAGACAAAGTACTGTTAAACGGCAGGTTTGTTTTCCGATTCATGGTCAAAATATAACATTTGATTTAAATAAGTTGTTCCTCGAACATAAACTTTCGTTTGAAGACGGACTAACGGAGCCACGGACATACATGAACACATTGCTTAACCCTGCTTTTCGCTTTGTGTGTGCGTGGTAATAAACGACTATGACTGTATGCCTCCTCCATTATTACCGGTGGCATCTCCAGAAATACGAAGAAGAATGTCGCTGAACAGTTGCCGTTGGTTGATCCTCAGGGATGCTTGACGACCGGTCATGTCTCCCATGGCGCAGTGCAAGGCTTGTCTGGGTGAGCATGCTGAGGTTTTTCCGGTCTCACATGCAAATAGAGGAAAACAACATTGTGGCAGAGCATTCCATCGTTCTTTTCAGTACTGGGTTCAATTTGTGGAAAGAACATCAAGATCTCACTGCCCTGTCTAGTCTTATAGTATAATTCTCAAATATTTAGCTTTTTATGAGGTAACGTGCGACATTCAAAACATTTTATGAATGAGGTATACAATAGTCGAAGACATTCCAAAATATATAATGAGGTGTATATGTTGTTATATTCATGGGGATAGGTAAGAGAATACTGTAGGAAAGGTAGAATTGTATAGAAATAGTATGGACCGTGTGACGCGTAGGAGCATTTCGATGTACATAAGTAGGGAAAATGTTGCGTAAGGTTGTTTAAATGTTCATCATTTGAGGGATGATGCCGTGTTAATTAGTATTAGGGTTTAAGGCTAATTCCCCTGTTCGTGATACTCTCTGTGGCCATGCCTAACATTTATGGCAGCCGCTGGCCAAGCAAAACGGCAGCCGGCCAAGCTAATCACTCTCCATGGACACGATACAGTAAAGACCCGCCCAGGAGAGGCGGAGCTACCATGGTTCGGTGGGCAAGGGAACAGGGCCAGCAAGCCACGCCTCCTGAATGACGTGGAGGTGGGGTAGAGAGTGAGGCGAGCTCAAAGAAGCAGCTTTGCAATTGGTTTGATGAGCGAGAGTGCGGGCGGCAGCAAGAAGCTTTGCGATTGGATCTTGCTGAAGAAGAAGCTTCGCGATTGGTTCTTTGGAGGAGAGAGAGAGCACGATTGGTCCTTGGCGAGCAAGGAGCTTGGCCATTTTGTGTCTTGGAGGAGAGCGGGTTTTTTGTACGGCGATCGTGAGGAGGTTTTGACAGCTGGGCTCATCAAGGAGCGCAAGGCCGCGCTGTCTTTATCAAAATGGAGGAAGAAAGAAAGAGGGCCATCCGCGTGCTCACCACTCACCTCATTTCCGGGCACCCGCAAGGTGCCTTCGACACACAGCGTTCCTGCCATTTTGCCGGCTACAGCCTGGTGAGTAGTGTATATATGTTGCTTCTGGGACACTCTCATTTTCCCATTGACTTACATGTTAATTTTTCCCCTCCCTCATTGCCCCTAAACACCTCTATTTCTCTCACCCTGTTCTTTACGAACCTTCTAACCTTTTGACATGTTATCCTTATTCATTAGACCACTTAAACAATGGTCCTTCTGTGTGAACCTGTGATCCTTCTGACCTTATGGACCTTTTAACCTTTTACTCTTAATATCATCTGGTGAATCATCTTTGACCCACTCAAACAACGACCCTACAAATATTTGTTTATGTGTGGGAAATAATTTAATTCTCCTACAACTCTCCTCACCGTCTAATACATTAACAAAAAATATGTTTGAGTTTGGTTCTTTATTAAGATATTTTAACTGAGCTAAGATAAAATGGTAAACCTCCCTCAATGTTCTTGTTTGAGCGCCTCCAGTGCCACACACTTTTTGGTAGGCTCTGCCCACCTTGTTAAGCTCCGTCCACTTTTTGGTAAAACCCGCCCACTTTTTGGTAAGCCACGCCCACTTTTTACTAAGCCCCGCCCACTTTTTTGTTATGCCACGCCCACTTTTTGCTATGCCCCGCCCACTTTTGCTAAGCTCCGCCCACTTTTGCTAAGTCCCACCCACTTTATAAACTCTTCAGCATTGTATCATTTCCAGGTAATACATTACATCATTTTCAGGGAATTTCCATCACATCATTTCCAGTTAAGACACGCCCAGGGAATTTCCACAGGAAATGACACACACCCAGCCCTTCTTATAAAAGGCACCGACCACACAGGCTTTTTCAAACACGCTTTCTGCTTCACTTGAGAATGGACTACTATGCCGAAATGGAATGGGATAACTTTGCTATTCCTTGGAGTCCTACTACCTGTGTAGAACTCAACCTTCAGATTGATGAACTGGACTCGAACCTCTTATCAATGGAGGTAAGTTTGTTTGTTTATTTATTTATTTATTTAATTTTTTTTTTTTTTTTTTTTTTAGATGAGACTCATGTAAGAGTTAACAAAGTTTATTTTAATATTCATAGAGCTTGATTTATACAAATAAAAATATTGTATTAAATTAATACATTGTTATTTTCTTTCACAGGAAATTGTATCTGAGATACGAAATGAAAATTCTGCTTTTAACACAACTTGGGATGAAGTTATTTTTTTGTTTGAAGACATTTTGAACAACCAAGACCCCCAGAACGAGTTCTACCTTGATGACCCAGCCAAAGAGTTATACCTTGGAGATCCACAAAATCCTGAAAAAGAGTTTTACCATGATGATACTTGTTGTGAGTTATCAAAACAAAACCCACTGAACAAGTTCTACCTTGATGAGCCAGAATACAAGTCATACATTGGAGACCCACAAATTTCTGAAAATTGGGAAAGGGGAGTTCTCCCTGATGGTCCGCAGTTATACTATGTGAGACACATCATAGAAACCCTAAAAAATTTGGAAACGGGAATTCTCCCTGATGGTCCGCAGTTATACTATGTGAGACACATCATAGAAACCCTAAAAAATTGGGCAAGGAGAGTTCTCCCTGATGGTCCGCAGTTATACTATGTGAGACACATCATAGAAACCCTAAAAAATTGGGAAAGGGAAGTTTTCCCTGATGGTCCGCAGTTATACTATGTGAGACTTATCACGGAAACCCCCAATATTTCTGAAAATTGTGGTTCTACCTTGGGGACTTGGAAAGATGGTTATATTTTTGGAGACTCGGAATGGGGGTTTTGTTTTGATGACGCGGAATGTGATACCTATCTTGGAGGCTCAACAGGAATGTGGTTATACCTTGGGAACTTGGAAAGTTGGTTTTATTTTGGAGACTCTACCTGTGGGGTCCATCTTGGAGACTCTTTGGATTCTAAAGCAATGAACAATGTTCTTTGTTTAATGACGCTTGATTTAAGCAATATCAAGAAAGTTCGAGGAAGAAAATGCTGGAAAATTCTTTCTTCCCATTTCTACTTCTTCAAACTTGAAAGCCTTGAAAGACAGAATTGGGAGAAGAGGAAAAAAAAAAAAAAGAAATACATATTTTTAAAAAAGAAGAAAAAAAAGGTTATGTTAGGGTTTGGGTGGGATTTTGAATGTGAGGGTTAGGGATGGGGTTGGGTTAGGGTTGGGATTTTGAATGTGAGGGTTAGGGTTGGGGTTGGGTTAGGGATGGGGTTGGGTTAGGGATGGGGTTGGGTTAGGGATGGGTTGGGTTAGGGTTGGGATTTTGAATGTGAGGGTTAGGGTTGGGGTTGGGTTAGGGATGGGATTGGGTTAGGGTTGGGATTTTGAATGTGAGGGTTAGGGATGGGTTGGGTTAGGGATGGGGTTGGGTTAGGGATGGGGTTGGGTTAGGGTTGGGATTTTGAATGTGAGGGTTAGGGTTGGGGTTGGGTTAGGGATGGGGTTGGGTTAGGGATGGGGTTGGGTTAGGGATGGGGTTGGGTTAGGGATGGGGTTGGGTTAGGGATGGGGTTGGGTTAGGGATGGGTTTGGGTTAGGGATGGGGTTGGGTTAGGGTTGGGGTTGGGTTAGGGTTGGGGTTGGGTTAGGGTTTGTATATTATTATGACTCACTCACACATACACACACACACAAAAGTTAAGCCCCAACTAAAAAGTTGTGGGATTCTGTGTTTGGGGTTCACAGATTTAAAAACGTATCCCCATTATACACACACAAAAGTTAAGCCCCAACTAAAAAGTTGTGGGATTCTGTGTTTGGGGTTCACAGATTTAAAAACGTATCCCCATTATACACACACAAAAGTTAAGCCCCAACTAAAAAGTTGTGGGATTCTGTGTTTGGGGTTCACAGATTTAAAAACGTATCCCCATTATACACACACAAAAGTTAAGCCCCAACTAAAAAGTTGTGGGATTCTGTGTTTGGGGTTCACAGATTTAAAAACGTATCCCCATTATACACACACAAAAGTTAAGCCCCAACTAAAAAGTTGTGGGATTCTGTGTTTGGGGTTCACAGATATAAAAACGTATCCCCATTACATTTTATTTATTTATTTATTATTTTCAAGGGTATTATCTGCTTACTTGTGTTTTTTGTAATTCTTGCGAGTAAAATGAACCCAAGATTTCTTCTCCATTTAAATCATATAATTTGTAGGTCCAAGGGACTGTATCCATTACATCAATGATTTTAAATAATTCACGAGTCCATTTTTGTGTATAACCTTTCTCAAAATGGCTTTTCCATTTGTATATCCTTACCATATCACCAACTTTGAACTTGGGCTTTCTCAAATTAATCTCCTTTTCATATTCTAATTTTGTAAATGTTTCTGATGGTTTTGATTTTGTTGATGAATGAACTGTATTGTTGTAATCATCTACAATATCCTGAATTAAATACACCCATTTTTGAGAACCGAGTTCTGTGAATTTTTTATATAATTTCTCTTTCAAAGTACGATTAAAACGCTCAATAACAACTGCTTTTCCTTCATTAAAGGTGCTGTATAATTTAATACCCTTCCCCTTAAGAAATTTCATGAATATTTTGTTATAGAACTCTGTTCCCTCATCAGTCCATAACTTCTTTGGTTTCCTTTTATCCCGATCAAATATTAGCTTAAAGGCTAACATTAAAGTATCACCCCTTTTATTTTTTAAAGGGACAACCCAGGCAAATCTACTCCTCAAATCAATAACGGTTAAAGCATACCTGTATCCCCTGTCATTATTCAATTCAATTAAATCAGCAGACCATATGTGGTCGGTGTATTTAGAATAAACCTTCCTTCTTTTAAACTTTGTGATTATAGGTTTGTGTAATTCTTCAGCCAAAAGCTCCTCAGTCTTGATGACATCATTAGAGCCTAATAGTTTTTTGAGGAATAACCAAGACCAAGTTTCAATTTAGCATTTATCAAATTTCTCACAATAAACCTATCAACTTTCTCTCTCAACGTTGGATTTTGTATCAAAGACAAATTATACAACATTTCGCTGTCGGCTTTATGTTTTTCAGTCAACGTAGTGGTATTTCCATAAGCAATATCATGCTTCATACACACTTCGTCAACCCTATTTGTAGGTTTAGACCAAGGTTTAGGATTGTCAGCCTTATCTAATCTTTTATCCAAGTTTGTTCCTGGACCACAGAAAGAATACCCTGGAAGGTGTAATTCCCCTGGAATTCCAGTTGTTGTAAATTTACTTCCTGACAGAAACTTTTGTATGTCTCCTCCTCTTTTAGGAGAGATGAATTGACACTTTTTAGAGCCACATACTTGACATATTCCTTTTTGATAAACTCTATTATTTTTAGCTTTAACATAAGAGATATTTTTAGATTTAGTTTTCTTTTTACATTTGAGACAATAACTCATATTTATTTATCAGAAAAATTCCGACAGAGTATCAAAACCTTTTTGGTTTTCAACATATACATTTCAATCTTTATTTTTAAAACATAAAGAATCCTAAGGAATGCCTTCACTCTCTCCTCCATTTATTTACAAATAAAAACTAACTAAAGTCAATGACACCAACATCATCAATCACATAATCTTTTCCTTCTTCTTCTTCACCACTTTCTCGTTTAAATCTCCTCCCTGAAATTGAAGACATTGACGTTGTTATTTTTGAAACCATTATCTTCATAAGAGTTGTTAATTCTTTAATTTCCTCTTCGGTGCGTTGAGATTGATTTATTTGCTGTAATACACTCAATCTTTTACGAATCTCACTGATTTCCATCTTTTTATATTTTTCCTCCCTCTCTCTTTGCTCCCTTTCCTCCCTCTCCTCCTTCTCCTTTTTCTCCCTCTCCTCCTTCTTCTTTTTCTCTTTCCTCCTTCTCCCTTTTCTCTCCTTCCTCCTTCTCCTTTTTCTCCCTCTCCTCCTCCTTTTTCTCCCTCTCCTCCTTCTCCTCCCTCTCCCTTTCCTTCTTCTCTCTTTTCTCTCTTTCCTCCTTCTCTTCTTCAACTCCTTCCTCATCCCTTGCTACCCTTGAGTTTAAACCCCAAAGAATATTATACATATACTCATCTGGATTTTGAGATATTCTTGTATCTATAATTATTTTTCTCATAATAGGATACCAATAAGATTTGTTGACGATTTCTAAAAGAGTTTTATATTTCATAACTTTGAGAAGTTCATTTTTATTTAATATTTTAAACAAGTCTCTATTTGTGGGTTTAACAATATCAGTATAAGGCCAGTTTTTTATGACAAAATTCCCATGTATATGCTCCAAATCATAAGGTATGTAATACCGAGCACCCTTTTCTTGTAGGTATCCTTGAATACAAAAATTATAATTCTCTTGTAGTCTTCTTCCTGCCATTTATGTATCAGAAATATATGTGAGATTAATATTATGACAGGTAATACCACCCCATCTTCCCACTACCAAATCGGTTTGTATTCCTCGGCTTTCTATCCTTATCTCATTACCTTCCTTCTTTGTCATGCGAACCATCGCTATACTATCATATATTTTTATTTTCTTAAAATCACGTATTTGTTGTTTACTAATTGTACTTCCACATAAATCCTTATCTTCACCAAGTGGATAATATTCTTCTTTACGAGACTGATTTAAATCATGTAGGTCTTCTATGTTTATTGAAAAAGACCAATTATACCCTAAATCAGGCATATCATACCCCCATTTATTAATTCGCATATTAACTAAATGTCCTTCTTTATAAAATTTAATTGTAAGCAGGTAGTTAAATTCAATGAGGAAAGGTGTATGGTCAGTATAACCAGGTGTTGTGGTTGTAAATTTTACTTGTTTCACAAAACGTGCTGTTTTCTTTAAAGATATATATTGTGATAAATCACTGAATCTAATCAAGTCATTCGCATCTGTAGGGTTTGGATAATTGATTAATTTATAAGTATTCTTCATATTAATATTTTTACTTACACTATATTTTTGTCGTTCAGCCTGTGCCTTTGTATAATAATTTGATAAATCAATATCCTGAGAGGATTTTCCAAAGATAGAACCATCTTTTCCAACATAGGTCATTTATATTAGATAAAAAATGATATCATAAAAATTTTCATTATTGTTGAGTTGAAATAATACATATAAACATAATTGACCACAACATTTTGAATTAATTTCTTGAACTTGAAATGTTTGATAAACACCATTCTGTAAGAATTGTATTACTTCAACAGGTGGTGGCATACCATAACTATCAAAATAATATTTATCCTGACTATTATGAATACAAACCCAATGAGAACCATTCTGTGTGTCTAAATTCATAATAATATTCTTTGTATTCTTATTTATATGTATTAATTCATCTCTCATACAAATAACCACATTATCAATTTTTAGTGTTTTACAATACTTAGCTAGTTCTATATTTGACGTTGTATTCTTTCCAAATTGTTTAAACCATTTATCCATTTATTTATGAGAAAGATACAATCCATTACCCCGTTTAGTTAGTTTAACACCCGCTTGAGCGATAGAGGAAAGCATATCTCCAACCAACAATCTAGCTTTATCAGGTAGACTTTCAAGTTTTTGAGCAAAATCTACAATTACACCACTTCCACTAATTTGTTTCTCCAACTCCTTGTTATGTCTTTCCAATTCTTTTTGAGCTTTTAGTTGTGCCTTCCTTTCGTTAGCAGTTTTTACCGCTGCTGAAATACCACCAGTCAATGCTCCCGCCGCACTTAAACCAGCAAATAAAGGAATTAGAAACGGGAGAAATCCTCCTCTTGACTCGTCTATTGAATATTTCTTTAACATAGGTTTCGTCATTTTAATTTTAAGTGATCCAACATCATTTAGTGTTTTTACTTGTGTGTGTGTGAGTAAAACATCAATTCTTACAGCTCCTTTTCTTTGAATTGTATTAACATTAATAATACAAGGCTTTTGATTTTGAATACAAGATGTTAATTTATTAAGATTGATTTGATTAACATATACCCCAACCATTTATTTATGAGAAAAAACCTATGTGATATTAATCATAACACCATTATCTGTATTAATCTGTAATTCTGTTTCCTCCAAAAGCAAACAATATGCATTAACCTCTTCACTCTCCCCTCTTTCAATGTATAGAGAAGTATCCACTCGATTAGACTTTATAGTTTCCTTTTGAGAACTCAGGTCAATTGCGTAGATTGTATAAAGTTTTTGAAACGCAACCATATCCAAAATAGGATCATTATTACCATTACTTTCACACACCTTTTGGTAGGACTTGTAGGCTTCCGCATAATCATTTTTTTCCCAATCAATTTCCAATCTATCTCGCGGATAAAATGTGCCATCAAGAGAAACCCGAAGTTGTTTCACCTTAGCATTATCACTCAGGGCATTATTCTTATTAGTACCGTCCTCTCCATCTGGTTTTTAAAAAATGAGCCAGAGGTATCGTGGCTTTCCTTGAAGAACACCCAAATTCCAAGTGTAGGTAGTGTGTTCCAGTTTAACGTGTTGACATCTTCTTTTAAGGTATGATACATTTAGCGGTTTCTTTGAGTTAAGTCTTCTATTTAACATCTCTTCCGTTTTAAGATTAGGAGTATATTCACTGATATACCAACACAAATCATTAATAACAAATTTATTATTTTCTCCAAAAGCATTTTCATCCCCAAAAAGCAATCTATTTACATTATCATTCCTTTGTAGTTGAAATCTAATTTTAAGCCCATACAAAACTTTATCATAATCACAAAATCCAAATATACCTTTCAGAGGTACTGCTACGGTAAAACTATTCTCAGCTTTTGCGTCATCATTATACATTGACTTCCTTTGACTATAACCAGGGTCTGCGTTTGTGCCCGTTGACATATCAGGAATAAAACCTTCAACAGCTCCCTTACCCATTCTATCACTAAACGAATATAGTGTAAATTTCATCATTTCAGATGTAGCAGAGACATAATCAACCGCTTCAACCTCTTGTGTTCCAATATACAGGCGGACACTGTCAAACATTTTCCAGAAGAAATCATTTACGAGTGTAGCATTAGTATTATTCGCAGCCTTAGTGAATTTAAATTTACACAGCAAGAAACTATCAGCTATATTCAAGTAAGTTTGTTGATTATTTATTTCAAAACTTTTTGTTCCGTTTGAATTCCAGTCTGTTCCTGTTATAGCATTTACCTTAAAATAGTCTTCCTTTTTAGTGGAGTTTGAAATGATAATCGTATCATCCAAATCATAGATACTATCAATCGCTTCCATACTTGTATTTATATAGCATTAAAATTGTTGAAACCCTGACCCAAGTATTTTAATGATTTTTTGTCGTTCTTGTGAAGATAGTTGAGTTTTACCTTTTTTTATTTCTTTGATTGCTTGTAATTTATGAGACTCCTTTTGAGCATCTTTTATACTCTTTATAGCACCCGCAACGGAGCCCACGGCAGAAGCAGTTGAACCAATTAGGTCTTTATGTTTAAGGATGGTTGAACCAATACCCATTAGAGTATCAATTATCCCATCTCCTTTATTTCGAAATTGATGACCTACACCTCGTTGTCTCTTAGGTTTATAGTATCCTCTACCCACATACCTTGTATAGTCTGGTGAAAGGAACATGCCCTCCCCTGTAATTATTTTATATTTTCCCAACTCGTGTTTTCTCACAATAACCATTATTTATTTATTGAAAAACTTCACGTAGGTGAATTCTGATGGATATAATTTCATCATTAAAGGATATCATACGATTATCTTGGTCGGTTATCCTAAAATTTACTCTGTATATGGTTTTTCCTGACACAGGTAAATAGACAAGATTTTTTGGTTCCATATTAAATTTATAACCAATCGGGGTTGAGTATGCACTGAATGAAAATATTGTATTTGTTCTTATTCCATCGTTATAAGCACCATCAATCAAATCACAATGAATTAATACTGAATTTATACCGGAGGATATTTGGATAACATTATCACTGTAAAACGTCCCGTTATTTTCAATCTTTTTTGAAGAGAAACCCAATAGCTCTCTAAACGAATTTTCAATTGTGAAATCAACTTTATAATTATTTTTAAGTTTAATAGTTGATTTTGAAGTGTGTTTTTGAATATCTATTACAATATTTTTTGGTTCATCACCTTTTTCTTTCATAAGGCGAGAGACTTCTGAAGATATTTGAGAAATCTCGTAAGCTCCAGGTGAAACGGTTATAGTTTTATATCCACTTCCTGGATTATAACTAAACTTGTTGTTTTTCTCTGTGATATTAAACAAGGTATTATAAGTTTCCATCGACAATAAAGATGCCTCATATGAGGTAAGGGGGTCAAGTTGTAGTGGGTAAGGGAATGAAGCTGTGTAATCGCTCGTTGTGAAATTAAAACTAAGAATTGTGCTTCTCATCTTATTTAATATCTAATAAAATATCTTTGTATTGACATTTATTAATTATTTTCATATTCATCAACTGATTTAAAATGGCTGAGGATTCATTAAAACAATTGTTGTTTCCAGCCTTCTTACTACCTAACAACAATAATAGCCTATTAACTAATTGTGATGGGTCATTTGGAAGAAAACTAACACCCGAACCAAGCTTACTTAAAGCATCAATAATATGTTTCTCCTTCTCATTCTTCTTACTTTTACCAGCAACAGAAACTCCATAATCAAGTGCATTTAACAACTCAATATATACCCTATCTTCCTCTCTTTCCATATCAAGTGGTTCCTCAAAATATTTTGAACCGCTGAATCCGGGGTTTGTTAGAAGAAACATTAATCTTTGAGTTAATTTAACATTTGGTTGAGTAGAACTCAAGAACATCAATTCATCATTAAATATCAATACCTTTTCTTCCACAAGATGAAACACTGCTGGTTCTTCTGTTGGAATGAGACCTGCTCTGGTTTTTGAACCCGCCGAATATTCATTGTTTTGAAGAGCTTCCACAACATAATTAGGGGGTTGATTTACCTGCTCAAGTTTCCGAAATAATCCCTCGTCATCATATTCTAATTCACCAAGTTCTTGTTTTGTTATCTGACTAAAATCTTTGAGCATTTGAAGTTTTTTCGGAGTAAATTCTACCGTGGGAACTGTAGGTGAGTGTTGAGTTTTCAAAAGTGGTTTAAAGAATTTCTCTTGTTTTCTTTCAAAGGCTTCTTCACCAGTTAGTTTCTGTCTCCGTTTCTTCTTTATCTCTTCCTGTTGTTTAACAACTTTTGAAACTAATTGTTGATGTTCCTTAAACTTTCTTTCTCTTTCTTCGGTATTCATTTTCTGTATTTATTTATTGAAAAATATCATTTAATGAATTGTAAAGGTCAATGGGAAAATTTTCCTTTTCTTCATCATTATAGTAAATGTGTTGAAATAAATCTTTTTCTTTAAATATTTCATCAAATTCTTTATTGGTATTAATACGAGTTGTTATTTCTTCTTCACTAATACTTGTATCTCTGCTTTTCATACGTTTGCGTTGAGTCTCCTCATCGATATCAAAACCGAATGATAAAATCTTAACTCCATCACCACACAATTGTTTAATAATTTGTCTCATTCCTTCAGGATTAGTTTCTAAAATCCCAAGACCATTAGATTTTACTTTATTTAACTCACTCTTACAATGTGAATATTTTGTAGAACCAAGAGAGACCTCCTCAAATATTTGACCTTCGTTCCTCAATCGCATATGTTCCTCCATTGAAATGTAGTAATAATCTTTCCCTTCTACTTCTCCTGGTCGCTTTGCTCTGGTTGTAGTACTCACAAAACGAATCATAGGGTGTTTTTAAAAAAAACTTACAATCTTTTCATTTTTACTATTCAAGAGTTTAGATTTATGAAAGTTCTTTCCAGAAGCAGATTTACCCACAAGGTTAATAATAATTGTTGTCATTTATATATGTAATTATGTTTAAAATAAAAATACATCCTTTAATATCTCATCTTGTTTCACAACAATATATTTATATTTTCCAATCGTGTGTTTCATATAATTTTCAAATTCTTTTTTACTACATAACGTAGAGCAATTATCTCTCCAAAAATTATTTACATCTATTGAATTTAACTTAAATAAAATAAAAGTATTGGCATTGTTTCTTATTGAGCGTCGAGGGAGTTGAAAATATGACTGACTAAGATAAATACAATTACAAGAAGAATGTCTCCCTCTTGTATAGTAGCTGTCCATTACTGTTTGGTTTCTCTCATTAACACAATCATCAAAGATGACGAGGTTCTTTTTTGATTTATCTAAATCTTGAGGTGAAGGTATATCATCCGTATTATCACTGAGAATACAAGTTATGGGTTTTGGTTTCGATTTTGATTTCTGTGTATCACAAAATAATTGTATTATATCTTCAATATTATAATCATTTAGTTTGTTTTGAAGTTTAAATAAACCGATAATGTCTTCCTTTTTAAGACCTGCATTAAAACCCTGTGAGAGTAGTTGATACTCGGGTTGAAAACTAGACTTTGTAAAAATTATTAAATTATCATAATCTAAAAAATTAGGACCAAGGAGCATCTTTAAAAGTAAACAGGTTTTTCCACATCCGCTTGAACCAACTATTAGACATCTCAATGAATTTGGAATGTTTTTATGGTTATTAAATTTTATCTTATTTTCCCAAACGGGTAAAAAATCATTCATTTATATATTTGGAAAACAAGTCATCTAACTTTTTTTGAGCTATTTTAGAAACTCTATATTTTATCCTGAGTTCGGGTTTAATTTCAAAATAATTCATTATTTTATTTATATAGTATCTTGTATTAACATTTCCATTAAAATTATTTTGAATAATAAATATCATTAAACCCTTATACATTTCCTCAATACAAATAGTCTCTTCCCTTGAAAGAAATGGTGTATTATCATCACAATACTTAACATTCATCTCTCTTATTAATCTTGTAAAGTAATTCATTTTTGGTTCTAATTTAAAAGAGTTATATATTTTTTTATATTTTTTATTATCATTAATTAAAATTAAATCACAGAAAATACATTGTTTATATGAACCCTCATTATTAAGCCCTATTCTATCACAAGCCGGACAATTCTCTAATTTATCATATGGAGAGTCTGGAAATTCTAAATATCCTTCAGAACTTATCATATTTATATGGTAAATTTTTACTTAAACTAAACGCAAGTTTATTCATTAATAAATACAATGTTTCAAAGCACAAAAGACAAATTTCACTCAATCTCTACTTCAGTGAAAGATATAGAAAAATATGTCAAAGATGTTAAATTGAACAAAGATAAATATGGAAATTTTTGGGTAAAACCAGTTATGGAAAATAACATGAGCCCCTCTATTTCATTTAAAGGAAGAGCTCTAACTATACCTGGAAAGACATCCATTAAAGTAAATCTAACAAAAGTTTCTCCTCTACTCCTGGCAATTTATTCAAAGCTTGAAAAAGTGATTGACCACGATACTTTGAAAAAGAATGATAAGACCATCAACAATACTCGTGGAGAAATTTGTATTTACTTTAATAATCCAAAGGGTGTAGATCTAAGTAAAATGAATGATGTTAATATTTCTGGTGAAATGTCATTTCGTTCTATGATAGTTAGAGATTATTTAAAGATAACTTTTGATATTAAAAATGTAGAGATTGAATCCGTTAATGAAAGAAAGTATATTGGTATAGATGGAAAGGTTTTTTCTGCTAATTAAATATGAGTCATTACAGCAGTGAAGATTTTACTATTTCATTGAACTCGGACGATAGTGATGATAGTATTTCATTGAACTCGGACGATGGTGATGATAGTATTTCATTGAACACAGATGATAGTTATGATACTAATAGTTTGTGCTCAAATGATAGTTATGAGAGTAGCTTTATTGATGACTCTGAGTATGATTCTGAGTATTCATGTGATAGTTATGACTTAGATGATTCTGAGTGAAAAAGTGTTTTAGTTTAAGCACAGTGATATATATAAAACGGAGCTGTAAAGCTCAAAAGTGTTTTATTTTAAGCACAGCGATATATATAAAACACCACGTTTTCTCACGCTATAAATATGGTTTATTGTGATACTTGCGAGAAGGAAGTAAAATATTATAAACAACATATTCTCACCGCAAAACATACATACAACATTCTTAACAAACTTTCCCCTCTTCCACCTAAAACAAAACATTGTAAGGTCTGTAAAACAACCATCCTCAAGAAGGGGTTTAAAGCCCATCTTAAAACTAACAAACACTTGTCAAAATTGTTTACTATTAAAAACTCTGATGGTGCATTCAAAGGACATATTAAAATAAGAGTCTTTAACTTCAAACCTCCTGAACCAGAGTCTATAGTTGATGCTGTAGAAATAGTTAAACCTGCTGTTCAAACGTTGATTGAAAAAACACTAAAAGAAATGAAACCACTTAAATTTTATATGGGAGTAAAATTAGAAATGACAAAGGACGAAGGAGTTATAGATACACCATACATGAGAACTGAGCCACACTTTATATCTTCATATCAAGATTTTAAAACATCAGGAGTCTATGATGAACTTATTAAACAAGAGCAAGATGTGGATAATTCAATCGTAGGAAGTGGATTCAATATAGGAAAAATTATTTACATAGACATTCATATTCTTAAATCAGATCCTCTAAAAGCTTCTTCTTACATTGATTTACCCAGTGTTATCAAAAATAGAAAAGCAGTTATCAATATCAAAAATAAAGACAATAAATGTTTTCTCTGGTCTATTCTAGCACACTTACATCCTCCACATTTTCATGATGAAAGAGTATCTCATTATAAAAAATATGAGAATACATTAAATACGAAAGATCTAAAGTTTCCGATGACTTTAAATGATATTCCTAAATTTGAAAAGTTGAATAATTTATCAGTTAATGTTTATGGTCTAACCGAAACAAACAACATTCAGGTTTTAAAGCTTTCTGACAGTTGTAAACAAACTCATATTAATCTTCTATATTTTAATTCAGACGAAAATTCACATTATACATACATCAAAGATATTACAAAATTAATAAAACCACAAGTATGTAAAAGAACAAATAAAATATATATTTGTATGCGTTGTCTTAACTTCTTCCATACACAAGAAAGATTAGATAAACATTCAAATTATTGTGGTGAACATAAATCAACAGTAATCAACATGCCTAAAAAAGACTCAAAGATCACATTCAAAGATGAAAAGAAAACAATAAAACATCCATTTGTTATATATGCTGATTTTGAAAGTATTTTAGAAAAAATTGATACTGCTTCTCCAGATCCAAAAGAATCATACACAAATAAATATCAAAAACATACTCCTTGTGGTTTTTGTTATTATATCAAATCATCCGTTGGTGATAAATATAACAAGTTAGAGATGTATAGAGGCTCAAATACCCCAGAGGAGTTTGTGAAACGACTAGAAAAAGACTGTGTTCGATTAACCAAGATAATGAGAGAAACCAATAAACCAATGTCCTTAACAAGTAAAGAAAAAAGGGAATTTATAAAAAACAATGTCTGTCATATTTGTGAGGAGAAAATTGGTAAAGGTCTAAAGGTTAGAGACCATTGTCATCTCACTGGTAAATATAGAGGTCCGGCTCATCAAAGTTGTAATATTAATTATCAACTCCCCTCTTTCATTCCTGTCTTTCTTCATAACAACGCTCATTATGATACACATCTATTTATCAAGGAACTCTCAAAGACTTCTGGAAGTATCTCAGCAATTCCAAACACGGATCAGAAATACATTTCATTCACAAAAACAATTCACACATCTCCTATTACTCATATCAGATTTCTTGATATATTTAAATTCATGGCAAGTCCATTGGCTAACTTGGTTCAAAATCTAAAAGAGTTTCCATGTCTTTCAGAGTATTTTTTAGATAAAGATTTTCTAACACAAAAGGGAATTTACCCCTATGACTATATGGACTCATTTGAGAGATTCAATGAAACACAACTTCCTTTAAAAGAAAATTTCTATAACAAATTAAATAATAGTCATATATCTGATAAAGATTATGTACACGCACAAAATGTTTGGAAAAAATATAACATTAAGAATCTTGGTGAGTATCACGATTTGTACCTCAAAACTGATGTGCTTTTGTTGGCCGATGTATTTGAAGCCTTTAGATCTGTTTGTCGCACTGGATATGGATTGGATCCTGCTCACTACTACACAGCACCTGGATTGGCCTGGAGTGCGATGTTGAAAATGACAAAACAAGATTTGGATTTGATAACCGATGTTGATATGCTTTTGATGATTGAAAAGGCAAAAAGAGGTGGAATTTCACAAGTCTGCTCGAGTAGATACGCAAAAGCAAATAACAAATATCTTCCAAATTATGATCCAACGAAAGAGAGTTCTTACTTGATGTACTATGACGCGAACAACCTGTATGGCTGGGCAATGTCTCAGGCTCTTCCTTATGGAAAACTTAGATGGGTAAAGGAAAAAGACTACAAAAACGTTTTACAAGATGTATGTATCTCTACACAAAAAGAATTGGATGAAGAAAAAGTTGGTTATTATTTTGAAATTGATTTAAAATATCCAGAGGAACTCCATAACCTACACAAAGATCTCCCATTTGCTTGTGAGAAAGAAAGTCCAAAGAAAGAATGGTTGAGTGATTATCAACGATCGTTTGATATAGGTGAATCAACAGAAAAATTACTTACTACATTATATAACAAGAAAAATTATGTTCTACACCAAAGAAATTTGCGACAATATTTATCAAAAGGTCTAAGAGTAGAGAAGATCCATAGGGTTCTAAAGTTCAATCAAAGTCATTGGTTAAAGGGGTACATTGATTTTAATACACAAAGAAGAACAGAGTCAAAAACAGATTTTGAGAAAGACTTTTATAAATTGATGAATAATGCGGTCTTTGGTAAGACTATGGAGAATGTGAGGAAAAGACAAAATATCAGACTATCAACATCTTGGGAACAAGCATCAAAATTAATTAATAGACCGAGTTTTACTCGAGCTGAGGTCTTTACTGAGAACTTTTGTGCGATCCATTTGATTAAAGAGAGTATTGAAATGAACAAACCTATTTATATTGGAACAACAATTCTTGATTTATCAAAGTCATTAATGTATGATTACTTTTATAATAACTTGAGGAAGAAATATCAAAATGATGTTAATCTACTTTATATGGATACAGATAGTTTTATTTTGAAAATTAATACCAACGATGTTTATTCAGACATGAAAAGAGACATTAATATCTATGACACGAGTAATTACAGTCCAGAGAGTGAGTTGTTCTCTTCTAAAAATAAAAAGGTGATTGGAAAGTTCAAGGATGAATTAGGAGGAAATGTTATGAGTGAATTTGTGGGATTGAGGTCTAAGGCTTATGCTTATAAATACATTGTGAATAACGTCGAAAAGACTGATAAGAAGTTAAAAGGTGTAAAGAAAAATGTTATTAAAGAAACAATAAACTTTAAGGATTATTATAACTGTTTAACAACAAAGAAAGAAGAGTTTAGAAAGATTAATGGAATAAGAAGTTATAAACATAAATTATATTCAGAAGAGATGAATAAGAAAGCATTGGGGGCTTTTGATGATAAGAGGTTTATTTTAGAAAATGGAATTGATAGTCTCCCTTATGGTTATATAAGTATATAAGTGATAAGTTAAAAAGGGGGTTAGGGATTTTAACGGGCTACCGCCGCCTTTTTACTATTATATCAATGATAGAACCAAGTACCAACCAGACTAAAGAGTGGAGGTGTAATCAACCTTGGTATATAAATGGTAAACATAACGAATGTGAAAAATATCAAATAGGTATAATTGAAAAGACAACTGGTAAAACAATTTACAAAACAAATAAGAGAATTAATTTAAATACCGGTGAATTGGGTAAAAAAGATGGAAATATTTTTGAGTGGACGGAAAACTTTGATGGTTGTCAGGAAAATATATACTTTAATTTAAAAATGGTATGTGGCACTGGAGGCGCTCAAACAAGAACATTGAGGGAGGTTTACCATTTTATCTTAGCTCAGTTAAAATATCTTAATAAAGAACCAAACTCAAACATATTTTTTGTTAATGTATTAGACGGTGAGGAGAGTTGTAGGAGAATTAAATTATTTCCCACACATAAACAAATATTTGTAGGGTCGTTGTTTGAGTGGGTCAAAGATGATTCACCAGATGATATTAAGAGTAAAAGGTTAAAAGGTCCATAAGGTCAGAAGGATCACAGGTTCACACAGAAGGACCATTGTTTAAGTGGTCTAATGAATAAGGATAACATGTCAAAAGGTTAGAAGGTTCGTAAAGAACAGGGTGAGAGAAATAGAGGTGTTTAGGGGCAATGAGGGAGGGGAAAAATTAACATGTAAGTCAATGGGAAAATGAGAGTGTCCCAGAAGCAACATATATACACTACTCTGGTGGCTCCGGGACATCCCCAAATGCCGACGCCATTGGATCAATTTTGAGCCACAGCTAAGTGCCGGGCGGAGAACTAATCTTTTCTTACCTTTCTCCGTGTGCGTGGTTTGGGTCTGTGTGGAGGTACCTCCCCGTAGAATTTCACCTCAGCTTCATTTCCGTTATTTTCAGTCTCCGCCTTTATTTTGCTTCAATTGAAATAAAATAATCATTTTAAAGGTTGTTTAAAAAAAATCACATGGCACATCATTATCGTTACTTTTCTTTGTTGCGTTCTTGGTTTTGGGTTTCGGTATAAACCCATGTTTTCGTGTCGTTAAACGCTTGGTGTCTCTTCCATCCTGCGTGCGCAATGACCACCATAATTGGGAGATCCCCTCGGGAGTTAAGGCTGGTTCGGTTCATCTGTGTACGTGTGTACACGTGTGTATTGCACCTAGAAGACCTAAGTACTATATTGCCTGCTGAAATTAGCGTCAGGAGTTTCAGGGTTGTTACCCGATTGATTAATTAAGCGTCACAAAATAGTGCAGCATCATGAAATATAATGTGCTTTGGAGTTACTCTAGGGTGGATTTCAAGGTCCATTGAAGGTATGTGACGCCTAATGTTGTTATTTCACAAAACGAATTAACTACACAAATCTCCTTGAACTCGAACTACGACTTAGCAGAGACACGGGACTCATGCTCACCTCTATCATGTACGGATTGAAAACATCACTGGGGTTGGAGCATGCTGCTTCAGATAATTCCAGGATTTGCCAGTCACAGAGGTTTGTCTGTAAACAGATACATAACGGAAGATGAATGAACAGATTGGAAAATCACTCATGACATTGCTTACGTCACGTCACGTGTACTCTGCTGAACATCTCTTGAAATATTCAATTCTAAAACGAGGCATTCATAGGTTGATAGCGGTTCCATTGAAACAGAAATATCAAAAGCAAGTGTTTGTGTCCTCATGAATGAGAGTACTTGTGAAATCGCAACTGGAATAAAAACACTCAAAAATTAATAACTTAGTATAATCGTTGTTGGCCACACGTACATGATTATTATTCCCACACTTTTTGAAAAAGAAAAGAAATTCTTTGTAATCCGCTCTGTCTGTCTGTCCATCTCCATCCATCTTCTCCTAAAGGGTTGCGTAGAAATTCACCAAACGTGGTACTTATGATCACCTATGATCACCGCATGGCACAAATTTGCAAAGGCAGTATCATTTTGGCCCTGCCCCTTGGGCTGCTGTCAAAAGGTCAAGTATCAAAAAAAAATGCAACTATGGACATGTGTTCAAGCATTTTTTGGTGTAACTTTGTATAAAAAAAAAAAAATTCTGGGTGGAACTTTGTGCCAACTTCCAGCCTTGGTTCCGGCGGGAAACGTGGGGATTTGCGATGGCGGACCCTCGACCTTGCTGTATTATTTTATTGCTGTATGCACTGTACAACACTGATTGTACCACACTGGCAAATTGCTGGGGCCATGGAGTGTTCCATTTCACTGTGGATGTGCATTAGGTAAACTACAATGGTGAAAGCACGACAGGAGCTTTCGAGAATAGGAGGAAGCACTAGTTTAGAAAGGGGGTGGATAACATAGCCTTGAAGAAGCGGATTGGATAATTATTATTTTTAAACATATTGTTACGGACGCGGTTAAAGGATGTTATTTTACCGAGCGGTGGTATTACCGCGACCGAACAGTTATTCCCCGACTAGAACCCGATTCCACCCAAACGTTGGCCGTATCGCACCGCGGCTGCTCAATATAGAAAACTCTAAAGCGACCGAATACAAAGAGGAAGAAGACGTACAGAAGAGTAATTGGATTTATTATTTACACATATAAGCAGGAAGAAAGCAATCACGTTTATTTACAGAAGATATTAGATACACAGTGCAACGCTAGCTTACCTACAGTCTTAATTAACCCAGGGACAGAACAAACAAGGACAGACTCACGCGGGGAATGATGATAGGACTGGCGGGAGATGGATGGCTGGCGGGATAGGGAGGTCCAACTGGTCCTGCAACCGATCGACTCGTTGGGCAGCCGCCGCTCCTTCGCGGCCCTGCTACAAACTGCCGTCCAGGCCTCACGCTGCTGTGGCTGCAGTTTCGGTGGCTCCAGCTGCAGTAAGTGCAGTTTCGGTGGCTCGAGCTGCAGTAAATGCAGTTTCGGTGGCTCGAGCTGCAGCTCAACTCTGGACTTCTCTCGGACTCAACTCAAAGCGCCTCTCTTGGACTCAACCGCTTGGACTTCCTCTCGTCTCTCTGTAAAAGCTCATCTCTGGGGGAAACGCCCTCGCTGCGGGTTATATAGGCCCCGCCCCTCAACCTTCGCGAACCTCCTCGATGTTTCTCTCCACACCCTCTCCAAGTCCAACCCCTTGTTCGTGGTTGGTTGAGTGGGGCTGACTCACTCCTCCCCTCTATGACGAGGTGGGGACCCGCCTTTCTTCCCCAACCCTGCCTCGTGGCCAATGGCGGCAATTGTTGGTTGGCAATGCGAATGGCAATTGACGAAAAGGGGGAATGGAAGTTTTGGGAGTGGGAATGAAGGGAATCTATCTCTTTCACTTGGTGCAATGGAGTACTTCTATGAATGGGAGACACAGCCTTACCCTAAAACACAGAATAAGATATAACTATCGAACAGGGGTATTCTATGATTGGCTGACGTGTATGCTTGTGGACTAATTATGGGACGCCCTTTTGACCTTTACACAGCTCCGGAGGCAGGAGGCGCAGAATAAACAATAATAATAATACACACAATCAAAAAAAATAGTCCTCATATCCGCAACAATATTGTTACATTTGTGGAGGGTAGGCAATGAAATACCTTAGGGCCAGGTAGGATTGTGGAGGTCGTGTGCTCCGACTCTCGTGAAGAAGAAGAAACCCTCAAGTAACTTAAGTCAGCTCCATGTGTCCAGTAAGAGCGTATCTTTGTACCCATGGCGATGGGTGGGGCCATGTTAATGAGGTAGAGTTTAAGGGTAATTAATTCCCTGTATGTAAATACCTCTGTGATTTTTCATTTGTTACCCTTGCCAGAGGAGAGGGTATTGCATTTGAGTCCGTTTGTTACTTGCCAGAAAAGATTCCGGCAAATATGTTGATCGGTTGGTTTGTTACTTGCCGGAAAAGATTCCGGCAAGTATGGTGATCGGTTGGTTTGTTACTTGCCGGAAAGGATTCCGGCAGTATGTTGATCTGTTCGTTTGTCTGTCTGTTTGCAGCACTATGTCTACACCGTTGCACGTAGAATCGCCAAACTTTGCACACGTATTTGTCTTGACCTGGAATAGACTGTGCCCCATTGATGACGTCATCGGTCACGTGGTTCGGCCGCCATCTTGGAAAAACCGAAAACTTTTGCACCTCCATATCTCCGAAAGTGCTGAATAGAAAAAATTGAGACATGGCTCATTGCAAATAACTCTCCATGGCGAATAAAACATGTTAATGATGACGTCATAGGTCACGTGGTTTGGCCGCCATCTTGGAAAAACCGAAAAACTTAGCACCTCTATATCTCGAAAAGTGCTGAATAGAAAAAATTGAGACGTGGCTCATTGTAAAGAACTCTCCATGGGGAATAAAATATGTTAATGATGACGTCATCGGTTACGTGGTTCGGCCGCCATATTTGTCCTAAATGGCCAATAAAAAAGTAAATTCCGGCAAATCCTCGGTCTCTGACCGATTTTTCATTACTTGCCGGAAAAAATTTTCCGGCAAGTATGTTGATCTGTTCGTTTGTTTGTTTGTCTGTTTGTCTGTTTGTCTGTTTGCAGCACTGCGTCTACACCGTTGCACGTAGAATCGCCAAACTTGGCACACATATTGGTCTTGCCCTCTAATATACTGTGCCCAAATGATGACGTCATCGGTCACGTGGTTCGGCCGCCATCTTGGAAAAACCGAAAAAATTTGCACCTCGATATCTCAAAGTGTTGAACAGAAAAAATTGAGACATGGCTCATTGTGAAGAACTCTCCATGGGGAATAAAACATGTTAATGATGACGTCATCAGTCGCGTGGTTCGGCCGCCATCTTGGAAAAACCGAAAAAATTTGCACCTCCATATCTCCAAAAGTACTGAACCGAAAAAATTGAGACATGGCTCATTGTAAAGAACTCTCCATGGGGAATCAAATATGTTAATGATGACGTCATCAGTCACGTGGTTCGGCCGCCATCTTGGAAAAACTTTGCACCTCTATATCTCCGAAAGTGCTGAACAGAAAAAATTGAGACATGGCTCATTGTAAAGAACTCTCCATGGGGAATAAAATATGTAAATGATGATGTCATATGTCACGTGGTCGGCCGCCATCTTGGAAAAACGGCAAAAAATTTGCACCACTATATCTCCAAAAGTGCTGAACAGAAAAAATTGAGACATGGCTCATTGTAAAGAACTCTCCATGGGGAATAAAATTTGTTAATGATGACGTCATATGTCACGTGGTTCGGCCGCCATCTTGGAAAAACCGAAAAACCTAACACCTCCATATCTCTGAAAGTGCTGAATAGAAAAAATTGAGACATGACTCATTGTAAAGAACTCTCCATGGGGAATACAATATGTTAATAATGACGTCATCGGTCACGTGGTTTAGCCGCCATCTTGGAAAAACCTAGCACCTCCATATCTCCGAAAGTGCTGAATAGAAAAAATTGAGACATGGCTCATTGTAATGAACTCTCCATGGGGAATAAAATATGTTAATAATGACGTCATCGGTCACGTGGGTTAGCCGCCATCTTGGAAAAACCTAGCACCTCCATATCTCCGAAAGTGCTGAATAGAAAAAATTGAGACATGACTCATTGTAAAGAACTCTCCATGGGGAATAATATATGTTAATGATGACGTCATCGGTCACATGGTTCGGCCGCCATATTTGGCCTAAATGGCCGATAAAAAAGTACATTCCGGCAAGTCCTCGGTCTCTGACCGATTTTTCATCTGTTTGTCTGTCTGTCTGTTTGTCTGTCTGTTTGCAGCACGATGTCTACACCATTGCATGTAGAATCGCCAAACCTTACACACATATGTGTCTTGCCCTGGAATAGACTGTGCCCAATTGATGACGTCATCGGTCACGTGGTTCGGCCGCCATCTTGGAAAAACCGAAAAACTTTGCACCTCTAAATCTCCGAAAGTGCTGAATAGAAAAAAATGAGACATGGCTCATTGTAAAGAACTCTCCATGGGGAATAAAATATGTTAATGATGATGTCATAGGTGCGTCCATTATAACGTCATAATTCGACAAGTACAAAGCTTCATCCGATCAAGATGCAATTTCTTGAGTGCCATGTCGGCATGAAGTGGTGGAGAAAAAAATATGACGTCATTGGTCACGTGGTTCGGCCGCCATCTTGGAAAAACGGAAAAACTTTGCACCTCTATATCTCCGAAAGTGCTGAATAGAAAAAATTGAGAAATGGCTCATTGCAAAGAACTCTCCATGGGGAATAAAATATGTTCATGATGTCATAGGTGCCTAAATGATGACGTCATAATTCGACAAGTACAAAACTTCATCTGATCAAGATGAAATTTCTTGAGCATAATCTAGGAATAAATTCGTTTAGAAAACAAATGATGACGTCATCGGTCATGTGGTTCTGCCGCCATATTTGTTTTAACACAAAAGCCTTAAAAAAAACCACTGAAAATACATCCTGGTGAAGGTTTGCAATCTCTGATTGCTCTTTTTCTTGTTCCTTATGACACACACACTACCAGCCAAGCGATCGGCACGCAATTATAAACACCATATAAAAGTAACTGGAACCAGGACATTCACATACCGCCAGCCGAGTCATCGCAACACCAAGCAAGCAGGGCCGTGACGCCCCGCTCCAAAAGGTGATGATTGGTCAGGGCGATGAAGCGACGAGGTGGGGCTCTTTGATTGTAGCAAGCGGACGTCATCGGATGACGTTCGATACCAGGGAACAAAAAGACTGAGTCCCGGCATTTTTTCCCTCTGGCTTCGTGGATGTGATCGCGGGCAGACGCATTCTTTCTCTTGGTCCGGGCGATTGGTGCGAGCGGACGCATCCTTTCCCTGGTTCGTTGGGGCTGACTTTGTGGTGGCTGTTTGCGCTTGAGAGACCTTGGTGCTTTGTGTATTGTGGGAAAAGGACGGAGCGAGGGATTGCTCACTTGCGTCAGCGTGGCGGTGAATGAGGTTTCGCGCCAGGGCGTGTTTTCCTGCGTAGGGACGCGGGGCCTGTGACGATCCTGGATGGTCAAGGGGACTGGAGCTGAGTACCCGCTAACATTCCAAATGCACACACATTTATTTTCCATTTAGTTTTCCCCTTGTGTTGTATACGAGTCCGTGGGGAGTGTCCCTCAATTTAAGAATTTAGTGTTACCTTTTGATTGTCCTGCATTTATTTTTATTAAACCATTATTGTTGCATTTTAATTCCTCGCCCTGTCCTGTTTATCTCTCGGTGATTCGGAAAACCACCCGTGCCGCATACGCCATGCAGGTAAGCTTCGTTACCCTCCACTACTCCTCGCTCGTATAAAGAAGATCCACCATAGTTGACTGAACGCTTCAGAGGTAAGCTCGATCGGCTATTCATCCCCAGGGGTGTGAATTCACCCCCGGGAACGCGACAATATTATATCCACAAATATGGCGCGCGCACACACACACACACACACACACACACACACACACACACACACACACACACACACACACACACACACACACACACACACACACACACACACACGAAGGTGGATACATTGAGACCTGGGAGGCTTCCATACCACCTTCTGAAACCTGAAAATGGAGATAACAACCAACGTGAAAGAAATTTGTTTCTTAACACATGTTGGTTGCCTCATCATACATCGTACTCAAAGAAGGTCGCTCAGGTGAAAGGTACGAGTAAACTGCCCAATTTGTTTTGAATGCAGAAACTGTTGCCCTCACAGCAACCCCACTCGAAGGATAGCAAGCAGTGTAACATGGTGTCAAGGAACCTTCAAGAAGACCAGACCACTTGCCACCTGCAGTCCATCAGGTAGGAATTTGTTGAGGGCGTTGGCGATAACTCGCCTCCTCTTCCCGAAGGACACCATGGGAAATTTGATGTCCACCAACTAATGCCAGCAGACGGGCCACCCAGTTGAACGTCCATCCGAGGGACGGCACACACATTGATAAATCACCTGTGAAACACCGGGATGGCAGTTTATAGCTGTGTCAGGATGCTAACCCAGGCGAGACAGCTTAGTGGTGAGTGTGAGTACCCCTAGGCCATCCGGCGAGCCCTACGGATAGCAGTACCACACTAAGTTTAAAAAGGCTGCTGCTTTGGGAATTGGATAAATATAAAATTCAATGTATGGGTCAACTATAGGATTGACTATGTATCGTTGCCAGTGTAATAACCCCTGTGTGGTGGCCCCATCGGACTCCATGAAAGGTGAATCTCTATTAGAAAGCCAGATCAGACAGTTTACCATCACGTGGAATCAATGTTACTCAGAAATCACTGCCATCATTGGGTCCAACGTATTACATGGCATATTCAAAACAAGCTCGCATTGAAACAGATGGAACAATGTTCTGCCGATGTCGAAACAGGAACGAATGGTAATTCAAGTGGAACAATGTTCAGCTTGGAGCCAGGGATG
>NC_136262.1:257551482-257576482 GCF_964187855.1 Myxine glutinosa | reverse complement strand
CTTCTCCCCCCAAGAAGAGAAATTCCATTGATACAGCAAATTGTCCATTTCATCAAGATTAAAATTGACAATCTTGATCAAAGCTCGGGTCAACAGGAAGAAAAGTGACGATTTTTAAGATGAAAAATGATGATTTTGGAAGGTTGACCTTGAGTTGACCTTTGACCTTTTGACCTCAAAAATAGTTTCCCTATTTAGTGACTCACTGTGCAAATGCTGCTCAATTTTCAAGTCAATCGGATGAAAATTGAAGATTTTTGAAACTTGGCCTATGGTGACCTCAAATATACTTGGTGGTTGAATTCAGTGACCAGATATGCAAGTCGTCTTCAAATTTCAAGTCAATCAGATGAAAATTGAGGATTTTACAAATTTGGCAAAGTTGGTGACCTTTGGCCTATGTTGACCTTTTGACCTTTTGACCCCAAAAACAATAGGCTTCTTGCTTATGACCAACTCTACCGTTTGGTGAAGTTTCGTGACGATCGGTTTAGAATTGTGACCTGTAGGCCGGTGACAAACAAACAGACAGACAGACAGACAGACAGATGAAAAATCGGTCAGAGACCGAGGACTTGCCGGAATGTACTTTTTTATCGGCCATTTAGGACAAATAGGGCGGCCGAACCACGTGACCGATGACGTCATAATTAACATATTTTATTCCCCATGGAGAGTTCTTTACAATGAGCCATACCTCAATTTTTTCTATTCAGGACTTTTGGAGATGTGGAGGTGCAGAGTTTTTCGGTTTTTCCAAGATGGCGGCCGAACCACGTGACCGATGACATCATCATTAACATATTTTGTTCCCCATGGAGAGTTCTTTACAATGAGCCATGTCTCAATTTTTTCTATTCAGCACTTTCGGAGATATGGAGGTGCTAAGTTTTTCGGTTTTTCCAAGATGGCGGCCGACCACGTGACTGATGACGTCATCATTAACATATTTTATGCCCCATGGAGAGTTCTTTACAATGAGCCATGTCTCAATTTTTTCTGTTCAGCACTTTTGGAGATATAGTGGTGCAAATTTTTGCCGTTTTTCCAAGATGGCGGCCGACCACGTGACATATGACGTCATCATTAACATATTTTATTCCCCATGGAGAGTTCTTTACAATGAGCCATGTCTCAATTTTTTCTGTTCAGTACTTTCGGAGATATAGAGGTGCAAATTTATTCGGTTTTTCCAAGATGGCGGCCGAACCACGTCGCCGATGACGTCATCATTGAGGCACAGTATATTAGAGGGCAAGACCATTATGTGTGCAAAGTTTGGCGATTCTCCGTGCAACGGTGTAGACGCAGTGCTGCAAACAGACAAACAGACAGACAAACAGACAAACAGACAAACAGACAAACAGACAAATGAAAAATCGGTCAGAGACCGAGGACTTGCCGGAATGTACTTTTTTATTGGCCATTTAGGACAAATATGGCGGCCGAACCACGTGACTGATGACGTCATCATTAACATATTTTATTCCCCATGCAGAGTTCTTTACATTGAGCCACGTCCCAAGTTTTTCTATTCAGGACTTTCGGAGATATGGAGGTGTAACGTTTTCCGGTTTTTCCAAGATGGCGGCCGAACTACGTGACATATGACGTCATCATTAACATATTTTATTCCCCATGGAGAGTTCTTTACAATGAGCCATGTCTCAATTTTTTCTGTTCAGCACTTTTGGAGATATAGTGGTGCAAAGTTTTGCCGTTTTTCCAAGATGGCGGCCGACCACGTGACTGATGACGTCATCATTAACATGTTTTATTCCCCATGGAGAGTTCTTTACAATGAGCCATGTCTCAATTTTTTCTGTTCAGTACTTTCGGAGATATAGTGGTGCAAAGTTTGCCCGTTTTTCCAAGATGGCGGCCGAACCACGTGACTGATGACGTCATCATTAACATATTTTGTTCCCCATGGAGAGTTCTTTACAATGAGCCATGTCTCAATTTTTTCTGTTCAGCACTTTTGGAGATATATTGGTGCAAAGTTTTGCCGTTTTTCCAAGATGGCGGCCGACCACGTGACTGATGACGTCATCATTAACATGTTTTATTCCCCCTGGAGAGTTCTTCACAATGAGCCATGTCTCAATTTTTTCTGTTCAGCACTTTGAGATATCGAGGTGCAAAAATTTTCGGTTTTTCCAAGATGGCGGCCGAACCACGTGACTGATGACGTCATCATTTGGGCACAGTACATTAGAGGGCAAGACCAATATGTGTGCCAAGTTTGGCGATTCTACGTGCAACGGTGTAGACGTAGTGCTGCAAACAGACAAACAGACAGACAGACAGACAAACAGACAAACGAACAGTTCAACATACTTGCCGGAAAAAAATTTCCGGCAAGTAATGAAAAATCGGTCAGAGACCGAGGACTTGCCGGAATTTACTTTTTTATCGGCCATTTAGGACAAATATGGCGGCTGAACCACCTGACCGATGACATCATCATTAACATATTTTATTCCCCACGGAGAGTTCTTTACAATGAGCCATGTCTCAATTTTTTCTGTTCAGAACTTTTGGAGATAGAGGTGCAACGTTTTTCGGATTTTCCAAGATGGCGGCGGAACCACGTGACCGATGACGTCATCATTAACATATTTTATTCCCCATGGAGAGTTCTTTCCAATGAGCCATGTCTCAATTTTTTCTATTCAGCACCTTCGGAGATATGGAGGTGCAAAGTTTTTCGGATTTTCCAAGATGGCGGCAGAACCACGTGACTGATGACGTCATCATTAACATATTTTATTCCCCCTGGAGAGTTCTTTCCAATGAGCCATGTCTCAATTTTTTTCTGTTCAGCACTTTTGGAGCTATAGTGGTGCAAATTTTTGCCGTTTTTCCAAGATGGCGGCCGACCACGTGACATATGACGTCATCAGTAACATATTTTATTCCCCATGGAGAGTTCTTTACAATGAGCCATGTCTCAATTTTTTCTGTACAGTACTTTCGGAGATATAGAGGTGCCAAGTTTTTCGGTTTTTCCAAGATGGCGGCCGAACCACGTCACCGATGACGTCATCAATTGGGCACAGTCTATTCCAGGGCAAGACCAATATGTGTGCAAAGTTTGGCGATTCTCCGTGCAACGGTGTAGACGCAGTGCTGCAAACAGACAGACAGACAAACAGACAAACAGACAAACAGACAGATGAAAAATCGGTCAGAGACCGAGGACTTGCCGGAATTTACTTTTTATCGGCCATTTAGGACAAATATGGCGGCCGAACCACGTGACTGATGACGTCATCATTAACATATTTTATTCCCCATGGAGAGTTCTTTACAATGAGCCATGTCTCAATTTTTTCTATTCAGCACTTTTGGAGATATAGTGGTGCAAAGTTTTGCCATTTTCCAAGATGGCGGCCGAACCACGTCACCGATGACGTCATCAATTGGGCACAGTCTATTCCAGGGCAAGACCAATATGTGTGCAAAGTTTGGCGATTCTACGTGCAACGGTGTAGACGCAGTGCTGCAAACAGACAGACAGACAAACAGACAAACAGACAAACAGACAAATGAAAAATCGGTCAGAGACCGAGGACTTGCCGGAATGTACTTTTTTATTGGCCATTTAGGACAAATATGGCGGCCGAACCACGTGACTGATGACGTCATCATTAACATATTTTATTCCCCATGCAGAGTTCTTTACATTGAGCCACGTCCCAAGTTTTTCTATTCAGGACTTTCGGAGATATGGAGGTGTAACGTTTTCCGGTTTTTCCAAGATGGCGGCCGAACTACGTGACATATGACGTCATCATTAACATATTTTATTCCCCATGGAGAGTTCTTTACAATGAGCCATGTCTCAATTTTTTCTGTTCAGCACTTTTGGAGATATAGTGGTGCAAAGTTTTGCCGTTTTTCCAAGATGGCGGCCGACCACGTGACTGATGACGTCATCATTAACATGTTTTATTCCCCATGGAGAGTTCTTTACAATGAGCCATGTCTCAATTTTTTCTGTTCAGTACTTTCGGAGATATAGTGGTGCAAAGTTTGCCCGTTTTTCCAAGATGGCGGCCGAACCACGTGACTGATGACGTCATCATTAACATATTTTGTTCCCCATGGAGAGTTCTTTACAATGAGCCATGTCTCAATTTTTTCTGTTCAGCACTTTTGGAGATATATTGGTGCAAAGTTTTGCCGTTTTTCCAAGATGGCGGCCGACCACGTGACTGATGACGTCATCATTAACATGTTTTATTCCCCATGGAGAGTTCTTCACAATGAGCCATGTCTCAATTTTTTCTGTTCAGCACTTTGAGATATCGAGGTGCAAAAATTTTCGGTTTTTCCAAGATGGCGGCCGAACCACGTGACTGATGACGTCATCATTTGGGCACAGTACATTAGAGGGCAAGACCAATATGTGTGCCAAGTTTGGCGATTCTACGTGCAACGGTGTAGACGTAGTGCTGCAAACAGACAAACAGACAGACAGACAGACAAACAGACAAACGAACAGTTCAACATACTTGCCGGAAAAAAATTTCCGGCAAGTAATGAAAAATCGGTCAGAGACCGAGGACTTGCCGGAATTTACTTTTTTATCGGCCATTTAGGACAAATATGGCGGCTGAACCACCTGACCGATGACATCATCATTAACATATTTTATTCCCCACGGAGAGTTCTTTACAATGAGCCATGTCTCAATTTTTTCTGTTCAGCACTTTTGGAGATAGAGGTGCAACGTTTTTCGGATTTTCCAAGATGGCGGCGGAACCACGTGACCGATGACGTCATCATTAACATATTTTATTCCCCATGGAGAGTTCTTTCCAATGAGCCATGTCTCAATTTTTTCTATTCAGCACCTTCGGAGATATGGAGGTGCAAAGTTTTTCGGATTTTCCAAGATGGCGGCAGAACCACGTGACTGATGACGTCATCATTAACATATTTTATTCCCCCTGGAGAGTTCTTTCCAATGAGCCATGTCTCAATTTTTTCTGTTCAGCACTTTTGGAGATATAGTGGTGCAAAGTTTTGCCGTTTTTCCAAGATGGCGGCCGACCACGTGACTGATGACGTCATCATTAACATGTTTTATTCCCCATGGAGAGTTCTTTACAATGAGCCATGTCTCAATTTTTTCTGTTCAGTACTTTCGGAGATATAGTGGTGCAAAGTTTGCCCGTTTTTCCAAGATGGCGGCCGAACCACGTGACTGATGACGTCATCATTAACATATTTTGTTCCCCATGGAGAGTTCTTTACAATGAGCCATGTCTCAATTTTTTCTGTTCAGCACTTTTGGAGATATATTGGTGCAAAGTTTTGCCGTTTTTCCAAGATGGCGGCCGACCACGTGACTGATGACGTCATCATTAACATGTTTTATTCCCCATGGAGAGTTCTTCACAATGAGCCATGTCTCAATTTTTTCTGTTCAGCACTTTGAGATATCGAGGTGCAAAAATTTTCGGTTTTTCCAAGATGGCGGCCGAACCACGTGACTGATGACGTCATCATTTGGGCACAGTACATTAGAGGGCAAGACCAATATGTGTGCCAAGTTTGGCGATTCTACGTGCAACGGTGTAGATGTAGTGCTGCAAACAGACAAACAGACAGACAGACAGACAAACAGATGAAAAATCGGTCAGAGACCGAGGACTTGCCGGAATTTACTTTTTTATCGGCCATTTAGGACAAATATGGCGGCCGAACCACATGGCCGATTACGTCATCATTAACATATTTTATTCCCCATGGAGAGTTCTTTACAATGAGCCATGTCTCAATTTTTTCTGTTCAGCACTTTTGGAGATATAGTGGTGCAAAGTTTTGCCGTTTTTCCAAGATGGCGGCCGAACCACGTGACTGATGAGGTCATCATTAACATATTTTATTCCCCATGGAGAGTTCTTTACAAAGAGCCATGTCTCAATTTTTTCTATTCAGCACTTTCGGAGATATGGAGGTGCAAAGTTTTTCGGATTTTCCAAGATGGCGGCCGAATCACGTGACCGATGACGTCATCATTAACATATTGTATTCTCCATGGAGAGTTCTTTGCAATGAGCCATGTCTCAATTTTTTCTATTCAGTACATTCAGAGATATGGATGTGCAAAGTTTTTCGGTTTTTCCAAGATGGCGGCCGAACCACGTGACTGATGACGTCATCATTAACATATTTTATTCCACATGGAGAGTTCTTCACAATGAGCCATGTCTCCATTTTTTCTGTTCAGCACTTTTGGAGATATAGTGGTGCAAAGTTTTGCCGTTTTTCCAAGATGGCGGCCGACCACGTGACATATGACATCATCATTAACATATTTTATTCCCCATGGAGAGTTCTTTACAATGAGCCATGTCTCAATTTTTTCTGTTCAGCACTTTTGGAGATTTTGTGGTGCAAAGTTTTGCCGTTTTTCCAAGATGGCGGCCGACCACGTGACTGATGACGTCATCATTAACATATTTTATTCCCCATGGAGAGTTCTTTACAATGAGCCATACCTCAACTTTTTCTATTCAGCACTTTTGGAGATATGGAGGTGCTACGTTTTTCGGTTTTTCCAAGATGGCAGCCGAACCACGTGACCTATGATGTCATCATTAACATATTTTATTCCCCATGGAGAGTTCTTTACAATGAGCCATGTCTCAATTTTTTCTGTTCAGCACTTTTGGAGATTTTGTGGTGCAAAGTTTTGCCGTTTTTCCAAGATGGCGGCCGACCACGTGACTGATGACGTCATCATTAACATATTTTATTCCCCATGGAGAGTTCTTTACAATGAGCCATACCTCAACTTTTTCTATTCAGCACTTTTGGAGATATGGAGGTGCTACGTTTTTCGGTTTTTCCAAGATGGCAGCCGAACCACGTGACCTATGATGTCATCATTAACATATTTTATTCCCCATGGAGAGTTCTTTACAATGAGCCATGTCTCAATTTTTTCTATTCAGCACTTTCAGAGATATGGAGGTGCACAATTTTTCGGTTTTTCCAAGATGGCGGCCGAACCACGTGACATATGACGTCATCATTAACATATTTTATTCCCCATTGAGAGTTCTTTACAATGAGCCATGTCTCAATTTTTTCCATTCTGCACTTTTGGAGATATAGTGGTGCAAAGTTTTCCCATTTTTCCAAGATGGCGGCCGAACCACGTGACCGATGGCGTCATCATTAACATATTTTATTCCCCATGGAGAGTTCTTTACAATGAGCCATGTCTCAATTTTTTCTGTTCAGCACTTTTGGAGATTTTGTGGTGCAAAGTTTTGCCGTTTTTCCAAGATGGCGGCCGACCACGTGACATATGACGTCATCATTAACATATTTTATTCCCCATGGAGAGTTCTTTACAATGAGCCATGTCTCAATTTTTTCTGTTCAGTACTTTCGGAGATATAGAGGTGCAAATTTATTCGGTTTATCCAAGATGGCGGCCGAACCACGTCACTGATGACGTCATCATTGAGGCACAGTATATTAGAGGGCAAGACCATTATGTGTGCAAAGTTTGGCGATTCTCCGTGCAACGGTGTAGACGCAGTGCTGCAAACAGACAAACAGACAGACAAACAGACAGACAAACAGACAGACAGACAAACAAACGAACAGATCAACATACTTGCCGGAAAATTTTTCCGGCAAGTAACAAACGAACAGATCAACATACTTGCCGGAAAATTTTTCCGGCAAGTAACAAACAGACAAACAGACAGAACCACAAACGCAGCCGACCAATGTACTTGAAAAATTTTCGATTTTGCAAGTAACAAACAGACAGGGGTGTAAACATAACCTCCATCCACCTTCGGAGATCGGAGGTAATAAGTTCGTCAGATAGTCAAGCTCAATGACCACTTATAGCATCCATGGACGATGCCACCCATTTATGATGATCCTTCAGTTTGGAGCCACCACTTGTGACGAGCAGGCTGAAAGCATAACCATGTTGGATGCGTTATCAGAGGGAAGTTTCCTGGTGGACGTGGCGAAGCGAGAAATTGGAATTCTGCTAATACAGAAGTACATTTGCGAAACAATAACGAAATGCTAAAATCACATCGACAAGTAGGAAACTATAAGTTGTGCATAGTTGACGGAAGCGGTATTGGGTGTTTGCGCCTCCGTGTGTCATACTTGCTGGGGGTTATGTCCTTGTTACGATGAGGAAGCAGGAGTTCTGAATCAGAAATTCCAGAATATTTAACTGCCCCGTGAAAGGAAAGCAGAATTGAGTAACAAAACCAGGAAGGTTCTCTCTTTCTCTACTTTATAGGTCCCTCATTGGGCTGCCCACCACCAATTAGGCCTATCCGGGCCGTACATAAACTTTGTGTCCCTGGTCGAAGGCCAGACCCGGCGAACGCCTCATGAAGGTGGCTGGCACACAATTCCATACTCAAATTTCATGTCTACGAGATGCAAGCAGATGGGACACTTGGCTTAACTTCCATTTTGACAGCCGGTTATTATGCTACCCAAGCGTTTCGCTACCCAAGCGTTTAGCTGCCCAAGCGTTTCGCTACCCAAGCGTTTCGCTACCCAAGCGTTTAGCTGCCCAAGCGTTTCGCTACCCAAGCGTTTCGCTGCCCAAGCGTTTCGCTACCCAAGCGTTTCGCTACCCAAGCGTTTCGCTGCCCAAGCGTTTCGCTACCCAAGCGTTTAGCTGCCCAAGCGTTTCGCTACCCAAGCGTTTCGCTGCCCAAGCGTTTCGCTACCCAAGCGTTTAGCTGCCCAAGCGTTTCGCTACCCAAGCGTTTCGCTGCCCAAGCGTTTCGCTGCCCAAGCGTTTCGCTACCCAAGCGTTTCACTACCCAAGCGTTTCGCTGCCCAAGCGTTTCGCTACCGAAGAGTTTCGCTACCCAAGCGTTTCGCTACCGAAGCGTTTCGCTGCCCAAGCGTTTCGCTGCCCAAGCGTTTCGCTACCGAAGCGTTTCGCTACCCAAGTGTTTCGCTACCGAAGCGTTTCGCTGCCCAAGCGTTTCGCTACCGAAGCGTTTCGCTACCCAAGCGTTTCGCTGCCCAAGCGTTTCGCTACCCAAGCGTTTCGCTACCCAAGCGTTTCGCTACCCAAGGGTTTCGCTACCCAAGCGTTTCGCTGCCCAAGCGTTTCGCTACCCAAGCGTTTCGCTGCCCAAGCGTTTCGCTACCCAAGGGTTTCGCTGCCCAAGCGTTTCGCTACCCAAGCGTTTCGCTACCCAAGCGTTTCGCTGCCCAAGGGTTTCGCTGCCCAAGCGTTTCGCTACCCAAGCGTTTCGCTACCCAAGGGTTTCGCTGCCCAAGCGTTTCGCTACCCAAGCGTTTCGCTACCCAAGCGTTTCGCTACCCAAGGGTTTCGCTGCCCAAGCGTTTCGCTACCCAAGCGTTTCGCTGCCCAAGCGTTTCGCTACCCAAGCGTTTCGCTACCCAAGCGTTTCGCTACCCAAGGGTTTCGCTGCCCAAGCGTTTCGCTGCCCAAGCGTTTCGCTACCCAAGGGTTTCGCTGCCCAAGCGTTTCGCTACCCAAGCGTTTCGCTACCCAAGCGTTTCGCTACCCAAGGGTTTCGCTGCCCAAGCGTTTCGCTACCCAAGCGTTTCGCTACCCAAGCGTTTCGCTGCCCAAGGGTTTCGCTACCCAAGCGTTTCGCTACCCAAGGGTTTCGCTGCCCAAGCGTTTCGCTGCCCAAGCGTTTCGCTACCCAAGGGTTTCGCTGCCCAAGCGTTTCGCTACCCAAGCGTTTCGCTACCCAAGCGTTTCGCTACCGAAGCGTTTCGCTACCCAAGCGTTTCGCTGCCCAAGCGTTTCGCTACCGAAGCGTTTCGCTACCCAAGCGTTTCGCTGCCCAAGCGTTTCGCTACCCAAGCGTTTCGCTACCCAAGCGTTTCGCTGCCCAAGCGTTTCGCTACCGAAGCGTTTCGCTGCCCAAGCGTTTCGCTACCGAAGCGTTTCGCTACCCAAGCGTTTCGCTACCGAAGCGTTTCGCTGCCCAAGCGTTTCGCTGCCCAAGCGTTTCGCTACCGAAGCGTTTCGCTACCCAAGTGTTTCGCTACCGAAGCGTTTCGCTGCCCAAGCGTTTCGCTACCGAAGCGTTTCGCTACCCAAGCGTTTCGCTGCCCAAGCGTTTCGCTACCCAAGCGTTTCGCTACCCAAGCGTTTCGCTACCCAAGGGTTTCGCTGCCCAAGCGTTTCGCTGCCCAAGCGTTTCGCTACCCAAGCGTTTCGCTGCCCAAGCGTTTCGCTACCCAAGGGTTTCGCTGCCCAAGCGTTTCGCTACCCAAGCGTTTCGCTACCCAAGGGTTTCGCTGCCCAAGCGTTTCGCTACCCAAGCGTTTCGCTACCCAAGCGTTTCGCTGCCCAAGGGTTTCGCTGCCCAAGCGTTTCGCTACCCAAGCGTTTCGCTACCCAAGGGTTTCGCTGCCCAAGCGTTTCGCTACCCAAGCGTTTCGCTACCCAAGCGTTTCGCTACCCAAGGGTTTCGCTGCCCAAGCGTTTCGCTACCCAAGCGTTTCGCTGCCCAAGCGTTTCGCTACCCAAGCGTTTCGCTACCCAAGCGTTTCGCTACCCAAGGGTTTCGCTGCCCAAGCGTTTCGCTGCCCAAGCGTTTCGCTACCCAAGGGTTTCGCTGCCCAAGCGTTTCGCTACCCAAGCGTTTCGCTACCCAAGCGTTTCGCTACCGAAGCGTTTCGCTACCCAAGCGTTTCGCTGCCCAAGCGTTTCGCTACCGAAGCGTTTCGCTACCCAAGCGTTTCGCTGCCCAAGCGTTTCGCTACCCAAGCGTTTCGCTACCCAAGCGTTTCGCTGCCCAAGCGTTTCGCTACCGAAGCGTTTCGCTGCCCAAGCGTTTCGCTACCGAAGCGTTTCGCTACCGAAGCGTTTCGCTACCGAAGCGTTTCGCTGCCCAAGCGTTTCGCTGCCCAAGCGTTTCGCTACCGAAGCGTTTCGCTACCCAAGTGTTTCGCTACCGAAGCGTTTCGCTGCCCAAGCGTTTCGCTACCGAAGCGTTTCGCTACCCAAGCGTTTCGCTGCCCAAGCGTTTCGCTACCCAAGCGTTTCGCTACCCAAGCGTTTCGCTACCCAAGGGTTTCGCTGCCCAAGCGTTTCGCTACCCAAGCGTTTCGCTGCCCAAGCGTTTCGCTACCCAAGGGTTTCGCTGCCCAAGCGTTTCGCTACCCAAGCGTTTCGCTGCCCAAGCGTTTCTCTACCCAAGCGTTTCGCTACCCAAGCGTTTCGCTACCCAAGCGTTTCGCTACCCAAGGGTTTCTCTGCCCAAGCGTTTCGCTGCCCAAGCGTTTCGCTACCCAAGGGTTTCGCTGCCCAAGCGTTTCGCTGCCCAAGCGTTTCGCTACCCAAGGGTTTCGCTGCCCAAGCGTTTCGCTGCCCAAGCGTTTCGCTACCCAAGCGTTTCGCTACCCAAGCGTTTCGCTACCCAAGCGTTTCGCTACCCAAGCGTTTCGCTGCCCAAGCGTTTCGCTACCCAAGCGTTTCGCTACCCAAGCGTTTCGCTACCGAAGCGTTTCGCTGCCCAAGCGTTTCGCTGCCCAAGCGTTTCGCTGCCCAAGCGTTTCGCTACCCAAGCGTTTCGCTGCCCAAGCGTTTCGCTACCCAAGCGTTTCGCTGCCCAAGCGTTTCGCTGCCCAAGCGTTTCGCTACCCAAGCGTTTCGCTGCCCAAGCGTTTCGCTACCGAAGCGTTTCGCTGCCCAAGCGTTTCGCTACCGAAGCGTTTCGCTACCCAAGCGTTTCGCTGCCCAAGCGTTTCGCTACCCAAGCGTTTCGCTACCGAAGCGTTTCGCTACCGAAGCGTTTCGCTGCCCAAGCGTTTCGCTACCCAAGCGTTTCGCTGCCCAAGCGTTTCGCTACCCAAGCGTTTCGCTACCCAAGCGTTTCGCTACCCAAGCGTTTCGCTGCCCAAGCGTTTCGCTACCCAAGCGTTTCGCTGCCCAAGCGTTTCGCTACCCAAGCGTTTCGCTACCGAAGCGTTTCGCTACCCAAGCGTTTCGCTGCCCAAGCGTTTCGCTGCCCAAGCGTTTCGCTACCCAAGCGTTTCGCTACCGAAGCGTTTCGCTACCCAAGCGTTTCGCTGCCCAAGCGTTTCGCTACCCAAGCGTTTCGCTGCCCAAGGGTTTCGCTACCCAAGGGTTTCGCTGCCCAAGCGTTTCGCTGCCCAAGCGTTTCGCTACCCAAGCGTTTCGCTGCCCAAGCGTTTCGCTACCCAAGCGTTTCGCTACCCAAGCGTTTCACTACCCAAGCGTTTCGCTGCCCAAGCGTTTCGCTACCCAAGCGTTTCACTACCCAAGCGTTTCGCTGCCCAAGCGTTTCGCTACCCAAGCGTTTCGCTGCCCAAGCGTTTCGCTACCCAAGCGTTTCGCTGCCCAAGCGTTTCGCTACCCAAGCGTTTCGCTACCCAAGGGTTTCGCTGCCCAAGCGTTTCGCTACCCAAGCGTTTCGCTACCCAAGCGTTTCGCTGCCCAAGCGTTTCGCTACCGAAGCGTTTCGCTACCCAAGCGTTTCGCTACCCAAGCGTTTCGCTGCCCAAGCGTTTCGCTACCCAAGCGTTTCGCTGCCCAAGCGTTTCGCTGCCCAAGCGTTTCGCTACCGAAGTGTTTCGCTACCCAAGCGTTTCGCTACCCAAGCGTTTCGCTACCCAAGCGTTTCGCTGCCCAAGCGTTTCGCTACCCAAGCGTTTCGCTACCCAAGCGTTTCGCTACCCAAGGGTTTCGCTACCGAAGCGTTTCGCTGCCCAAGCGTTTCGCTACCGAAGCGTTTCGCTACCCAAGCGTTTCGCTACCCAAGCGTTTCGCTACCCAAGCGTTTCGCTGCCCAAGCGTTTCGCTACCCAAGCGTTTCGCTACCCAAGCGTTTCACTACCCAAGCGTTTCGCTGCCCAAGCGTTTCGCTACCCAAGCGTTTCGCTGCCCAAGCGTTTCGCTGCCCAAGCGTTTCGCTACCCAAGCGTTTCGCTGCCGAAGCGTTTCGCTACCCAAGCGTTTCGCTACCCAAGCGTTTCGCTACCGAAGCGTTTCGCTACCCCAGCGTTTCGCTACCCAAGCGTTTCGCTACCCAAGCGTTTCGCTACCCAAGCGTTTCGCTGCCCAAGCGTTTCGCTGCCCAAGCGTTTCGCTACCCAAGCGTTTCACTACCCAAGCGTTTCACTACCAAAGCGTTTCGCTACCCAAGCGTTTCGCTACCCAAGCGTTTCGCTGCCCAAGCGTTTCGCTACCCAAGCGTTTCGCTACCCAAGCGTTTCGCTGCCCAAGCGTTTCGCTACCCAAGCGTTTCGCTGCCCAAGCGTTTCGCTACCCAAGCGTTTCGCTACCCAAGCGTTTCACTACCGAAGCATTTCACTACCAAAGCGTTTTGATACCCAAGCGTTTCACTACCGAAGCGTTTCACTACCAAAGCGTTTCACTACCGAAGCGTTTCACTACCAAAGCGTTTCACTACCCAAGCGTTTCGCTACCGAAGAGTTTCACTACCAAAGCGTTTCACTACCCAAGCGTTTTGATACCCAAGCGTTTCGCTACCGAAGCGTTTCACTACCAAAGCGTTTCACTACCCAAGCGTTTTGATACCCAAGCGTTTCGCTACCGAAGCGTTTCACTACCAAAGCGTTTCACTACCCAAGCGTTTTGATACCCAAAGCGTTTCACTACCCAAGCGTTTTGATACCCAAGCGTTTCGCTACCAAAGTGTTTCACTACCCAAGCGTTTCACTACCCAAGCGTTTTGATACCCAAGCGTTTCGCTACCAAAGTGTTTCACTACCCAAGCGTTTCGCTACCCAAGCGTTTCACTACCCAAGCGTTTCGCTACCAAAGAGTTTCACTACCCAAGCGTTTTGATACCCAAGCGTTTCACTACCAAAGCGTTTCACTACCCAAGCGTTTCACTACCCAAGCGTTTCGCTACCAAAGAGTTTCACTACCCAAGCGTTTCGCTACCCAAGCGTTTCACTACCCAAGCGTTTCGCTACCAAAGAGTTTCACTACCCAAGCGTTTCTCTACCCAAGCGTTTTGCTACCCAAGCGTTTCGCTACCCAAGCGTTTCACTACCAAATCGTTTCTCTACCTAAGCGTTTCGCTACCGAAGGGTTTCGCTACCCAAGCGTTTCGCTACCCAAGTGTTTCGCTACCCAAGCGTTTCGCTACCCAAGCATTTCACTACCCAAGCGTTTCGCTGCCCAAGCGTTTCACGACCAAAGTGTTTGGCTACCTAAGCGTTTCGCTACCTAAGCGTTTCGCTACCCAAGAGTTTCGCTACCCAAGAGTTTCGCTACCCAAGAGTTTCGCTACCCAAACGTTTCACTACCAAAGCACTACCCAAGCGTTTCACTACCAAAGCGCGACCCAAGCGTTTCGCGACCCAAGCGTTTCGCTACCCAAGCGTTTCACTCCCAAAGGGCTACCCAAGCGTTTCACTACCAAAGCTCTACCCAAGAGTTTCACTACGAAAGCGCTACCCAAGCGTTTCACTACCCAAGCGCTACCCAAGCGTTTCGCTACCCAAGAGTTTTACTACCAAAGCGCTACACAAGCGTTTCACTACCAAAGCGCTACCCAAGCGTTTCGCTACCCAAGCGTTTCACTACCAAAGCGCTACCCAAGAGTTTCACTACCAAAGCGCTACCCAAGCGTTTCACTACCAAAGCGCTACCCAAGCGTTTCGCTACCCAAGCGTTTCGCTGCCCAAGCATTTCGCTACCCAAGCGTTTCGCTACCCAAGCGTTTCGCTGCCCAAGCGTTTCGCTGCCCAAGCGTTTCGCTACCCAAGCGTTTCGCTACCCAAGCGTTTCGCTGCCCAAGCGTTTCGCTACCCAAGCGTTTCGCTGCCCAAGCGTTTCGCTACCCAAGCGTTTCGCTAACCAAGCGTTTCGCTACCCAAGCGTTTCGCTACCCAAGTGTTTCGCTACCCAAGCGTTTCGCTACCCAAGCGTTTCGCTACCCAAGAGTTTCGCGACCCAAGCGTTTCGCTACCCAAGAGTTTCGCGACCCAAGCATTTCACTACCCAAGCGTTTCGCTGCCCAAGCGTTTCACGACCAAAGTGTTTCGCTACCTAAGCGTTTCGCTACCTAAGCGTTTCGCTACCCAAGGGTTTCGCTACCCAAGAGTTTTGCTACCCAAGAGTTTCGCTACCCAAGCGTTTCACTACCAAAGCACTACCCAAGCGTTTCACTACCAAAGCGCGACCCAAGCGTTTCGCTACCCAAGCGTTTCACTCCCAAAGGGCTACCCAAGCGTTTCACTACCAAAGCTCTACCCAAGAGTTTCACTACCAAAGCGCTACCCAAGCGTTTCACTACCAAATCGCTACCCAAGCGTTTCGCTACCCAAGTGTTTCACTACCAAAGCGCTACCCAAGAGTTTCACTACCAAAGCGCTACCCAAGCGTTTCACTACCAAAGCGCTACCCAAGCGTTTCGCTACCCAAGCGTTTCACTACCGAAGCGTTTCACTACCAAAGCGTTTCGCTACCCAAGCGTTTTGATACCCAAGCGTTTTGATACCCAAGCGTTTCGCTACCGAAGCGTTTCGCTACCAAAGGGTTTCACTACCCAAGCGTTTTGATACCCAAGCGTTTCGCTACCGAAGCGTTTCGCTACCAAAGGGTTTCACTACCCAAGCGTTTTGATACCCAAGCATTTCGCTACCCAAGCGTTTCACTACCAAAGCGCTACCCAAGCGTTTCGCTACCCAAGAGTTTCACTACCAAAGCGCTACCCAAGCGTTTCACTACCAAAGCGCTACCCTAGCGTTTCGCTACCCAAGCGTTTCACTAACAAAGCACTACCCAAGCGTTTCACTACCAAAGCGCTACCCAAGCGTTTCGCTACCCAAGCGTTTCACTACCAAAGCGCTACCCAAGCGTTTCACTACCAAGGCGCTACCCAAGAGTTTCGCTACCCAAGCGTTTCACTACCAAAGCGCTCCCCAAGCGTTTCACTACCAAGGCGCTACCCAAGAGTTTCGCTACCCAAGCGTTTCACTACCAAAGCGCTCCCCAAGAGTTTCGCTCCCCAAGCGTTTCGCTACCCAAGCGTTTCGCTACCCAAGCGTTTCGCTGCCCAAGCGTTTCGCTACCCAAGCGTTTCGCTGCCCAAGCGTTTCGCTACCCAAGCGTTTCGCTAACCAAGCGTTTCGCTACCCAAGCGTTTCGCTACCCAAGCGTTTCGCTACCCAAGCGTTTCGCTACCCAAGAGTTTCGCTACCCAAGTGTTTCGCTACCCAAGAGTTTCGCGACCCAAGCATTTCACTACCCAAGCGTTTCGCTGCCCAAGCGTTTCACGACCAAAGTGTTTCGCTACCTAAGCGTTTCGCTACCTAAGCGTTTCGCTACCCAAGGGTTTCGCTACCCAAGAGTTTTGCTACCCAAGAGTTTCGCTACCCAAGCGTTTCACTACCAAAGCGCGACCCAAGCGTTTCGCTACCCAAGCGTTTCGCTACCCAAGCGTTTCACTCCCAAAGGGCTACCCAAGCGTTTCACTACCAAAGCTCTACCCAAGAGTTTCACTACCAAAGCGCTACCCAAGCGTTTCACTACCAAATCGCTACCCAAGCGTTTCGCTACCCAAGCGTTTCACTACCAAAGCGCTACCCAAGAGTTTCACTACCAAAGCGCTACCCAAGCGTTTCACTACCAAAGCGCTACCCAAGCGTTTCGCTACCCAAGCGTTTCGCTACCGAAGCGTTTCACTACCAAAGCGTTTCGCTACCCAAGCGTTTTGATACCCAAGCGTTTTGATTCCCAAGCGTTTCGCTACCGAAGCGTTTCGCTACCAAAGGGTTTCACTACCCAAGCGTTTTGATACCCAAGCGTTTCGCTACCGAAGCGTTTCGCTACCAAAGGGTTTCACTACCCAAGCGTTTTGATACCCAAGCATTTCGCTACCAAAGGGTTTCACTACCCAAGCGTTTTGATACCCAAGCATTTCGCTACCCAAGCGTTTCACTACCAAAGCGCTACCCAAGCGTTTCGCTACCCAAGAGTTTCACTACCAAAGCACTACCCAAGCGTTTCACTACCAAAGCGCTACCCAAGCGTTTCGCTACCCAAGCGTTTCACTAACAAAGCACTACCCAAGCGTTTCACTACCAAAGCGCTACCCAAGCGTTTCGCTACCCAAGCGTTTCACTACCAAAGCGCTACCCAAGCGTTTCACTACCAAGGCGCTACCCAAGAGTTTCGCTACCCAAGCGTTTCACTACCAAAGCGCTCCCCAAGCGTTTCACTACCAAGGCGCTACCCAAGAGTTTCGCTACCCAAGCGTTTCACTACCAAAGCGCTCCCCAAGAGTTTCGCTCCCCAAGCGTTTCGCTACCCAAGCGTTTCGCTACCCAAGCGTTTCTCTACCCAAGGGTTTCGCTACCCAAGTGTTTCACTACCAAAGCGCTCCCCAAGAGTTTCGCTACCCAAGCGTTTTGATACCCAAGAGTTTCGCTACCCAATCGTTTTGATACCCAAGTGTTTCGCTACCCAAGCGTTTCGCTACCCAAGCGTTTCGCTACCCAAGTGTTTCGCTACCCGAGGGTTTCGCTACACAAGCGTTTCGCTACCCAAGTGTTTCACTACCAAAGCGCTCCCCAAGAGTTTCGCTACCCAAGCGTTTCGCTACCCAAGGGTTTCGCTACACAAGCGTTTCGCTACCCAAGAGTTTCGCTACCCAAGAGTTTCGCTACCCAAGCGTTTCGCTACCCAAGCGTTTCGCTACCCAAGTGTTTCGCTACCCGAGGGTTTCGCTACACAAGCGTTTCGCTACCCAAGAGTTTCGCTACCCAAGCGTTTCGCTACCCAAGGGTTTCGCTACCCAAGCGTTTCGCTACCCAAGCGTTTCGCTACCCAAGTGTTTCGCTACCCGAGGGTTTCGCTACCCAAGCGTTTCGCTACCCAAGCGTTTCGCTACCCAAGTGTTTCGCTACCCGGGGGTTTCGCTACCCAAGCGTTTTGATACCCAAGAGTGTCGCTACCCAAGCGTTTTGCTACCCAAGCGTTTCGCTACCCAAGCGTTTCGCTACCCAAGAGTGTCGCTACCCAAGCGTTTCGCTACCCAAGCGTTTCGCTACCCAAGCGTTTTGATACCCAAGAGTGTCGCTACCCAAGAGTGTCGCTACCCAAGCGTTTCGCTACCCAAGCGTTTCGCTACCCAAGTGTTTCGCTACCCGAGGGTTTCGCTACCCAAGAGTGTCGCTACCCAAGCGTTTCGCTACCCAAGCGTTTCGCTACCCAAGCGTTTCGCTACCCGAGGGTTTCGCTACCCAAGCGTTTCGCTACCCGAGGGTTTCTCTACCCAAGCGTTTCGCTACCCGAGGGTTTCGCTACCCGAGGGTTTCGCTACCCAAGCGTTTCGCTACCCAAGCGTTTCGCTACCCAAGCGTTTCGCTACCCAAGCGTTTCGCTACCAAAGTGTTTTGCTACCCTGGAAGCGTTCCGCTACCCAAGCGCTTCATATACCTCAATCAACGTCTTGTCAATTTCATTCACAGTCAAATTACAAAATCCCAACCTCACGTGACACGGATCTCGTGTATTTCAATGTGGTAACTCAGAACACCACAGATGAGTTTACCTACGTACCAGCTATATTTACCTCGCTCAAGCGACGTGAAAGGCGGGGTTGAAGGAGCTGCGCTCCAACGCGAGTCGAAAGAATTGACGCGACCAAAGACGGAATTCGTCCGAGTTGCTTTATTGAAACAAAACAGCTCAGGTATTCTGACAAGCCCGTTTATCGGGCAGCAATATATATACACATTTATGTCGGGAAGTTTGCCTGGGAAAACCGAGACTGGGCATGCCCGAGCGCTCTGGGCGAGCCCTGGAAAGGCGAGAGCGGGCATGCCCGGACGCTCTGGGCGAGCCCTGGAAAGGCGAGAGCGGGCATGCCCGGACGCTCTGGGCAAGCCCTGGAAAGGCGAGAGCGGGCATGCCCGGACGCTCTGGGCGAGCCCTGGAAAGGCGAGAGCGGGCATGCCCGGACGCTCTGGGCGAGCCCTGGAAAGGCGAGTCTGGACATGCCCGGGCGTCCTGGACGCGGCCTGGCAAGTCGAAGCTGGGCGTGCCCGGGCGCTCTGGGTGAGCCCTGGAAAGGCGAGAGCGGGCATGCCCGGACGCTCTGGGCAAGCCCTGGAAAGGCGAGAGCGGGCATGCCCGGACGCTCTGGGCGAGCCCTGGAAAGGCGAGTCTGGACATGCCCGGGCGTCCTGGACGCGGCCTGGCAAGTCGAGGCTGGGCGTGCCCGAGCGCTCTGGGCGAGCCCTGGAAAGGCGAGAGCGGGCATGCCTGGACGCTCTGGGCGAGCCCTGGGAAGGCGAGTCTGGACATGCCCGGGCGTCCTGGACGCGGCCTGGCAAGTCGAGGCCGGGTGTGCCCGGGCGCTCTGGGCGAGCCCTGGAAAGGCGAGAGTGGGCATGCCCGGGAAAGACGAGACCGGGCGTGCCCGGGAGGTTCGGGCATGCCCGGGAAAGACGAGACCGGGCGTGCCCGGGAGGTTCGGGCGTGCCCGGGAACAGCGAGTCCGGGCATGCCCGGGAGAGGCGCGTCTGGGCCCGTCCGGACGAGCCCGGCGTGGCGATCGCGCCCTGGCCGCGTCCTGGCAGGTGCAAGGCGATTGTGTACATTCAGCGGGAACCGCTACAGGCTAAAGCAATTGGTTCGCTTCCCTCTGTTTGTCCGTCTGTCCATCGACAAACGTCAGTTTACGGTAGGGGGAGAACTTGATTTGAATTGAATGCTTTATTTTGAACACGAATCGGAAAACAAATCCGACCTTTCGCAGTACTTTGGCTTGAATTTGTCACGATTACGCATGTGCACAGAGTGGGATTATATGATACTCTGTGTGCCTGGCATCAAACAACATTTAAAATCATTCCAAACAGGAAACCTACTGTTTTTAAGGAAGTCATAGAGGACACAAACAACAGGCAAGAATAACTAATGTAACGTGTTAAATAAGGTGGTGTAATCGACACTGCACCAACGGCGGTAAAGTTCCCCAAGTAATTTTTATACGACCTTTAAAATCTTTATTGTATTTCAGTTGAATTATACACACTAGCAACGGTACCTGCCCTGCGGGCGGGGCTTCAATTTGGAGGCCCAAATAAAAAGGCAAAATATCATAAATTGAAGGTTTTTTTTATTTTAAAGGATTTATATAAACATCCGTTAAATCGTATTACACGCAAATCATCAAAATCTAAACAGTATTTGTAGAATTTCAATAAAAGCCACATCACTGTTCATGTCGGTAAATATTATTCCATCGTGTTGGGAAAAACTGGAAAATTGGAAAAATTTGAAAAATTGGGAAATTTTAAAAGAAAACAATATAGCCCATTTTACTCCAGGGGGTCCCAGGATTACCCACCCAAAATATCGTTGCGATCGGTTCAGCGGTTTGTTCCTGGGAACAGACGGACAGACGTTTGGTGAATTATAGTCAGATGAACACGAGAACACAAATCTCCCTCTGACCACATCTAAAATCCTCCGGTTTTGCAGTACTTGGACGTGTTAAATAAGGTGGTGACACTTTATATATTTCAGTAAAAATTGAACTTTATATTTATCGGTAAATAAGGCGGTGCAATAGAAACTGCATCAACGGGGGTAAACTTCCGGAATTAATTTTTATACGACCTTTAAAATCTTTATTGTATTTCTATTCAATTACTGTACAGACTTGAACATTGCTCGGGGTAAGGGTGTTCTATGAACTCTGGCTGCTATTGTCTTGGTGCTTGTTTACCTGTACCTCACATTTAAAGGGAGTCCGACGTGCGAATGAATGGTCCTTTGTTTCTTAAAAAAAAGGACAAACGCGTTTGTCCTTTTCTTACTCACATTCTTGCCAACAATGGGTCCATTGTCTGATGTCCTGGGAATACAAATGATGTCTAAGGCTCTGAAACGAATTTTCTTTTGAAAAGGGGAAAAAACCTTTTGACCCAACACAGTTGTTCGTTATTATTAGGTTACCGACCGGTGCAGTGACCTTGCACCTTTCACCATCGAGCTTTTCTATGGTCATAGATCACTTGACATAATAAAAACGTGTGCAGCATCAATGGCATCGAGTGCAGCTAAAATTCATCTTTGTGTGAAGATGTCGCAGAGCAACAAGATCTCCACTGGGAATGGATCAGGAAGAGAATGACCGAATAAAACAAAAGGACATCATTATCTGAGCATTATAGAACTTACCCACAAATCCTCGGGAAAACACTATGTATAAGAAGGGGTTGTCATGGAAACCAGATTACCTTCCCATGGACCGTTTATTAATATTTTACAATGAAACATGTAAAATACGAAGGATTATATAAATAATGCTCATTATGTTCCTAAAATGACTAAGTGAATATAATGATTTATAAAGATTAGTCGTCACATGAGAGGCAACTTGTGCATGTTCGCGTGACATGTGCATGTTTATACTATGAAACATACAAAAGCCGAATTGTTTGATTTGTATGAAGTGTCAATGGAATAGACTCAATGGCGTCGTGGTTCGGGTATCTGATCTGAGTCTGGGAAGTCGACTGTTCCATTATGACCCTGGTGGAGTCAAAGCAAACACTTTAATCATTGTACGTGCTGATAACATGGTACGTGCTGATAACATGGTACGTGCTGATAAACATGGTACGTGGTGATAACATGGTACGTGGTGATAACATGGTACGTGCTGATAACATGGTACGTGCTGATAAACATGGTACGTGCTGATAACATGGTACGTGCTGATAACATGGTACGTGCTGATAAACATGGTACGTGCTGATAACATGGTACGTGGTGATAACATGGTACGTGCTGATTACATGGTACGTGCTGATAACATGGTACGTGCTGATAAACATGTTACGTGGTGATAACATGGTACGTGCTGATAACATGGTACATGCTGTTAACATGGTACGTGCTGATAACATGGTACGTGCTGATAAACATGGTACGTGCTGATAACATGGTACGTGGTGATAACATGGTACGTGCTGATTACATGGTACGTGCTGATAACATGGTACGTGCTGATAAATATGGTACGTGCTGATAACATGGTACGTGGTGATAACATGGTACGTGCTGATTACATGGTACGTGCTGATAACATGGTACGTGCTGATAAACATGGTACGTGCTGATAACATGGTACGTGCTGATAACATGGTACGTGGTGATAACATGGTACGTGGTGATAACATGGTACATGCTGTTAACATGGTACGTGCTGATAACATGGTACGTGCTGATAAACATGGTACGTGCTGATAACATGGTACGTGGTGATAACATGGTACGTGCTGATTACATGGTACGTGCTGATAACATGGTACGTGCTGATAAATATGGTACGTGCTGATAACATGGTACGTGGTGATAACATGGTACGTGCTGATTACATGGTACGTGCTGATAACATGGTACGTGCTGATAAACATGGTACGTGCTGATAACATGGTACGTGCTGATAAACATGGTACGTGCTGATAACATGGTACGTGGTGATAACATGGTACGTGCTGATAACATGGTACGTGCTGATAACATGGTACGTGCTGATTACATGGTACGTGCTGATAACATGGTACGTGCTGATAAACATGGTACGTGCTGATAACATGGTACGTGCTGATAAACATGGTACGTGCTGATAACATGGTACGTGCTGATAACATGGTACGTGCTGATAAACATGGTACGTGCTGATAACATGGTACGTGGTGATAACATGGTACGTGCTGATTACATGGTACGTGCTGATAACATGGTACGTGCTGATAAACATGGTACGTGCTGATAACATGGTACGTGCTGATAAACATGGTACGTGCTGATAACATGGTACGTGGTGATAACATGGTACGTGCTGATAACATGGTACGTGCTGATAACATGGTACGTGCTGATAACATGGTACGTGGTGATAAAATGATAAATGCTGTTAACATGGTACGTGCTGATAAACATGGTACCAGCTGATAACATGGTACGTGGTGATAACATAGTACGTGCTGATAACATGGTACGTGCTGATAAAGATGGTACGTGCTGATAACATGGTACGTGCGGATAACATGGTACGTGGTGATAAGATGGTACGTGCTGATAACATGGTACGTGCTGATAACATGGTACGTGGTGATAAACATGGTACGTGCTGATAACATGGTACATGCTGATAACGTGGTACATGCTGATAACATGGTACGTGCTGATAAAATGGTAAATTCTGTTAACATGGTATGTGGTGATAACATGGTACGTGCTGATAACATGGTACGTGCTGATAACATGGTACGTGGTGATAAACATGGCACATGCTGATAAACATGGTATGTGCTGATAACATGGTATGTGCTGATAACATGGTATGTGGTGCTAAAATGGTAAATGCTGTTAACATGGTATGTGCTAATAACATGGTACATGCTGATAAACATGGTACATGCTGATAAACATGGTACATGCTAATAACATGGTACGTGCTGATAACATGGTACATGCTGATAAATATGGTACGTGCTGATAATATGGTATGTGGTGATAACATGGTATGTGCTGATAAACATGGTACATGCTGTTAACATGGTACGTGCTGATAACATGGTATGTGCTGATAACATGGTACGTGCTGATAAACATGGTACGTGCTGATAAACATGGTACATGCTGATAACATGGTACATGCTGATAAACATGGTAAGTGCTGATAACATGGTATGTGCTGATAACATGGTACGTGGTGATAACATAGTACGTGCTGATAACATGGTACATGCTGATAACATGGTACGTGGTGATAACCTGGTACGTGCTGATAACTTGGTACATGCTGATAACATGGTACGATTGGTACGTGGTGATAAAATGGTACGTGGTGATAACATGGTATATACTGATAACATGGTACGTGGTGATAAACATGGTACATGCTGATAAACATGGTATGTGCTGATAACATGGTACGTGCTGATAACATGGTACGTGCTGACAACATGGTACGTGCTGATAACATGGTACATATGGTACATGCTGATAACATGGTACGTGGTGATAACATCGTACATGCTGATAACATGGTACGTGGTGATAACATGGTACGTGCTGATAACATGGTACGTGCTGATAAACATGGTATGTGCTGATAACATAGTACGTGCTGATAACATGGTACGTGCTGATAACATGGTACGTGGTGATAAAATGGTACGTGGTGATAACATGGTACGTGGTGATAACATGGTATGTGGTGAATGGTGATAAACATGGTACATGCTGATAAACATGGTACATGCTGATAAACATGGTACGTGTTGATAACATGGTACGTGCTGTTAACATGGTACGTGCTGATAACATGGTACATGGTGATAACATCGTACATGCTGATAGCATGGTACGTGGTGATAACATGGTACATGCTGATAACATGGTACATGCTGATAAACATGGTACGTGCTGATAACATAGTACGTGCTGATAACATGGTATGTGGTGATAACATGGTACATGCTGATTCCCTGCTCAGCCCTTATAGGGTAGAGCACGGATAAACACCATGGGTTGGCATCACATGGAGAGAGGGATTTCTCCCGACAAATGCCACGTTGACAATTGTAGAGAAAAGCCTGTCAGATGGTGCAGCCTGTTAGTAGATGGTGCAGCCTAGTAGATGGTGCAGCCTGTCAGATGGTGCAGCCTGTCAGTAGATGGTGCAGCCTGTCAGTAGATGGTGCAGCCCGTCAGATTGTGCAGCCCGTCAGATGGTGCAGCCCGTCAGATGGTGTAGCCCGTCAGATTGTGTAGCCCGTCAGATGGTGTAGCCTGTCAGATGGTGTAGCCCGTCAGATGGTGTAGCCCGTCAGATGGTGTAGCCCGTCAGATTGTGCAGCCCGTCAGTAGATGGTGCATCAACGCCCTTCAGTGCGGGATAAGCTGGCTGTCCCTCCTGCTCCTCACTTGATGCATTTAGAGGAGTCAACATGTGATGCAAAT